>NC_042620.1:213578482-213892123 GCF_901001135.1 Rhinatrema bivittatum
ATTTCAGTTCTATATGACCATTTTCTCTCCTTTTTGTGACTGTCTCCTGTTTTTGTTCACGTTTTTGGTTCTATTCACTCTCCAAAAGCAAAAAACAGAATTTGGGCGATTCGAGCCATTAGAGGCTGCTTGGCATGCACCTGCAAAAGTGAGTGCACATTATTCCAACAAAAATAAATACAACTCTTAATTCAAGGGGTGGAGAACGAAGCTCCTAATTTTGGCTTGGAATGCTGCCAGTTCCAACATACATTCACGTGTAGGACTTTAAAGGTTTTGAAAATAGGGAGAGTTTTGTTTAAGACAGTTTTCCCTAATGAAGGAAAACTACAAAGCCCGGGGTGTCTCGTACTGGAACTTTTGCCAAGTAAGAAGAAAACATTTTGGCTAAGTGAAGACAAGGTATTTGTGCTAGAATACAGGTAGCCTGTTTGTTTCAGCTGAACTAATATTCAAAGAGTGGGATTTATGAGGAAAGGTTTAAAGCCATTTACATGAAAATGGTCCTAAAATACATGTGTTAATAGCACTTACATGCTTTACAACCTCTCAGGCTGTTTGAAAATTACCTCCTGCAATGAAATGTTAAACTTTGAGCTGCATGTATGGTGAATTTATTGACATACATGTGGGAAAGCTTCAGGGTTTTCTTATTTCTCAGAATAATGGCCTATGTTGATGACATTCTATTACTGCTTTTCATTTCTCACTGCTAGGCATATGCAAAGCGGCACAAATATTCAGAAACAGAAAACCAGAAAGACAGAAAAAGCCCATATGGACCATCCAGTTTCACCATCAATCCAATTAATTTAGCATCAATTCCTTAGAGATCCCCTGTATTTATCCCATGCTTTCTTGAATTCAGAAATTGTTTTTGTCTCTACCACCTCCATTGGGAGGCTGTTTCATGCATCCACCATCCTCTCTGTAAAGAAGTATTTCCTAAGATTACTCCTGAAACTATCCCCTTTCACCCTCATCTCATGTCCCCTTGTTTTAGAGCCTCCTTTCCACTGAAAAAGGCTCACCTTCTGTACATGGAAGCCTTTGAGATATTTGAATGTCTCTGTCATATCTCCCCTATCTCACATTTCCTGTAGGGTGTACATGTTTAGATCTTTAAGTCTATCCTCATATGCTTTAGAACAAAGACCACTGACCATTTTAGTAGCCACCCTCTGGATATAGATAAGAGATAGTACCTGCTCCATGGTGTTATGTTTTTGTAATGATGTGAACCCTGGGCCGAGATGAGAGGTGTCTTCACCCACAGGGAGGAGCTCTGTGGGCATCACCGTCGGTAGGCGCAGTCTCAGCTGTATGATAGAGACTTTATTAAGAAGGAAGAAAAGATAGAGCGGGAGATGCAAATATGTACAGTTCTGAGCAATGGGGTATATCTAAGGTGATACCACTGATGTGAAGATCCAGTAATGACCCGCAGAGTGGGGTACGCCAGGAAGTCCCTTCAGATGACTAGAGATTACCTCAGAAGTGCAGATCCAGTAGTGGCCTGCAGAGCGGGGTATGCCAGGAATTCCCTTCAGACGATTAGAGATTACCTCAGAAGTGCAGATCCAGTAGTGGCCTGCAGAGCGGGGTATGCCAGGAAGTCCCTTCAGATGAGTAGAGATTACCTCAGAAGTACAGATCTGGTAGTGACCTGCAGAGCGGGGTACGCCGAGGATGTCTGTACTGAAGATGATGATGATGAGAAGGTTGAGGTGCAGGAACCCAGAAGTGGATCTTGTAACTGATGCGGCAATACCCTGCAGCTCAAGGTATACTGGAACAACTTTTACTGAAGAGGAAACAGCAGCAGCCCGAGGCACGGGTACACCATAGAGAAGCTTCAGTAATGCTAGTATCGTTGAAGTCTGTAGTAAAGTATTCACAAGTGGTAGTTCCAGGAGAGTGTCCTGAGGAGTGGATAGCCAGGAATGCGGAAGGGCCCCCGAGGAGCAGGTACCCAGAGCGTCCACACGCCAATCGAGGAATCTGGTACTGGAAGTCCAAGAATGGAGTGGATTCAGCAACTAGGGAACTCCTTGCTAACTCATAGCAGCAGAGGGCTGGTCGGCTTAAGTACAGCAGCGAGTTGATGTCATCCGGAGGGGACGCCCCCGAGGTTCCAGCCATGACGTGTACAAAGGAGGCCCTTGCGCCCGCCTTAGGTGATTCCAGAGACAAGATGGCGGTCGGTAGTGCCCACACCATCCCGGGGACGCCGGGGAGGTCGGCGTTGGTTGGCGGAGGCCTCCATTCTTCCTAGGATTGACGGTGCAGGGAAAAAGGAGGTGAGCATGAGAGATCGCAGCCATCTGCAACCGACAGGCGTAACACATGGAGCTTATAAAGGTGAATTTTAAAAGTGCGGTGCATGCCAAAACCAGGAGATATGAGCACAAGTTGGGCCAGTGCGTGCCACATGGATTTTTAAAGGCTCCCATGTATGTGAGAATCTGCTGCTATGCACACAAAACATTTTCTCAAAAAGGGGCGGGCATGAGCGTGGTCTGGGTGGGGCATGTGAGTTCCTGGATCTCTCAATGAAAGCAGCATGTAAATACTTACGCGCAGAAGCTCAAGCCGGGGGCCCCTGTTGCATAACTTTACATCGGCTGTGGATGGCGTGTAAGTCAAAAAAACAAAAAATTGTAGAGGTGAGTGGGGTTAACAGAGTAAAAGGGAACGAACTGGGAAAACCGGTTATTGCATTGGCACGCATGTCTACTAGAATCTCCCCACTTACATGGTAGAAGCAGCATTTGTACGCATATGCACATCTACTTAAAACTGCGTGCACATGCGCACGTGTTCAGCCTATTTTATACCATGTGAGCATATACACCCGTTTGTTATAAAATGGCTGCATCCCTTGGCGCAAGCCAGCAAACGCGTGCACATGTATGCCCGCACATCTGTTTAAAGCTACCGTCCCTATTTAGTGAAAACATACAGGCAAGGCCAAATCCAGAAAACATGATTAAAATCAGCATGGTTCTCATCAGGGAGAGCCAGGGTTAAGGTTTAAAAGCAACCTCCGAATGATAGGCTTATGGAGGATGATTCTGAAAAGAAACTGAGCACCTGACCTAAGCACCCCAAGTTTGGCGACATTTCAGCTGTAACCGATCGCAGTTTTGTTTATTGGCTGCGCCTGAGCCGATAAACAAAAAACCCACCCCGACCCTTTAAAACTCATCCCTTGCTTCCCCCACCCTTCCGACCCCCCCCAAAAACTTTTTACAGGTACCTGGTGGTCCAGTGGGGGTCCCAGGAGCGATCTCCCGCTCTTGGGCCATCGGCTGTCACTAATAAAAATGGCGCCGATGGCCTTTGCCCTTACCATGTGACAGGGTATCCGTGCCATTGGCCAGCCCCTGTCACATGGTAGGAGCATTGGATAGCCCGCGCCATTTTTAAAGATGGCGTCGACCATCCAATGCTCCCTCCATGTGACAGGGGCCGGCCAATAGCACGGACACCCTGTCACATAGTAAGGGCAAAGGGCCATTGGTGCCATTTTGATTAGTGGCAGCCGACGTTCCAGGAGCGGGACATCGCTCCCGGGACCCCCACTGGACCACCAGGTACCTGTAAAAAGTTTTTGGGGGAGTCGGGAGGGTGGGGGAAGCTAAGGGATTAGTTTTAAAGGGTCGGGGTGGGTTTAGGGGTTATTTTTGTGTGCCATTTTTCCCATCCTCCACCAAAACAATAAGAGAACCCCCACGAACAATTTTGTGGGGTTTTCCTATCGTTTTGGGGGAGCCCCCGATTTCTGACGATTTTGAAAATATCATACGATATTTTCAATCGTCCGAAGCCCGATTCACATCCCTACTGCTTACCAGAAATCACAGGCAGGACACTTAATTCATCGCTGCCAACATATGCTGCATAATTAAGATAAGTGGCTTTCTTCTGTGTCTGTAAAGTGTTGGATTTGAAATATTGAAAACAAGCACAAAAAAGTTAACATGCATTGAGTTCCAAGAACTCTAACAAGACAAACCCCATGATTATATGTAGTGAGCAGTTCACTTATTCTTGGAAAAACTGATTCTTAACAGTGAACGCCACGAAACACGTTGCAAATACATGCATGTTGGCTCACATATGAGGGTTGTCTTAGGCACAAATATTTATTCGTATAAATATATGATTTTTTTTCACATACCATGTGGTTTAATCATTTGAAAGGTTAGGCACCCAGCATTGTAAATTTGGGCTGAGTTCTTAACTTGCTTTACCTCCCTGGCCCCCAATCCTGTCCTTAACCACTTTCTAGGCTCCAAATTTAGGTACCTAGTAAAAACAGGTGGCTAAATTGAAGCACATAGTGGGTAAACTTTGTATTTCTGCAGATCTAGTTGCCTTAATCATTTAAGCTAATTGCCTAGCTCTTTTGAATGTCAACCTCTTAAATAGGACCTCAGTATGACTAGAGAGGGAGCATGGTGCACCAACTCAGGACGTCTATTCCAGGCATACGGTGCAGCGAGGTGGAAAGCACAAAGCTGAGAGCTGATGATGGAGAAGAGGAGCATACATAGAAGCAAGTTGAACATGTTTAGAGGCAGGGTGTAGGGGGGGATAGGAGAGGATTAATGAGGATTTTCAGAGAGAATGCATTTGTAGGTGAGTAGGAGATGAAAGGGTTGCAGTAGAACAAGAGGAAGGTGATGAGGCAACAGATAAGGGGTTTGTTAATGCTTTTAGAAAGGAAGGGATGAATTTTGGTCACCTTATAAAAAAAATAACAATGGGATACATATTCAAACACTACTTAGCCGGATAACTCGGACTTATCCGGATAATGGTAGCTGCTAAATATCTGGCTATTAGGGATGTGCAGAAGAAAAAACATTAATTTTGGTTTGTTCCTTTTGTTCATTGGGTCCTGTATTCATTTCATTAGTTTTAATATGAAAAAAAATTGCTTATTCATTTCATTAGTTTTATTCATTTTCCATTAAAGCCTATGGGGGAAGCATTACAGTCTATTTAGGGCTTCAGAATAGTGATTTTTATTTTTTAAATCAATTCTAATGAAACTTGTGAGAAGAAATCATCAGAAAGGGGAAAGAACTGCAAGCTATTTAGAATGTGGCAAAGTGGCATCAAAAGTGGCATAAATAGACCAAGGCCCCACAAAGGGACAAAGGGGTACCAGGCTTATAGGATTGGCAGGAGTTCTCTAAAACAACATGAATGGAGTAAAGAAGGAGGAAGAGGAAGAAGAACACACCCAAGGTGCAAAAAGAGGATACCAGCCCAGCAATAGTGTCATGAACACTTGATGGCATTATGAGAGGCAACGTGGCATCAGCACCTTAAGGCAACATGAAGGGGGAATGAAGCAGTAAGTATGGCAGGAAAAATGCCACGGTACAGATAAAGGGACCAAGAATCAGAAAGGGTGGTATCAAGATTTCAAAGGCGTAGAAGAGGTGCACAGCAGCACCCCAGATTGGCAAGAAAATCTCCTATGCCAGGAAGATATAAAGGCAGAAAGATGTTGAGAACCCTAAAGTGTAAAATCTGCGCATGGCATCAAGGCCGAGCAGCCCAATGATCCGAAGGCGTAGGATGAGGGGCATAGCATTAAGGCAGAGTGGCATGGGAGATGCCAGTCATTCTGTTGGGACATATAGACAACTGTAGAGGGAGATGCCGCTTCCTGTCAAACTATGGCTACACCTGGCTGCTCCAGCAGTCAAGTAGGGTATGATTGTATCACGGAGAAAGTCCCGCATGTCATAGGTAGGTAGTTACCCAAGTGCACAGTGCAGTGGAACTGCGAGAGGGCAATGAAATCAGTTCATGGAGTGGTGCAGCCATGGCAAGAGCAAGAGATGGCAAGAAAGGGAATCCCATGGATGAAGAATGGTATTAAAATCCCGAGGAGTGTTTCAGTAAGTTTGCAAAGCAATGTATGGCTAGGGAGCAATGAAAAGTGCTTTCAAAACTTTCTTGTAAGACGAAAGACTGTTTGCTCCAATCCATAAAACACCGAAAACCTTTTTAAAACGAAGCTTTTTTATCGCGGTCTTGAAAGCAGTAAGGTCCCCCTGATGCAGACAATCGAAACGTGGATTCATGTCGGGGCACAAAAGAGCTGATTAAGACAGCGGGTGATTCTTTATATAAATGTGCGTTTGCTGAAAAAAAGACTGGTTTGTGGAACAAGGTTTGCGAAGTAAAGGACTTTCAAGATTGAAATGAGAGCTTTGCTGCAAGAAAGGTTTTTCTCTAAAGTTGGGGTGTTTAAGATATTTAAAAAGATACAAAAAGAAGAAATTATCAATAAAATTGTAGTATGAACATTCTGACTACTTGAAAGTCCTACAAAAAAGAATTTATTTTGGGCCTTGGGGATTGGGGATTAGGGATTGGCCATTTTGCGACGGCATTGGAATGACGGGGAGCTCAGCTTTCTTTCTTTTAGTGCCAAATCACAGACTCTTGGAGGGGCTCTGTAGTGACTTCCCATTAAACTGCAGCCTTTATAGGTGCAGCTGCTCCTCCTGTAATGGATGCTTCTTCTGTTGCCTGGGTTTCGTTCTCTTGGAAAGTTTTAAAATATTTCCGGCAGGCCTTTTCGGTAGCACGGGATGCAATCCCTGGTTCCACTTCAGGTTTTCCAGCTCCTTCCAGAGCAGAAACCTGAGTCAAAAAAGGCCTATGGGGATTTGGAGGAGGAGAAATTTTCTGAATCATAGGATTCTCTGGATGATTGTAAGACATTGCCAGATGCTGCTCCTGTAGAGGATCTGGAAGAAGAGGAGTATCCCCTGAAGGGAGGAGTTAGTGGCTTTGATTGCCCAGTCCTTGAGTACACTGAATATAGCACAGGAGAAAAAAAGAGAAAACGCTCAGTCGGTCAGAGGATCCTATTATGGTTTGTAGTAGGAAGGCTTCCAAAATTTTCCCTTACATCAGGCAGTGAAAGATCTGGTTGATCTGGACTGGATCTCTCCAGTGGCAAACTTTAAGGTAGGTCACTCCCTGGCCAAATTATATCCTCTGGGTAACAAGAAAAGGAACAGGCTTTGGTATCAGAAAGTGGATATAATACCAGTGGAAGGTGGGGCTGCTCTGAAAGATGTACAGGATAGAAAGATAGAATCTGTCTTAAACCAGGCTGAGGACAGTATGGATGCTTAAAAAGGTGATATCATCTCGCCTCCATGCCTACACCCTCTCCCAAACACTACAAACTTACCTCCACGAGAGCCCGAGCGCTCTCTATCGCCGGGCCCACCCTTTGGAATGCAATGCCTGTCGAACTACGACAAGAAGAATGCACAAAAACATTCAAACGCAAGCTAAAGACCTGGCTCTTTACCAAAGCATACACCTAATTTCCCCACTTTCCCCACCCATCCTCTCCTACCCTCTCCCCCTTTCCTCACTCCCACCTTTAGGTTCCTCCTTCGCCCCCAACCTGTTCAGTCCTCCTACCTGCTCCTGATTTCTCAGCTCGCTTTCTCCTTTAACCCCCTCTCCACCCCTCCTCCACTCCTACCCTCCCCCACCCCCTCCCCGCCCCCCCTCCTCTCTCTTCTAACTCTACACAATTGTCTTTCTATGGCATTGCTGTTTATGAATACTTTTTGTATATATTGATACTCTATATATATTTGTAAATTTTGCTCATAAGTTTTGTTTGATTAGTTCCCGCCTTTATCTCCCCTCCTCATTTGTTCATATGTTAATTCGTTATATCTGTTCGATGTAAATCGCCATCCCAGGCGCCCGTTTCAGTTACACTGTAAACCGATGTGATATCCCTGATGAACGTCGGTATATAAAAATTTTAAATAAATAAATAAATAAATAAATATCAGCAAGGCTGTTTGTCCCCATCCGCTTGTTGGGGTACATAACCCATTCATCTGGACTGGTTTGATGGGTCTCAAGGAAAGGAAAATATCAGGTAAGACTTAACTTCTTTTTCTTTCAGTAAAGGGTGGTTTGAGGGATTTAAAAGGCAGCACTGAGTTTGCAGAAGACCAGGAGGAAGAGAGAAAGAGCTAATGTTGATACATCATTGCTCTTGAGTATTCTAAGCCACTGAAGAAAATCATTGAAGAACAGGGTGCAAACCAGAACAAAGGATATGATAGAGGTCTACAAAATATGAAAAGTCTTGAACAGGTTAATGTAAATCAGTTATTTACTCTGTTAGATATAACAGAAGGACTTGGAGCACTCCATCAAGTTAGCAAGTAGCTCATTTACAACAAATCAAAGAAAATTATTTCACTCAGCATATAGTTAAGCTCTGGAATTCATTGCCAGAGGATGTGGTTATGGCAGTTAGTGTAACTGGGTTTTAAAAAGGTTTGGATAAGTTTCAAGAGGAAAAATCCATAAACTACTATTAATCAATAAGGAATAGTAGCTTGAGAGATCTATTTAAAGTTTGGGTACTTGCCAGGTTCTTATGGTCTGGATTGGCCACTGTTGGAAACAGGATGCTGGGCTTGATGGACCCTTGGTCTGACCCAGTATGGCATATCTTATGTTCTAAGTTTTCAGTATTGACAGGACAAGCCTTTTCTGGAAGTGAAAGCCTGACAGAGGGGTAACTGTATCTGGTATGCTTAACTGATATAGGGAAAAGAGCATTAAAAGCAGATGTATTTAGATGCATTTTTTTTGCTAATAAAGCAGGCCAATGAATGCACCTACTCCAGAACAAGAAGAAGAGGTTAAGGATGATCAGCAGCATGAAACATGTTCAAACAGATGAAGCACTGCAAGAGCTGACTGAATTATGAGCATGAGGAAGGTATGCTTTTCCATCCAAGTAGCCAGTGATAATATACCTTTATGGGCAGCAGAGATATTCAGCAAATAAAGAGAAAGTAGAGGGGTTTTTTTTTCTTTTGGAGTCTGGATATATAGCTGTTTATCAAGATTGTAGTTGTTTGTGCTTTCTAAGCCATTGCCTTGTATAAAAAGGTTTTCTGTATGTGTTTTACTGTAGTGATTTTCCCTATTTTTTCTTATGGAGTCGAACTACGTAAATGATTCAAATGATACTGAAATGAGGTTTAATGAGATTGACATTTGGAAAAGAGATTTTGGCCTTTTAATCATACTTCATACAGACATCATGATTCTGAACATGCTTGATGGTCTTCTGTCCTATTTTTTATGTTGCTGATGTCAGTGGAGTGCCTTTGTACATCTGAAAATTGATAATGAACTATATACCTATTGTAATGAAGCTGATAATGGATTATGTGCCAGAAAATGGAAGCAGGTTTTACAGCCTGCTAAATAGGGTTTATTCAGGGTGAAGCCTCTAGGCAACATTTTTCAAATTCAATAAATGAGTAATTTCATTTACTCAGAGCAGTGAATACATTTTTCCTGAAAAGGTTTCTGAATCATGAGCAGGGCTGAATTGAGCACAGAAATAATAAAACCAATTAAATATGAAAGAATCCTGAAGATACATAACAGACAAACATATAAGAGAGCAGTATGAGTTCATTACACAGATGTAGCCAAACTTTTGGTTTTCCTTACCAGAAGGAGTGTACTAACTTCATCAGGAGTTCAAAGAATTTAGTGATAGAGGATAGGGGTTTGCCACCCCCATGTGGGAGCAGCTGATGGTATGCTTTAGCAATGTATATTTAAACCCTTGCTACCAACTTAAGTTGTAGATTTTAGTTCTGGATTTCAGTTTGGCCACAGTTGTGGATTCTAAGTTATACTTTTGCTGAGTTGCCCTCTTGTATTCAGCCTGTCTGACCTATTTTTTGCTTGCTTTGTTCTTGTTGAAGCCCGTTTTTAGAAACCCTCTTCTGTAAAAGCATGAGCCCATCTTGCCAGAGGACTTCAGGGAGTCTCTGTGCACGGTTAGGCATGTTGATCCACTGCTCTCTATCCCACCTCCAGTACATGGACCAGTTGGTGACCCGATGCAGAGGAGTTTCCAGTTTTGAGTTGTTTCTTCTATGACTAATTGTCTCATTTTAAAGGAGAAGGAAGTTTTTTGGTTTACCCTTCCTGTCTCTTGTTTGTTTGTCCCCTTGAGTAACATTTTTTTTATATTTTGTTTTTTTTTTCCCTGGACTAAGTGCCTGTGGTACCAGAGCCCCAGTTTGGGATCATCACAAAGAAGATGTGTATTTCACCTGGAAGGGAACTGAGGAGTAACTGTAACATCACAAAGGTCACAGTCTGGCAGGGTGGAGTCAGGGATCATCACTGCAGAAGCAGCACAGAGCTGCAGAGCAGGACTGTAGGTGGTCTTCTGCCTAACCAGCCCCCTCCCCTGCATGTTGAGCCCATGGGTTATGGGGTCCAGTAGGACTTGCCTTCTGCAGAACATCATGGCTGGTGCTGGATTCAGGCACAGGCTAGGAGCTGAAGGCAAGGCTGATACTAATGGCAGACAGGAGCTGGATACAGGCAGTGCTGGAGGCTTCATTGCCACTGAAGACAAACAGGAGCTGAATGTAGGTAAATCTGGAAGCAGTGATGGCAGATAGGAGCTGGATATCGGCAGGACTAGAACATGGCACAGGCTGCAAGCTGGAACACAGTACAGGCTGCGAGCTGGAACATGGTACAGGCTGGGACCAAAGGCAAGGACAAGGCTTGGGATAGCATATAAGGGACTGGACTGGGAAGGGCAAGACAAGGTCTAGAAAGAGCAAGCAACGAAACACAGGAAGGCACAACAGGGCATAAGGCTAGCTAGGCAAACCTAGAAGGCCTGTAAAGCTGCAAGGCTGGACAGGAAAACCCAAGAGAGCACTGAGTATGGCAGGTAGGCCTGGAAAGGACACAGAGTGATGTCAGCAGGCTTAGAATGCTACAGAGTAAGTCCAGAAGGCCTGGAAAGGCACAGAACAAGGCAGGCAGGCCTAGAATGCTACAGAGCAAGGCCAGAAGACCTGGAAAGGCACAGAGCAAGGCAGGCAGGCCTGGAATGCTACAGAGCAAGGACAGAAGGCCTGGAAAAGCACAGAGCAAGGCAGGCAGGCCTGAAATGCTACAGAGCAAGGCCAGAAGGCAGCGGCAGATTCCCAATGAAGACCGGCCCGGGGATTCGCCGCCCAGGCCGGCCCAGAAGATACCACGTGGTCTGCTGAGCGCGGCTCCGTCACGGCCACGCTCGGCAGACCACGTAACTAGCACGACCGGCCCACCTGGGGATGTCCGATCCCCCAATAGGCCAATCCGCCCCTGCCAGAAGGCCTGGAAAGGCAAAGAGCAAGGCAGAAGGCCAAGGTAGGCCGCAAGGTAAGGCAGAAGGCTGCTGTAGGCCACAAAGCAAGACAGAATAACAAAACAAGGCAGGAGGCTAAGGTAGGCCACAAGGCAAAGTAGGATAACAAGGCAAGGACAGCCAGGTCGACTAGCCAAGATGACTCAATGAAGCGGCACTGAGGGAATGGGAGGCTGTGCAGCAGGCTGAACCATAACAACAGAGGAATAGATTCACATTCATTGCAAGAGAGAAGGCGTTATATCATTCAAAAGTATTTTCACTACTGACTGAAGTGTCTTACCAGAAGTAGATTTAGGGGAATAGAGAAGACATTCAGAAGAGGTATGAAAATTGGGACTTTTCATTCTATTAAATAATTAGGAACACTAATCTGACCATTTCACAATGGAAAGACTCTGATAAACATTTGGGAGGTGGAAGATGGACTATGCTTTCTTCAAACTAGATAACTGAAAAACAGATCAAAATTATTAAGGAACTGGCTTGATTAAATTAAGACTTTTACTGGAAGAGTAAAATTGCAAATTTATGTGGTAGGCCTGATTGACAAACTGAAGAGTAGTAAATCACCTGCACCGGATGGTATACACCCCAGGGTACTGAAAGAACTAAAAATTGAAATTTCAGAACTATAAGTAAAAATGTGTTGCCAATCATTAAAATTATTGAAAGTTTGCCAGTATAACCCCTATATTTAAAAAGGGATCCAAGGGTGATCTGGGAAACTATAGACTAGTGAGCCTGACTTCAGTGCTGGAAAAAATCGTGGAAACTTTTATAAAGAATAAAATCACAAAACATTTAGATGGACATGGTTGATGGGACACAGCCAACATGGATTTACCCAATAGAGATGTGATTCGGCTGAACCTTTTGGTTCAGCTTTCATTATCAGCCCGCCACGGGAAATTTTGTTTTCCTGCAGTTCGGGATGATTTTTTTCAGCCACCCCGAATGTTTAATTAACTACACCCCCCCCCCCCCCAAGACTTGCTGAAAGTCCCTGGTGGTCCAGCGGGGGTCCTGGGAGCGACCTCCCGCTCTCGGGCCGTCAGCTGCCAGTAATCAAAATGGAGCCGGTGACCCTTTGCCCTTACCATGTGACAGGGGCTATCAGTGCCATTGGCCGGCCTCTGTCACATGGTAGGAGCAATGGACAACCAGCGCCATCTTAAAAAATGGCCCGGGCCATCCATTGCTCCTACCATGTGACAGGAGCCGACCAATGGCATTGATAGCCCCTGTCACATTGTAAGGGCAAAGGGCCACCGGCACATTTTGATTACTGGCAGCCGACGGCCTGAGAGGGGGAGATTGCTCCCAGGACCCTGCTGGACCACCAGGGACTTTCGGCAAGTCTTGGGGGGCTCAGGAGGGTGGGGGGGTTTGTAGTTAATTAAATTTGAAGGGTTGGGGTGGGTTTGGGGGTTGTTGTTTTTATGTGCCCTTTCTCCCCCCCCAAAAAAAACTATAGGAAAACCACATGAAATTTCATGGGTTTTCCTTTTGTTTTGTCAGCCCCCCCCAAAATGCAACGAAATAGGAAATATCGTCTTTATTCCCTATTTCGTTGCAAACGAATGCACATCCCTATTACCCAAAGGAAGTCTTGCCTCACAAATCTCCTATATTTTTTGAAGGGGTGAATGTGGTGTATTTGGATTTTCAGAAGGTGTTCGATAATGTCCCGCATGAAAGGCTTCTAAGAAAACTAAAAAGTCATGGGATAGGGGGCGATTTCCTTTTGTTGATCGCAAGTTGGTTAAAAACCAGGAAACAGAGAGTAGGATTAAATGGCCAGTTTTCACAGAGGAAAAAGGTAAACAGTGGAGTGCCTCAGGGATCTGTACTTGGACCAGTGCTTTTTAATATATTTATAAATGATCTGGAAAGGGGAATGATGAGTGAGGTGATCAAATTTGCGGATGACACAAAATTATGCAGAGTAGTTAAATTTCAAGCAGATTGTGATGAATTGCAAGAGGACCTTGCAAAACTGGAAGATTGGGCTTCTAAATGGCAGATGAAATTTAACATGGACAAGTGCAAAATGATGCATATAGGGAAAAATAACCCTTGCTGTACTTACACAATGTTAGGTTCTATCATAGGAGTTACTACCCAGGAAAGAGATATAGACATCATAGTAGATAATAATCAGTCTAGTGTGCTGTGGCTATTAGGGATGTGAATCGTTTTTTGACGATTTAAAATATCGTCCGATATATTTTAAATCGTCAAAAATCGTTAGGGCCACGATACAATACCAATTCCCCCGATTTATCGTTAAAAAATCGTAAATCGGGGGAAGGGGGAGGGCAGGAAAACCGGCACACTAAAACCCCCTAAAACCCACCCCCGACCCTTTAAATTAAATCCCCCACCCTCCCGAACCCCCCCCCCCAAATGCTTTAAATTACCTGGGGATCCAGCGGTGGTCCAGAACGGCGGCGGTCCGGAACGGCCCCCTCAATTGAATCCTTTTGTCTTCAGCCGGCGCCATTTTGCAAAATGGCCACCGCAAAATGGCGGCGGCCATAGACAAAAACGATTCGACGCAGGAGGTCGTTCCGGACCCCCGCTGGACTTTTGGCAAGTCTTGTGGGGGTCAGGAGGCCCCCCCAAGCTGGCCAAAAGTTTCTGGGAGTCCAGCGGGGTTCAGGAAGCGATTTCTTGCCGCGAATCGTTTTCCGTACGGAAAATGGCGCCGGCAGGAGATCAACTGCAGGAGGTCATTCAGCGGCGGTCCGGAACCCCCGCTGAACGACCTCCTGCAGTCGATCTCCTGCCGGCGCCATTTTCCGTTCGGAAAACGATTCGCGGCAAGAAATCGCTTCCTGAACCCCGCTGGACTCCCAGAAACTTTTGGCCAGCTTGGGGGGGCCTCCTGACCCCACAAGACTTGCCAAAAGTCCAGCGGGGGTCCGGAACGACCTCCTGCGTCGAATCGTTTTTGTCTATGGCCGCCGCCATTTTGCAGCGGCCATTTTGCAAAATGGCGCCGGCTGAAGACAAAAGGATTCAATTGAGGGGGCCGTTCCGGACCGCCGCCGTTTTGGACCACCGCTGGATCCCCAGGTAATTTAAAGCATTGGGGGGGGGGTTCGGGAGGGTGGGGGATTTAATTTAAAGGGTCGGGGGTGGGTTTTAGGGGGTTGGCTCACGATTTTAACGATTTTTCACGATATTTTTAAAACCCAAACGGCAACAATACGATTCCCTCCCCCTCCCAGCCGAAATCGATCGTTAAGACAATCGAGGACACGATTCACATCTCTAGTGGCTATCAAAAAAGCAAACAGAATGTTAGGAATTATTAGGAAGGGGATGGAAAATAAAACGGAGGATGTCATAATGCCTCTGTCGTTCCATGGTTAGACTGCACCTTAAATATGGTGTGCAATTCTAGTCACCGCATCTCAAAAAGGATATAGCTGCACCGGAGAAAATCAGAGAAGGGTGATGAAAATGATAAGGGGCATGGAACAGCTGTCCTACGAAGAAAGGCTATAGAAGTTAGGGCTGTTCAGTTTGGAGAAGAGATGACTGAGGGGCGATATGATAAAAGTCTACAAAATCATGTAAGGAATTGAATAAGTTAATGTAAATCACTTATTTACTCTCTCAGATAATAGAAGCACCAAGTGGCACTCTATGAAGTCAGTAAGTAGCTCATTTAAAACAAATCGAAGAAAATTCTTTCACTCAGCACATAGTTAGGCTCTGGAATTCATTGCCAGAGGATATGGTTACAGTAGTTAGTGTAACTTGGTTTAAAAAAGGTTTGGATTAGTTCCTAGAGGATAAATCCATAAACTGCTATTACAGTAAAAGAAGTTGTAAACCATTCAGCTTCCAGAGTGTTGTAAACCATTCAGCTTCCAGAGTGTTAATTGTTGTCACAGACTTTAGAGATCATCAGTGCTGTTTGCAGAGGGACATACTGGACTGCGTATTTGTGATTCATTCACAAGGACCTTGAAGTTTTGCTTTCCTCCCCGCTCACACACACAGGGAGCTATGGACTACTCAAAAGTATAAGCTATCTTGAAGAACTATTGAAAGTAGGGTCAAATCCTTGATTGTGTACCTTTGGGTCCAGTATCTGGGTTTTATCCCAACCAGGGGTTACATAAAATCTTTTGAAACAGTACTTCAAGAACTGACCCAGCAGAGTTATATATCGCCAAGCAAAAATCCTGGGTTTAATTCTCCGACCCAGATCCTGTTCCTGAAGTCACTAGGACTCATTCACAGTCTCTAGAAAGGAGCATGCCCCAGTCATCACATCATTCTACAGCACAGGTGGCAAACTCCGGTCCTCGAGGGCCACAAACAGGCCAGGTTTTCAGGATATCCACAATGAATATGCATGAGATAGATCTGCATGCTCTGCCTCCAATGTATGCAAAACTATCTCATGCATATTCATTGTGGTTATCCTGAAAACCTGGCCTGTTTGTGGCCCTCGAGGACCAGAGTTCGCCACCCCTGTTCTATAGCAATACCTGTTTGCTAGCACAAGAGTGCCTCAAGGAAATTGCAGTTTGTGCTTCTCAGTCAGAGGATTGTTTGAGAAATAGCTGGGGAAACAAAATAAAATTGAATAAAACCCCTGGATAGCTGTGAATGAAAGTTCATTGCATAGCATCATTTTATATATTTATTACCAGTGATGGATTTAGGATTTTGCTGCCCCTAGGCACTGATGGCGGTGTCCCCCTTCTCACCCTCACCCCAATAAGACTGGACATCAGGGAGTAAAAAAAATAAGTGTAGGGCTGACTAGTCCTCACTATATTGTTAACAGAGGATCATTCGGATAACAGGGGTTTCATGAAGAGTATATTGAAAGTAGGAGTGATAGGAGGGTCCATTCCCTAAATGGTGGGTCAGTATTCTGAAGTATATTTTTTTAATTATGTATTTAACATAATTTAGTACCCCCTCTCTCCAATACAATATCACCCTTGGCGGTATACACAAATGACATGTATAATGTTCATTGAAACATAAACATTTGCAATCATAAATACAAACATACATCAATCAACAGATCATATCATTGCCACATTATACACTGCTCCCATCTTATTCCCAGTTTTTTCAACCTCCTATCAAAAGATCAACAATACCTATGAAAGCAACCACATTTTTACTTTTTTTTCAAAAATCCAAGTAATTGCCCTCCATCCTAACATCAGCTGGCAGAAAATTCCACAATATAGGGGCCATGATAGAAAATATCCTGGCCTGCAAACAAATATGCCTAAGTTCTTTAAAAGTTGGAACTACTAATAAAACCCTTTGACTAGATCATAATGACTATGTGGGCAAAACCACTTCAATTTCATAGCCAAATAATCAGGACCCATGCCCCTTTTTACTCAAAAATTCAGTCAAAATCTTGAAATGAGACCATAATTTTACCGACAACCAATGCAGCCTATTCAATATTGGTCGAATGGAAGTCCTACGAGACGCCCCTGTAACTACTCAAGACACAGTGTTTTGAATAACCTGTAGCCTACCCATATGTCCTTCCAATAGATCCATATATAGGCTATTGTAGTAATCCAACTGAGAAGTAATCAAAGCTTGGATCACTATCTTAAATACTGATGTCTCAAAAATTAGGTGATGTCTCTTTACAATTTTCAACTTATAATATTAATTATGAAACAATTGTGATACCTGATCTTCCATTGAAATGTTACATACCATTGAAATGTAATTCCTAAATACCTTACCTCCACCAATAAGTTCATCTTTTCTGCTCAAACCTCAAGAGTAAGGGACAGAAAATCCATCTTAGGGCCCCCAATTCCCAATAATTCTGTCTTCTTCATATTCAACTTTAACTTATTCTGCAAAAAACAATTCGATATTGTTGAGATTCCTCCCGTGGCCGGAGCTCCCGACACTGCTCCCCGCGGCCCAGAGGCCGCCATCCTCCTGCAGGCCCAAGGCCTGCTCTTCAGCGGCAAGAGCTGCCCGCCATGCTCTCTTGCAGCAGGAGGCCCCTGGCGTCCTCTTCGTGGCTTGGGCCACCACCGCCCATGCTGCCCCAGGACAGGCCTGGATGCCTGTTCTGCAGCAGCAGGGATGCCGCCTTGCTCCGCCTCCCATGTTGGGGCCTGCACGGCCCAGCTCCAGCTCCTCCCTGCTTCAGCATCTGCAGGGCCGTTGTCCAGAGTCCTGCAGACTTTCTCTTCCTGCTCCTCCTAAGGGGCAGGCCCGCGGCTCTCTTCCATACTTATAGGGCCAGCCAGGTGTTGCCCCCCTTGAGACTCCTCCCTGGGCATTGGTCTCCCAGCCCTATAAAAGGGTTCCGAGCTCACTTCATCTTTGCCTTGGCAAGGAGCTAGTCATCAGGGACTAGTCCTCCCTAGGACACCTCCGCATCATGGACTCCACGTCTCGTCTTTCATTTGTTCCTGATGTCTTCGTTCCGTGTTCCTGATGTCTTCATTCCAGGTGTTCCTGATGTCTTCGTTCCAAGTGTTACTGAAGTCTCCGTTCCTTGGCTGCTCAAGTCTACTGTGGATCCCGGCTTTTAACCTTCCTCCACTGAGTCCCGCCTCAGTGCTCCGGCCAGAGTTCCGTCTCTGGATTCCTGGCTCCGAGTCCCATCTCCGAGCTTCCTCCGAGTCCCGTCTCAGGAGCTCCTTGCACTTGCCTCCATTTCCTTGATGTACAAGTTCCAAGTCCTTGTCTTCGTTCCAGTGTCTCCACGTCCTGATGTCTTCATGTCCTGAAGTTCTTCGTCCAGAGATTCCCTGTGGCTCTGCCATCCCATCCCAGCATGGTCTGCGACCAGCCGGGCTGGGTTGAGTAGGTTGTGCTTCGGTCCAGTGGTCCACGACCACCCCTGCTGGGTGTGTAGGGTGCTGGTGGGATTCCTCCATCACGGGGCCAAAGTTCCTCCTCATGTCTTACCCTGGTAGTTCCATCCGGACTGTTCTCACGGTACTGACCATTGCTTCTCCATTGACCACGTCTCTTGGTGGTACTCCCAGACTGATCTCGTGGTTCTGACCATTGCTTCTCCGTTGACCACGTCTCCTGGTAGAACCCCCAGACTGATTTCACAGTACTGACCACTGCTTCTCTGTTGACCACGTCTCCTGGTAGTACCCTTCGGACTGACCTCACGATACTGACCATTGCTTCTCCATTGACCACATCTCCAGGTAGTAGCCCCGGACTGATCTCACAGTACTGACCACTGCTTCTCCATTGACCTCGTCTCCAGGTAGTTACCCAGACTGATCTCAGTACTGACCTCGGCTTGTTCACTGACCACACCTGACCATTTGTTTCCTCTTGCTCACTCTCTCCTGGTCTTCTCCACTCCCAGACGAAGTATGTCTCTCCGCAAGGGCACACTCATCTTGTCCTGCATTGGGGAGCGCCCCCTAGCATTCCCTCCCATCAGATTGCAGCAGATATCATTACCACGTTCAATTTCAAATCCAAAATTGTCTTCAACCTTTCAGCATTCAGCACCCAATGGTACAACAATTTGGATATCATCTACATACATATATGCTCACAATTTAAGAGAGCAAAATAAGGCACCCAAAGGCTGCAGAAAAATATTATACAGAACAGGGAACATCAGGGACCCCAGTGGAACCCAATTGTCAAGGCAGAAGGAGCAAAAAAGGTGCCTTCCACACAAACCTTAGAGGTCCCACCCTTGAAAAAGGAGATTAACCAATACAAAATGTCACAGTTATCCCCAACTCAGAGTACCTAACAAAATGGCATGATCTACACAATCAAAAGCTAAAAAAAGATCAAATAAAATCTAAGGGCCTGATTTTAAAAAGCATTTACACTCTTAAAATTGGGTTTTACACGTGTAAATGCACTTTGCCTGTGTACGTGGGCTTTTTTAAATTGCTACAATATATGCCATTGAATTGTACATAGGATATTCATGTGTAAGTGCGCATTACACGTGTAAATGGCTTTTTAAAACTGCTACTATAGCATGTTACACGTGTAGCTCCTTTTAACTTTATCCCCAGTAGCACTTTCTGATCCTTATCCAAACAATAAATAACATCATCACAGAGACTAAAACCATCTCTGTACTGTGACCCTTCCAAAACCCTGCTCGGTTTGGATCCACACCACCAGTCTCTTCTAAAAATGATGACAGCTGTGATTGAACAACTCTCTCTAAAAGCTTTGCAAAAAATGGAATATTGGATACAGGTATATAGTTGGAACATATAGAAGCCTCCAATAAAGGATTCTTCAGTGAGTAACCAGGGGGAATTTTTGGAGTAAACATTGACAATAAAGACATCTTAGAGGCAGCCTGGAGAGAGGCACAAGGGGATTGTGCTCTGCCTTGGTGCTCCATTGTATTCATAGGAGAGCCAAGTCCCTTCCTGCATGTGAATGCTCAACCCAGAAATAAATTACAAAGCAAAAGATGCCAAACACCACAGTAACAAGGAACAGAGAAGGAGTGATGTACACATACACAAAGGAAAAATGTACCAAGAATAGTAAAAAAAACAATATAGGATAAGAGGTAAAAAATAAATACATAATAATAAATACTGATACTAAAGGTAGTAATAAAAGATGAATAATAAATATATAATATATTTAAATGTACAGTAAAAAAACAAAAATTGTCACACAAATCTTTAAAAAATGTTAATATCATATATCACAATAAGCATAAACAGGATAGACAGTGACTTATGGGGCTCCATTGCATTTGTAGGGAAGGAGAGTTCCTTGAATAACCAAATCTTAGATTTCAAGGAAAGGATTGGTCTGGTCACACCTGTTATCTTTCA
The DNA here is from genome assembly GCF_901001135.1 of Rhinatrema bivittatum. Lineage (NCBI taxonomy): Eukaryota > Metazoa > Chordata > Amphibia > Gymnophiona > Rhinatrematidae > Rhinatrema > Rhinatrema bivittatum. Next base: position 213,598,574 of record NC_042620.1, read on the forward strand.
ATATCTTTGGGGAAGAACAAGAATAGTCTATTATTTCAGAGAGACTGAAGCATATAGAATCCAGGCCCAGCACAACAGGGTATGCATACCATGCATTAGGATGGGGCGGCACACCCGGGGGGTTGTTGGCAGGTCAGCAGCAACAGGAGAGGCCATGGGGCCACCGGTGGACAAAGAAGGAGAGGCCCATCTTCTGTTTGGACGCGTGCGCCCATGCACAGCTTCCGCTCCTCCCCCCCAAGCAGGAAGATCAGTGGGGTGTAATAGAGCTCATCTCACCATGGCCCGAAGACATCAGGAAATCCATGTGGCCATGGCGGAGCTCATCCCACCACAGCCTGAAGACGCAGGAGGTCCATGGGGCCATGGTGGAGCTCATCTCACCATAGTCCGAAGACAGCAGGAGGCCCACAGGGGGCCCTCAGGGCCATGATGGAACTCATCCCACCACGGCCTGAAGAAAACAGAAGGCCTGCAGAGCTGTGGTGGAGCTCATCCCATCATGACCCACGACAACAGGAGGCCCATGGGGCCATGGTAAAGCTCGTCCCATCACAGCCCAAAGACAGCAGAAGGCCTGTGGGGCTGTGGTGGAGCTCATCCCACCATGGTCGAAGACAGCAGGAGGCCCGCAGGGCTATGATGAAGGTCATCCCACCATGGCTCACAGATAGCAGGAGGCCGTGGGGCCATGGTGGAGCTCATCCCACCCAGCCCGATGACAACAGGAAACCATTTACGTATGTGTGTGTGTGAGCTTGTATGTGTGTATGAGTGAGTGAGAATCTGTGTGTTTGAGAGTTTGTGTGTGTCTGTGTGAGATCCTATGTGTGTATGTGTTTCTACATGAGAGCCTGTGTGTATATGACTATGTGGGAGCCTATGTGTCTGTGTGAGAGCCTATGTGTTTGTATATGTTTGTGTGCCTGTGATAACCTGTGTGTCACATATAGGCTCTCACAGGCATGCACACAGACACACACACACACACACACATAATGTATCTGTAAAGGTAAGGGAGAGGGAGTCTGTGTATGTTAGACAGAGGGAGTGTGTGAGAGAATGAATGTGTTATTGTCCATGTGTATGAGAAAGAAGATAAAATGTGTGCGGCCCTACCTCCCCTATTCCACGACAGTCTCAGGTGACTGGAAATCAGAAAATCCCAGGTATGGAGAGCAGGATATTTTTTAATCCTTATTAGTTTAATTATTACAAGTAATTTGATGATCTGCTCTTTTGAAATATTTAATTTATTTTTTTTTGGGGGGGGGGAATAGAACATTTTTTAATTATTGGATTTTTTATTTATCAGATGTTTAGAAATATTTTATTGTTTGGCAAAATTTTGATATTCTATTCATTAGCTGGTTTGAAATGTTCTTTTTATGAATATGATTTTACAATTATGAATGATGTTTTATATTTTTTTATTTTATTATTTAATGTTTTATGAAGACTGGTACTGTCTCTGTTTTTCCATTGTTTCTCTGCATATAGAAGCTGGCTTGTTGTGGGTTCCAGTTCAGTTCTTCTCAGCACGTTTCTGTTGATACTTTCTGATCTCTTTACTCCGAATTTGGTCAGGGTCTCTCTGTGTTCTGCATATGTAATCAAGGTGAGGTATTTTGCTGGCATGTAATTTCTGTGAAGGGATCTATAAAAGCCTGATTTCCTAATAAGAGTTTTATTGGTGTTCTAGGACCTGGTGTAATATGTGTAATGTTGCCTTTTCAAAGATAAGGTTGTTAGGGTTGTTTTGATATGGGAGATTTACTGTATTGCAATGGTAATTCCGTTTATTCATGGCTTTCTGAGGGCCAAGCCCACACCCAGCACACATTACAAAAAGTCTAATTCCACAGGAGTTCCAAGGGTCTTTTTTTGAGTTTTCTGGTTGGCACCACAGGACTGCATGTAAATATAATATATATGTTATAAGTGATATTTTTGCCTCAGAAGACTATACTTTTGAATGTTCTTTTTCATGTACAATTTGTTATAAATGCATAATTTAATACTGTGTGTCTGCAAAGGGTGTGGGAGTGTGTGGGAGGTGGGTGGCATGTGTGCAAGGCTGTAAGGTTTGCATAGGGTCCCTCATATCCTTCCCTATCCATGGGTTCTGTGGGGGGAGGGCGTGCAGGATGGAGTTGGGCTTTATTTGATCGGCCCGGGACAGACACTGAATGAATCTGGGCAGGGCAGGGGGGCAACATAGTACTTTTCTGCACAGAGCAGCAAAAATCCTAGCACCGGCCCTGATAGAATCCCCGTGAATACCCAGGGAGTCCTGTATGCTTTTGAATGTGACTTAAGCAGCACAGGGAACTGAATTTGTTTTGTTGTGATTTTAGAATTCAAAGAACTGTTTCCTGCTTTTGACTTTTTGTATTGTGGACTAGGTTTATATTTGTACCTGTTGAACTTTTGATTCTCTTCAGTAAAATCCATTGTTTATTTAGAACACAACATTTGGTGAGAACTATTTTAGTGTTAAGAGTGATACTCTTTAGAGTCCTACAGGTTAAACATGTTCCCATCACAGAACCCAGGTCCCCTACAAAGAATGGATCAGTGCTCAGCAGGGCTTGAAAGTGACAGACACCCCCCTCCCAAAAAAATGGGGTGTTATATTAGTATTTTTTCACTCAATACCCAATCAAGCTATGGAATTTGTTGCCAGAAGATGTTGTCAAGGCATTTTGCATAGCTAAGTTTAAAAGGAAGAGTCCACAAACCATTATTAGCCTGGAAGACCTGGGGAAGCCACTGCTTATCCCTGAGAGTGTGCAACAAGGAATGGAGCTACTCTTTAAGATCGGCCAGATACTTCCTAATTACCCTGATTGGCTATTGTCAAAGATAGGAGCCTGGGCTTCCTGAACCTTTGGTCTGACTCAGCATGGCATATGTTCTTATGTAAGGCACCTACAATTTACTGCAACCATTCAGGGGTAGATTATGTACCAAGGATTTGAAAAGCCTGAAGCACACTGACAAAAATGTCCACTTTTTATTTCACTTTATAAAAGTAAAGTCATGTTCCAACCTTGCTTGTGTCTGAATAATTATTTTTTTTTATTGTGTGAGGAAAAAGGATGTCAAGAATCAGTATTGGGAGGAAATCTCAGGGAGGAGGAGAGAAGAAGGAAAGGGTGAGTGAGAGGACCAGGGATGGGGAGAGGGCGGGAGGAGGACCAGGAATGGGGTGAGCATGAGCAGAAGGTGAGAGGGCTTGGGATAGGGGGAGGGGGAGAGAAGGATAGGGGTCTGGGGATGGGGATAGGAGAGGGAGAGAGAAGGCCAGGAATGGGGAGAAAGGGAGATGGGAAAGATCGAGGAAGGGGGGGGGGGGGAAGGTCAGGAATCTGGGATGTAGGATAAGGAGGAAGGGGGAGGGAGGTTCTGGAATTGAAGAAGGGAGGAGGGAATAGAAGAGGTTTCCAGGATCTGGGGAGAAGGGAGAGGTGAGAAGGATGGAAGGCTCCAGGATCTAGGTGACAAAATTCAAGATCAAGGGAGAGGATGTGAGGTATAGCTGGGACAGGGGAGGAGGAGGATGCAGGTGTCCCTGCTGTGCTCCCGTGCTGCTCCTCCTTTCACCCCCTCTTTAGCATCCCACCCAAACTGACATACACGAGCACACCCCAGCACCAATCCCTTCTCTCTCGCGCACACAAACACTGCTCCCTTCCCCTCATCTCACATACAGACCCCTTCTCAAACCCCAGCCTCATTCCCCAATGATCCCCCATGCAGACCCTCTTAACCTCCCCAAAGTGATCCTCCTTTACTCTGTCTGCTCCAGGCTTACCCCCTCTCCTCCTATTCCCTACATGATTGCTGGGAGGGCAGGAGCTGGACCACGAAGCAGAGGTCTGTTCTCTGCTGAGTGAGATTCAGCACAACTGAAAGGCAGCAACCCCTCAGCCAGCCTGCGGCCCCCAGATTTTGTGATTCTAGGCACGGGCTTAATGTGCCTATTGGCAAATCCAGACCTGTTGATTACAAGAGTTTGTTACTCGCTTTCCTACCAGGATACTCAGTAGGAAAAAAAAGAAGCTGCCGAGCAGAATAAAAACAAGAACCCCCTTCCCATCCCCATAAAAAAAGCACTTTTGTATAACTGAGCTTAAATTTAGCTGTTCAAATGCTGCTTTAATTGAATATAAGCTCTTCCTGAATTCCTGAATCCTTCAGTCCTACAATTAGCTAATTTTCTCATGTGACTCATTTTGAAGTGGTTCAGTGGGAGTGTAGGGCTGTCTTGTACAACCTGAGAAGGTAGAAACAACATTTACAAACATCTATTAGCTTCCATATTTAAAAGTAACATGGGATGAAGAACTAGATTTGCTCCCCAGCCAGGTGTCCTTATCATGGACCTTTCAGCATGTGGCATTATTGATAGTGAGTTATCTTATCATCAGGTAGGGATGCTTGTCTTCCAGATGTGCTGTACCCTCAAACTGTTAAAATTAAATCATTTTTTTAAAGTTATTTTTACCTTCAAAGGGAATAAATGCTTTTAAAATAATTGTATTGTACCAAATAGTTAAATATACAGTATACTATAATGTATTACTAGTTACTCATAGGAAAGCACTTTAACAATACTGCTTTTGTCAATGACTAAAAGTTACATTTTCCTCTTGATTCTTTCAACCCTATCCATATGACTAATTCATTATTTCCTATACTTTTATATCTGAATTGTAAACAATGGCTAATATAGTCTTAACAGGCAACATATATCTTCTATGTTCAAGCGAATCAAAACTCTTCTTTCATCATCTTCATAAACATTGAAACCAAAACACAATTTGATTGCACATATATGTAAAATTTCCAAATAGTGACTACTCTGTTTGGTTAGAGATGAAAGCCAAATCAAACAACCATGTTGCAATAAAAATACAATACAAACTGAATCATAGCTATAATAGATTACTAATACTAGTAAAACATTGGCAGAAACACCAGCTCTAGTTTGCAGTCTACATGATCTTACCTCCTAACTGAAAACAAAAAAGAGATATATGTGAGGGAAATAGGTAAGAGAAAATTGATCACTACAGATTATATCCCAGTAAGGATAAACAGGAATTGAGCCTAAGAAAGGATGAATCTGTTCAAATTTAATCAGAACTGGTCTGTGAGGAAAATGATCTGGTACAGAGTTAATTTGAGCCATGGCTGGTTCCATTCCCCATATTGCTTGGATTAAATCTGAACTGGTTTAAGCCATCTTGCCAAAATCAAAGCCAACTCTGTTTCAGCATCAATTTCCATTGTTCACTTGACTCATAAGTATTTAGAATGACTTATGTCCCAGATACTCATGTACTCAAAATCCAAACCAAATTGATCAAAACCTTTTCAAACCACTTCTTTGATGATCATCATAATAAGTATCAACAAAATGTGTTGCATACACTATTTATATTTCCGCCTTATATATAATCAGTAGTCTGCTTCAATCACATTTTAAACTTGCTGTTCTTAATCTATATTTATTTTTGAAATATTTTTTATGCAATTACAATTTTAAAATACAATACATGATTGAGTATTTATCCTTCCATTTTAAATCCAAATGTAACGTATCTTCTGTGAGCTCCTCACCTAATCTTGATGGTGTTTTATGTCATTTCACCATACTTAAACACTGCATTTTCTTTTATGCCTGTGACCTTGACTTAAATGCACAACACAGTTCTAATTTTCAAATATAAGATTTTTCCTCAGGGGGATGGTCACTATATGAATTCGCAATTTACTTCTGCCATCTTTTCTACTGTTGTCAAGGCGTAGAAGTGAGATTAAGAACAGCAAGTTTAAACTATTGCTAAAGTCGACCAATGATTATATGTAAGGCAAAAATATAAATAGTATGTGCAATACTAGCATGACGGTCGATCGATTGGGTTTGGATTTTGAGTGCATACACACTTTTCTTTATTGGTATTTATTTATTTATTTATTTAGCAGTTTTTTATACCGACCTTCATAGTAGATAACCATATCGGATCGGTTTATATTTTAACAATACTCATGTGACATCTGATACTACATTATTGCCCAAAAGCATAGGCTGGATGGGACTGCTGCTTTAAAAGGAAGGAATTTTTCATAGGTTTGCTGAACGGGGGCTCAAGATCATGTGGCCCCTGAATTTTTATTTTATTTATTTATTTATTTATTTAAGGCATTTATATACCGACTTTCTTGATACAAATCAAATCAACTCGGTTTACATTGAACTAAGCAGAAACTATAACCAACCAATCAACAAGTGACAATTTAAAGGAGCATAAAGTTACATTATAACAAGGAAGCCTTAACTGGGAGAAGGAAAAAAAGAGGGGGAGAACGAAGATAAATTACTATATACAATGGAACATGGGAGGGAGGCAAGGAGCCAACCTCATGATGACCTGTGAGCATGATTAGTGTTTGTTTATTTACATTTACATAAGCAATATGAAAGTTCTAAATTTCAGGGATATATTTAGAGAAATACTGTAAATATTAAAATGGTGAAATAATACTTGGAAATATTATCTGTGTATATAAACTTCCCCATCTATCTCCAGAATTAATTTAAAAAATAAATACAATTTGAGTAATGAATGCAAGTCTTGTTAAGTATGCTAACAAAGAGAATAGCTTTGAATGAATACAAAAAGAAATTTAATATACAAGCTAGAATAATAAGGTGTATCCATATGATTTGCCAGAAGATTTTTAAATGGTGCGATGGCACAGTTCTATTTTTGTTTAGGTTTGTAAAAATGGTAAGAACAAAGACAATTGCGTAATTATGTCAGCTAGAATAAACTTGAGATGGACTATTGGAGGAGAATAGGACCCTGGATCTTTGGGGCTCTCTCAGTGGGCCTGATTTTTCCTGCCTATAGCCCTCCTCACTGGCAAGATGGACAAAATGACATAGAATATAATCAAGAGATAAAGGAGTAGTTTTCCCGTCGATAGCAGGGCTGAATTAGCCATGCTGTCATGGGAACTGTCAATCAGGTCCGGGAGGCGGAGCTTCCAAAGCAATGTCTGAGCTATGCTCTGAGGTTTCCCGTGCTCGGATTTATTTATTTATTTAACAGCTTTTAATATACCGGTATTCGTGCGGGCACATCGCGCCGGTTTACAGTAAAACTTGCGAAAGGAGGAAAGTTACAAAAAACAGGGCGCGGGTGTGGGAGTAGCCTAGAAAATAAGGGGCGGGTGTGGGGGGGAGAGGAAAGGGGAGGAAGGGATAGCAGCTGTGAAAGTAGAGGAACGTAGCCATAGATATGGTGGAGGTATTTACAGGAAGAGGTAGTTACAGCAGAAGGGCTGCAGAGGTGTGATAACTAAGAGAGGGTTATACATAGTAACTTACTTACATTCTGAATTCTATACATAGTAACTTATTTACAGCAGTTTGCGAGTCAGAGCAGTCTAAAAGGCGGCATGGTAACGATAATTCCTGGTGGGCGTGCAATGGATTGCGGCGGGGGGGGGGGGAGAATGCTTCAGGGGGGGATTGTTTACAGGGGGGTTGGTTTCAGGGTAGGCCTGTCTGAAGAGCCAGGTCTTGATGCCTTTTTTGAAGTTGGTCAGGGAGGGTTCAAGGCGGAGGTGTGTGTGGGAAGAGAGTTCCAGAGGGCAGGGCCTGCGATGGTGAACGCTCTTTCCCTGGTGGTGGAGAGATGTGCTGTTTTTAGGGGGGGCGTGTGTAGGGCGCCTGTATGGGAGGATCTTGTGTGGCGATGGGCAGTGTGAAAGTGGGGCATTTTCTTGAGCCAGGCGGGGTTGCTTTTGTAGAGAGTGTTGAGAAGTATGGTTAGGGTTTTGTATTGAGAGCGGAATTGGATGGGCAGCCAATGCAGTTGCGCAAGGATGGGGGTAATATGCTCTCTTTTGCGTGTGTTAGTAAGGATTCTTGCCATGGCGTTTTGTAATGTTTGTAGTGGTTTGATGGTGGATTGTGGGAGGCCTAGCAATAGGGCGTTGCAATAGTCCACTTTGGAAAATATTGTGGACTGTAGGACTAGACGGAAATCTTGTGTATGGAGTAGTGGCTTGAGTTTTTTAAGGATCTGGAGTTTGTAGAAGCCTGCTTTAAGCAGGGACTTGATGTGTGGCTTGAAGCTGAGGTGTTGGTCAAGGGTGACTCCCAGGTCTCTTACAGAGGGGGGTAGGGCGTGGGTGAGGGGTGGAGGGGGTAGGTGTAGAGGGGGAGGCATGCAGAGGTTGCTTGGATATGAAGAGTAATTCGGTTTTGGTAGCATTAAGTGCAAGGTGGAGGTTAGTTAATAGGGAGTTGATAGCGACTAGGCAGGATTCCCAGAGGAGGATGGTTTCATTGAGGGTTTTTTGAATAGGGATGAGAATTTGCACATCGTCAGCATATAAGAAAAAGTCCAGACCTAGGTCAGAGAGCAGGTTGCAGAGTGGGAGGAGGTAGATATTGAAAAGGGTGGAGGAAAGGGAAGAGCCCTGGGGGACGCCTTGCATGAGGGGAACGTGAGCAGATTCAAAGTTATCGAGTTTTATCAGGTATTCTCTGTTAGTGAGGTAGGAGGTAAACCAGTCTAGAGCTGTATCGGCAATGCTCAGTCTGTTTTATCCGCGCGAGGGATCGCACATGGAGCTCCAGACCTTCTCAGTTTTTGTGACAAAAAAAAAGAAAGATAATCATAAAATCAACATCGGACATGAACGATAGGAAGGACTCTCATCCCTCGGGATTTAAGCCTTACACCTGCGGGAAGGTAATGTCCCTAATGGACGAACACGACAGGTGCTATCGGTGTTTGGGCACAGACCACCCGATAGCAACCTGTGCCCACTGCAGTAAGATGTCTCCGCTGGCGCATCAGTAGAGAGCCGACAAGATAGAGGCCCTAAAACTGAGCCGGGCAGGGTCATACGCCCCCTCCAAGGTGCGATCATCACCGGGACCGGTGTCCACAGCGCCACCCCAGCCACGCTGAGCGGCCTTGGTTGAGCCGGCCACGTCGAGGCCTGAGGGCCATCCCAGACAGGACACGCGCCTGGAAACGTGCAGAGGCAGGGACCCCACTCGGGACCGAGTGAAGGGTCGGAAGGAGTCGTCTGCGTTGACGAAGCGGCCATTAATCGAGCATGGGGCTCAAAGGCCTGCGTTGCACAAGGCCACGGTGCAGCCTGCGTCTATGTCCTCCATCGACGCGCCGCAGCCGATGCACTCTCTAACATCGCGTCCACTGACACATGCATCCACGGTGCCGGAAGAGTCATGCCGTGAGTCGACACATCGATCGACGCAACCGACATCGACGCATTCGACACATCTCACCGCGTCGACACATCAACGCAAAAGCAGGCCCTCTGAGTTAACCTCAAAAAAGATCATGATGCAATCGACGCAGTTAACATCACAAACCATTGCGTCTACCACACCAAAGCAACAAGCACCTTTGGGAGATGCTAAGACACGGAAGAAGGTAAAGGATGGACATTCAATTAACTCTCCGCCTCGGAAGAGACATCATGCTTCCCATGGAATGGAATGTCCTCCCATGGAGCTCTTGGCGGATTCCAGTGAGGATCTCGTTCTGGTACCGACTCCCCACTCTTACTCCTCATCATCCTCATCTCTCAGGGTCTACTCGGACCTGTTGTCCATCTCAAAAGCCCGCTCGGGCAGGCACAGTTTACAGGAACCGCTTGCAAAGAAACGGAAGGTGTTAGACTCGCCTCATATCAGGGATACTCATACGCCCTCGCCAGACTCAGACATACTATTAGCAGCATTGCCGCATCAGGGCACAATGCCGACCGGTCATGCCTCCTCAGACACAGGAGGCATTTTCCACTTTATCAACCGCTCTGGCGGGATTTTTTGAAGTCATGCAAGCTACCTACAAGTTGCCGATTAGTTCTCCCAGTACACCACCATCATCTCCGCAATGCTCGAGACTGGCCTCACCGACACCTTCACCACCGACTCCAGTGAAGGTTACCGTTCCCACCATAATACCGACACCACAGGATTTTCCTTCCCATCCCACATCACCTACGGGTCACACTACAATTCCCGACTCGTCGACGGGATATCCCTCAGAGCCAGAAGAACAGCCGACTGAACCGTACTCTCTGCCCGAGGACCTTACTTATCCCAAATTTCTAGAAAAGATAGAAAAGGCACTCAACCTTGACATACAAAAGATACCAGACCCTAGAGCTGACACCCTAGAGTTGCTAAAAAATTTTTACCTTCCGGCAGAACCAACAGCATTACCAACACATAAGGTGCTGGATTCGGTTCTTGAACGTTCGTGGGAGTCACCCTTCACACTGCTGGAAGTCTCCCGTAAAACGGACCTTAAGTTTAAAATGCAAAAGTTGTCCTACTGCACACCTTTTCAGCTACCCCATGCCTCCGTGGTAGTGGAATCCGCCGTGGCGTGAGCCAAAAAATCAAAGATTCACTCATCCACACCACCAGGACGAGACTTGAAATCTTTGGACAACTTTGCCAAGAGAACCTTTCAGGCCTCGATGTTAGCCACCCAAATAGGCCATCATCATTCAGTACATATACATCATTCATTACATATACGACTGTATACAGTGCCTTAAACAAGGTTCCAAGTCTCAGCCTCAGATGCCAGCTGTTACTCAGGATGGTGGAACCTAGGTTGAGGCCGCATACCTTGTACCCGGGACGCTCAGGAACTGAAGGTGACCCTCTCCGGGAGCGAGGAGTTGTAACGCTGGAGAAGCGGTCTGTAGAGTATCCTATAGACAGTCCAGGTCAGGGCAGGCCGCGGGCAGAGTAATCCGATAAGGCAGTCCAGGTCAGGGCAGGCAGCAAACAAAGAACCAAGGCAAACAGGTCCGGTAGGCAGGCAGCAGGCAGAGTAATCCGATAAGGCAGTCCAGGTCGGGGCAGGCAGCAAACAAAGAACCAAGGCAAACAGATCCGGTAGGCAGGCAGCAGGCAGAATAATCCGATAAGGCAGTCCAGGTCAGGGCAGGCAGCAAACAAAGAACCAAGGCAAACAGATCCGGTAGGCAGGCAGCAGGCAGAAAAGTCCGAAATGGCGATCCAGGTCAGGAGCAGAGCAACAGGCAGGAAGAGCAGCAAGACACTCACCAAAACGCACTGTGGCCGAAGCGATGGGCTGGAAGGAAGGTTCTGCTTAAATCTCCCTCCTTCCCGCGCAAAGTCGCAGCTGATCGGCGTCTGACGTCAGGGGGCGTGTCCACGGCGCGATTTCGTGCGAGAGCTGCCTCCGGCGTCAGTGTAGGCTGCTGACGTCCTGGGGGAACGCCGAGCCCATGCGGAGCGCAGACGCGCTGCTGGCGTCGCGGGATCAGAGGTGGCAGCAGGGGAAGAAAAAGGTGGGCTAACTGGGACGCAGAGGGTAGGCTCGGTAGAGGAATGAAATGTGCCATGCGGGAGAAACGGTCGACAACTACCCAAATAACAGTATTGCCTTCCGAGGCTGGGAGATCCGTAATAAAATCCGTGGCAACATGCGTCCAAGGGGAATCGGGAATGGGTAAAGGCTGTAACAACCCAAAGGGTTTTCGACGAGGAGTCTTCTGGGCAGCACAAACTGGGCAGGAATCCACATAGCGTTTGACATCAGACTCCCAACGTGGCCACCAATAGTGTCTGGAGAGGAGGTTCTTGGTCCGGGAAATACCAGGATGACCTGCTAAGCGCGCATCATGGGCCCAGCGAAGGACACGTAGGCGTAAGCGTTTAGGGACAACAGTCCGTCCCAACGGAACCGTAAAAGTAGCTGCTAACTGGATACGAGCTGGATCGATGATATAACGAGGAGAGTCCGGAGTCTCGTCCAGATCAAAACTTCAGGAGAGAGCGTCGGCCTGAACATTCTTGTGGGCCGGTCGAAAATGGAGTACAAAATCGAATCGGCTAAAAAAAAGTGCCCATCGGGCCTGCCGAGGATTCAGACGTTGTGCTGTAGCCAGATATGCCAAATTTTTATGATCTGTGTAGATCGTAACAGTGTGTCGAGCGCCTTCCAGCAGATGCCGCCATTCCTCCAGGGCTAATTTAATGGCTAGAAGCTCGCGATCTCCGATGGTGTAGTTCTCTTCAGCAGGGGAAAATTTCTTGGAAAAGAACGCACAGGTCACCAGATGAGCATCGTTGGTTTCTTGAAGAAGGACCGCCCCAACTCCCACAGCGGAAGCATCGACCTCCAGAATAAAAGGCCTGGTGGAGTCAGGACGCCGGAGACATAAATCCTTGGTGAATTCCTGTTTGAGGCGAAGGAAAGCCTGTACCGCCTCCTCGGGCCAATTTTGGGTCGGGGCACCCTTCCTGGTGAGCAGCGTGAGGGGAGCCACTAATGATGAAAAGTTGGGAATAAACTGCCGATAATAATTGGAAAAACCCAAGAAACGTTGTAAGGCTTTCAGTCCCACAGGTTGTGGCCAGGCCAGAATGGCCTTCAGTTTGTCGGGATCCATGGACAGTCCTTTATTGGAAATGATATATCCAAGAAACGATAGCTTGGAGACATGAAAAACACATTTCTCTAATTTGGCGAACAACTTGTTCTCCCGAAGACGCTGAAGCACTTGGCGAACATGGAGTAGATGCTGTTGTAAGGTATCAGAAAAAATGAGAATGTCATCCAAATAGACAATGACATGAGAGTACAACATATCCCGGAAAATGTCATTGATCATATCCTGAAAGACCGCAGGAGCGTTGCACAACCCAAACGGCATGACTCTATATTCGTAGTGGCCGTCATGGGTGTTAAATGCCGTTTTCCATTCATCCCCTTTGCGAATTCGAATTAGGTTGTAAGCCCCACGTAAGTCCAGTTTAGAAAAAATTTGGGCTCCTTTAATGCGATCGAATAATTCAGAAATAAGCGGAATTGGGTACTTATTCTTCCTAGTGATGCTGTTGAGACCTCGGTAGTCGATGCAAGGTCGCAACGACCCGTCCTTCTTTTTGACAAAAAAGAACCCTGCACCTGCAGGAGATGTAGATGGTCGAATAAAGCCATTAGCTAAGTGTTCCTTGATGTATTGTCGTAAAGCCTCGGATTCAGGCTCTGACAGCGCATAAATCCTCCCTCTAGGTGGGATCTTGTCCGGAAGAAGATCTATCGCGCAATCATAAGGTCTGTGAGGTGGTAAAGTCTCAGCTTGTTGTTTACTGAAAACATCCTTGAAGTCTTGATATGGAGCAGGAATATCGGGGGAGAGTTACGTGGTCTGGATAGCGGTTTTTTGAAAAGCGGTTAAACAGTTCTGAAAACAAAAAGGACTCCACGAGGTGAGTTGCAAAGACCCCCAGTCCAACCGGGGTTGATGAATCCGTAACCAGGGTAGGCCTAAGATGATGTGATTGACAGAGGACGGTAGTACGTACAGCTGAATGCGTTCTTGATGCAATATCCCTGTAGATAGTAAGATAGGTTCGGTGACGTAGCAGATCCGCATACCCACAGGATGTCCGGAGACAGAAGTGACTGAGAGGGAAACGTCTAAGGGTGTGACCGGAATCTGATATAACTTAACCAGCCGCTCCTGAATGAAATTACCGGCCGCTCCCGAGTCAATGAATGCCTGGACAGAATGTGCGTGCTCCTTAAGCCAAAGAGTAACGGGAAGTAGTAATTGCGGAGAGGAAACAGTAGGACCCAGGGAGGCATCTCCTACCTGTCCTAGGTCCGGGAGTTTCCCGCTTTATTGGGGCATTTATTGACGAAATGTCCTGCCCCAGCACAATATAAACAGAGATTCTTGGTTCTCCTTCTGTGACGTTCTTCGGGCGTCAGGCAAAGCCTGTCAATCTGCATGGGTTCCTCAGTCGCGCCTGAAGGCTCTGCCGCAGATGGAACGGAAAGGGGCTGCTGAAAGGTTGGAGCTAGACGAAACGTTCTTCGGGAAGCCGCACGCTCTCGTGTTCTCTCCTGGAAACGTAAATCCAGTCTAATAGATAGACGGATTAAACCCTCCAGGGTTTCTGGAGGGTCTCTGCCAGCGAGTTCATCTTTAATGTTCTCCGCAAGGCCCTGTCGAAAAATTGCCAGCAAAGTATCCTCTCCCCAAGCAAGTTCAGAGGCCAATGTCCGGAACTGGACGACGTATTCACCCACGGATCGAGACCCTTGTTTGATGTAAAGTAAATCATTCGCTGCAGAGTTCGAACGTCCAGGTTCATCAAAAATGAGGCGGAACTCTTTTAAAAATCGCTCCAGATTAGAGAGAAGAGGATCATCTCTCTCCCAAAGGGGAGAAGCCCAGGCCAGAGCGGGTCCCTCCAATAGAGAAAGGATAAAGTAGTCTTGGTTTTATCATTGAGAAAGGAAGCAGGTTGTAGCGAGAAGTGCATCCGACACTGATTGATGAATCCTCTACATAGTGTTGCAGTGCCATTAAATCGAGGCGGAGGAGGAATCCTGATGGGAGCAGGACTCGCTGTAGTATTGGTTATGGGGATTGCCGGGGTGTGGGCTAACGCATCCATTCGAGCAACCAGACGATCCAACACTCCCGTGACTTGATCCAGGACCCCCTGCTGTTGCTGAATGCGATTGGCCATTCCGGGAATTGCCTGAAGTGCGGCCAAATCAACTGGTTCCATGGCTTCGGCCAACTGTTACTCAGGATGGTGGAACCTAGGTTGAGGCCGCTTACCTTGTACCCGGGACGCTCAGGAACGGAAGGTGACCCTCTCCGGGAGCGAGGAGTTGTAACGCTGGAGAAGCGGTCTGTAGAGTATCCTATAGACAGTCCAGGTCAGGGCAGGCCGCGGGCAGAGTAATCCGATAAGGCAGTCCAGGTCAGGGCAGGCAGCAAACAAAGAACCAAGGCAAACAGGTCCGGTAGGCAGGCAGCAGGCAGAGTAATCCGATAAGGCAGTCCAGGTCGGGGCAGGCAGCAAACAAAGAACCAAGGCAAACAGATCCGGTAGGCAGGCAGCAGGCAGAGTAATCCAATAAGGCAGTCCAGGTCAGGGCAGGCAGCAAACAAAGAACCAAGGCAAACAGATCCGGTAGGCAGGCAGCAGGCAGAAAAGTCCAAAACGGCGATCCAGGTCAGGAGCAGAGCAACAGGCAGGAAGAGCAGCAAGACACTCACCAAAACGCACTGTGGCCGAAGCGATGGGCTGGAAGGAAGGTTCTGCTTAAATCTCCCTCCTTCCCGCGCAAAGTCGCAGCTGATCGGCGTCTGACGTCAGGGGGCGTGTCCACGGCGCGATTTCGCGCGAGAGCTGCCTCCGGCGTCAGTGTAGGCTGCTGACGTCCTGGGGGAACGCCGAGCCCGTGCGGAGCGCAGACGCGCTGCTGGCGTCGCGGGATCAGAGGTGGCAGCAGGGGAATCCCGCGGGCCGCGGGGAGCAACCTTGCCGGTATGGACCATGGTAACACCAGCAGATCCAGTCTTGATACAAGATGTCGAGGAGGCTATAAGACATCTCCTGCGTACCGTGTATGAGAGTTTTTGAGGTCTCTTCTAGGGTTTCGGCGGGAGCTATTGCGGCATGCAGAGTCGCATGGCTTCATGCTAGCTCCATCAGACCAGATGTCAATGACAAACTGGCCAATCTGCCCTGCAAGGGAGACAATATCTTCAGTTCCCAATTCCAGGAGACAATCGCGCAACTCAAAGAACAGTCGGTAGCGGTGCAGTCTCTCACCGCTACCCAGTCCGTACACCTCCTATAGGGCGCCGTTGTATCAACCTCCTCCATGACAGCAAAAGCAAGCTCCCCAAAACCATAGGGGCCGTCAACGACCTCAGCATCCAGCAGCACAACCACCAGCTACCACAGCGAAGTCCAACCCATCTTTTTAGACTTCGCTCCGCCACCATCATAACAGGTTCTGGCCAGAGGCATAACAGCTCATCTTCAGCAGTGGGAAACAATCATATCGGATCAGTGGGTTCTGGACATCATCCGGTCCGGATATCAAATCCCCTTCCAGAGCTCACCGCCCCTTCCCCACCTGACATCAAGGGGGCCCAGATCTGACCTCGTGCAGTTGCAAAAGGAAGTATCATCCTTACTTCACCAACAGGCAATCTAGCGCCTCCTTCCCTCCAACCACAACATGGGGTTCTACTCCCCATACTTCCTCATTCCAAAGAAGTTGGGGGATTTGCGTCCCATCTTGGAACTCCGAGACCTCAACAAATTCATTGTCAAGGAGAAGTTCAAGATGCTATCCCTCAAGTCCATACTACTCCAGATTCCACCCATAGCTTGGATGTGTTCTATAGATCTCAAGGATGCGTACTCTCATATTCCAATGCATCCTTCTTCCTGGCAATACCTATCCTTTCAAGTTCATGGCTAGCACTTCTAATACAAGGTACTTCCCTTCGGTCTCTCGACAGCATCCAGTGCATGGCAGTGGTGGTGGCGTTCCTCCGTCAACAGGGAAATTATAATTTTTCCTTACTTGCACAATTGGTTCCTGATAGTGTCTGACCCACAGTTGCTCCTACAAAACACACACGAAACGATTTCCTACCTGGGTCAATTGGGCCTCAACAGCAACTACCAAAAGTCCAACCTGCAACCTACCCAAAGGATTCAGTTCATAGGAGCCATCTTAGACACGAAGCAACACAGAGTTTTCCTGCCACATGACAGAAGAATCACGATGCATCAGCTCTTCCAACGCTTGCGCTGCACCCTGATGCCTTTGGCCCGGCAAATTCTCACAGTGTTGGGACACATGGCAGCAGCCATCCATGCAGTAGCCACGACCAGACTGCACATGCACCACATTCAATGGGATCTCAAACGCCAATGGCGACAACATTCCCAGTCCCTGATGATGGTGGTATCCCTAACATCAGCCATGTCCAGTGAACTCGCCTGGTGGCTACGGACACGGATGCTCAGCAAAGGTGCTCCATTCTTACTGTTACCTCACAATGCCGTTCTCACTATGGATGCCTCCCGCAAAGGCTGGGGGGCACATCTCAACCAGTTGCAGACACAAGGCCTGTGGACACAACAGGAACAGTCATATCAAATCAACCTCCTAGAACTCTAAGTGATACGATACGCGTTAAGGACCTTTGTTTCCCACCTTCGGGGTCATCGGGTAATGGTCTTCACAGACAACCAGGTAGCCATGTTTTACATCAACACCAAAGGTAGGCGCTAATTTCTCCGGGCACCGGGAAAGTGCACAGAAAAGCAGTAAAAACTGTTTTTCTGTGCACTCTCTGACTTAATATCATGGCGATATTAAGTCGGAGGTCCTGAAGTTTAAAAAAGTAAAAAAGTAAAAAAAAAAAAAATTTAAAATGGGCCCTCGGCTGTTGGGTCGAAAACCGGACGCTCAATTTTGCCGGTGTCCGGTTTCCAAGCCCGTGGCTGTCAGCGGGCTTGAGAACCAACGCCGGAAAAATTGAGC
This sequence comes from Rhinatrema bivittatum, assembly GCF_901001135.1. Taxonomy (NCBI): domain Eukaryota; kingdom Metazoa; phylum Chordata; class Amphibia; order Gymnophiona; family Rhinatrematidae; genus Rhinatrema; species Rhinatrema bivittatum. Next base: position 213,616,000 of record NC_042620.1, read on the forward strand.
ATTGGCTGTCAAACCCACTGACAGCCGCCGCTTCCATCAAAAAAGAGGCGCTAGGGACGCGCTAGTGTCCCTAGCGCCTCTTTTTACCGCTAGGCCTAATTTAAATAAATTAGGATACTGTATCGCGTGCACAGGAGTGTGGCCTGTGCGTGCACCGGGTTTGCCCGCTCTCCCATGTTTTTACTGTATTGGCCCATATGGCGGGTGGCCAACTCCAGTCTTCGAGAGGTACAGACAGGCCAGATTTTCAGAATATTCACAATGAATATGCATGAGATAGATTTGCATACAATGGAGGCAGTGCATGCAAATTTATCTCATGCACATTCATTGTGCTTATCCTGAAAGCCAGGCCTGTTTGTGGCACTTGAGGACCGAAGTTTGTCACCCCTGCTCTATGGCATGAATGGGGAGAAATACTAAGTGACATATGACAGCAGCTCAATAGAGAGAAGGGAGAGCCAGGGATCTGTAATTCATTAGTACATTTGCTGGATGTCATTCATTCTCTTTCTGAGCTGTGAGTACAGAGCTGGAAAGAAACATGGAGACCTTAGTCTGGTTCCCCTATGATTTGACTGGGTGACCTTGATCACTTTATTTAAGCTTTCTGAACTCAAATTTTACCTTCCCTACAGCTCCGCGCAATCGGCGTAGACCCGCCGGGGTCAGGAGCTGGGTGCCCAACCGCGGCCTGTGCCTCACCTGTGACACCGCCACCACGAACGCGGCCCGCCTCCGCCACTGCGACCGCAGCCCATCAACCCGACCGGACCCGACTGCGCTGCCTCTTCCAGAGCCCTCCGCCTTCCCGGAGCCCTCCCTCCCGCCGCGAGGTGAGTCGACTGCCGCCGCTGTCCAGGACCTTGGGCCCTCCAATGACCACGCCGGCCTGCCACAAACATCACTTCCGGCCGGCGCCACTTCCTGCCCGCCTCACAGACTTTAAATTGAGGTCGGCGGCCCCAGCATGCTCTCATACCTTCCCTACAGCTCCGCACAATCGGCGCAGACCCGCCGGGGTCAGGAACTGGGTGCCCGACCGTGGCCTGTGCCTCACCTGCACCGCCGCCGCCACGAACATGGCCCGCCTCTGCCACTGCGACCGCAGCCCATCAACCTTACCGGACCCGACTGCGCTGCCTCTTCCGGAGCCCTCCGCCTTCCCGGAGCCCTCCCTCCCGCCACGAGGTGAGTCGACCGCCACCGCTGTCCAGGACCTTGGGCCCTCCAACGCCCGTGCCGGCCTGACGCAAACATCACTTCCGGCCAGTGTCACTTCCTGCCCGCCTCACAGACTTTAAATTGAGGTCGTCGTGCGCACGAAGGAGCGCGACCTAAGGGGCCTGCCCCTTAGTGCGCCCCTTCGTGCGACCAGTTTGATTTCTCCACTTTCACCCTAAATCTGGTTCTTGCTACCTGACATCCTCACACACTCCAAGGCATTGATCTCCTCCCAGAATCAGCTTTCTCCAGTCCATTGCCCACCAGACCTCTCCGCCCCTACAGAGACCACCAACCAAGCTTCTACGCCCCATGCGTTCTTCCAGCTGATTCGACGCCGCCTTCGCCATCCCAGCTCGCTGCTTTCAGCAGGGGCGACCCATCGGGATCCGAGTCAGTATCCTACCCCTAGACCTCCCAATCCTTTCCACCAGATACTTCTCCATCCTCTTTCTTTTCTCCTCCCCAATAAAATCTACAGCCCCCCTCCCCCTTCCCCCTACCCTCTACTGTGGCCTGGTCAGCTTCCCCCTATCCATCTCCCCCCTTCCAATTCTCTCAGCACCCTTACCCCCCTCTCCCAGGGTTCTGCCACACCTGCATCCCATCCCATTCCATCATACTATACTATTTCCTATACTGTGCTGCCACACTGCATTCCTATCCTCAAACACTTTCATCTTCCAATCCACACTCCGGTGCTCACCTCCCCCCATGAGCACCACCGATCCCTAATCCCCATCATGATCAGCCCCCTAATCCAATTAATAGGCCTAACAACCTTCACAATCCTCCTCTTAAATGCCCAGTCCATAGTCAAAAAAACCAGCCTTCTCTACAACATCCTTTTCTGATGACAGCCCAGATATCTGCGCGATCACGGAGTCATGGCTAAAAAATTCTGACACAGTTCTAACTAACCAACTCCCAACCGACCTATACAACTTATTCTCTATTCCCAGACTTAAAAAAAGAGGAGGAGGCCTCCTCCTAGCAGCCAAAAAAATCTAAATCTCTCCCTCCAATCCACTACCCCCCCCCCCCCCCCACAAACTGGAAATTGGACTATTCAAATCACCCTCACTCCAAATTTGTCTCATCTACGCACCCTCAGGGCTACTTGAACAAGACCCATCCCCACTGATCGAATACATTACCAAACACCTAGACATACACTCCCCAGCCATTATACTCGGGGACCTTAATCTACATGTTGACAAATCTCCCCTCACAGCACCATGCGAACTGCTACTCACATCCCTTGATGCAATTGGCTTCAAACAGATCGTCACCAACCCCACCCACAAAGCTGGACATATCCTTGATCTCATCTTCACTAGCACACTGATCCAAGCGGACACACCCACATGCCAACCCATTCCCTGGTCGGACCATTACCAAATTGAAACCACATGCTCTATTAACAACACCTCTACACCCACCATCCCTAAAAAAAAACTATCCATTTCCGGAAAACATGCAATTCAGAAGACCTCATTCTTGCCCTCACTGACTCTCTTGCCAATCTAGATCTCACTGACCCCGAGTCTGCTCTTTCATCTTGGCATCAGCTCACCAACACAGTGGCTAATTCTCTCTGACCTATGCAATCCCGAGAGTTCAACCCCACTGACACCAGAAAGAAGCCCTGGTACACAACCAAACTTAAAACCATGAAATGTCATCTCAGGAAATTAGAAAAAAGATGGTGCAAAGAACAAACCCCCGCACTCCGTACCTCTTTCCGTTCCTACTTCCACGCCTATAAGGAAGCCATAGACAAATCTAAAAGGGACTTTCATGCTCAAAAAATCCACCAACTTAAATTCAATGCCCGGGCGCTCTTCGAATTTGTTACCTCCCTTACTAAAACCACCACTACCCCCTCCCCTGAATTTGATCATAGCACTAAATGCAAAGAACTTGCCCTTTACTTTCACAAAAAAATTCAAACCATCATGGCACGTTTCACCCCTTCCCCCACATCCACCATCTACTCCACTACAAACCCCTCTTCCCCCTCACACACTCTCCTTGCTTCCACTTCACACACCTCTACATCATCCCAGTCCACCGATCCCCCAGCATCACTCAAATCATTTGAAACCACCACATACATTGAGATAGAATCCATTCTCAAGAAAATCAAACCCGCCTTACATCCCTCAGATACCATCCCCACCAAAACCCTTCTCACCATCCCCAATACCATCTCCAAACCGATTGCTGACATTATCAACTGCTCTATCTCATCTGGCTCGGTTCCCAACCCACTTAAACAAGCCATAATCAAACCCATTCTAAAAAAAACCTACCCTTGACCCATCTGATCCTGCCAACTACGTCCCATCTCCAACCTACCCTTCCTATCTAAAATTCTAGAAAAAATTATCAACACGCAACTTACAAGTTACCTAGATGAATACCACATCCTATTCCCATCCCAATTCGGTTTTCGCAGACACCACAGCACTGAAACCCTTCTCATCTCCCTCTCCGACCATATCCTGAGGGCGCTGGATAAAGGACAATCATATATTCTGGCTCTCCTGGACATATCCTCAGCATTTGACACTGTCAACCATAACATATTAATTGAGCGCCTTAGAGAAATTGGGATTTCTGGCTCTGCTCTCCTTTGGATCCAGTCCTACCTCACCAACAGACAATACCAAGTAAAAAGTGGTCACTGTGTATCTAAACCTGTAAACCTACTGCAAGGTGTTCCCCGAGGCTCTTCACTCCCCTCCAGCCTCTTTAACATTTACCTCCTTCCCCTCTGCAAACTACTATCCAAAATTGGCCTTCCGCACTTCATATATGCAGATGATGTTCAGGTACTCATACCCATAACCAATACCCTTCCAGAGGCATTAAACTCATGGAATTCCACCCTCACCACCATCAACTCCCTACTCGCAGACAACTTCCTCGCACTCAACACAGCTAAAACAGAGCTCCTATACATCTCCCACACACACAACTGCTACAGCCCCACTCCTAATCCCTCACTCCCCACTGTCTCTTTCGCCCATCACGTTCGCAGCCTTGGCGTTATACTAGATAACCACCACAACCTTCAAAAATTCATTAATTCCACCCTGAAAGACGGATTCTTCAAGCTCCACACCCTAAAAAAACTGAAACCATTGCTTCACATATCTGATTTCCGTACAGTTCTCCAGGCCACTATACTATCCAAGCTTGATTATTGCAATGCTTTGCTCCTTGGCCTCCCCAAATACACCCTACGACCTCTGCAGATACTCCAAAATTCAGCAGCACGCATCCTCACCAATGCCCATCGGGGTGAGCACATCACACCAGCCCTCAAACACCTACACTGGCTGCCCATCAGTGCCTGGATCTTATACAAATCCCTCACTATTATGCACAAAACAATCTACAACCCTGACATGCCCTGGTTCAAAGAACATCTTCGAATCCGTACCTCTAACAGACCTATCAGAGCACAACACTGTGCAACGCTACATACTCCTTCCCCTAAAACCGCAAAGCTGAAGTCTACCAAAGAACGTGCACTATCCCTAGCTGGTCCCTCCCTCTGGAACAAGTTGCCCCCCACCTCCGCCTGGAGCCTTTCCCAAAAAGATTTAAACAATATTTGAAGACCTGGCTCTTTAAAGACACCTACACCTAATCCTCCTCAGCCCTTCACCTCCTCCTCCCCCTGAAAATTGGTAATTTATTGTTAATTTCTTGTATATATTTGTAAATCTCTTGTATATATTTGCACATGTTGCCCTTCTCACCCTGTTCACAGCCCCCCCCCCCCCCGTCCTGTCCCTTGTTAATTCTGTTGACAACCATTCCCTGTGAAGCTTTTTGCTATGTTGAGTTATCTGTAAACCGAGATGATGTTCCCAACTTATCTCGGTATATAAAATGCTTAACATAAATAAATAAATAAATTTTCAGGGCAGAGAATTGCAAACTTAAATGAAATTCTCAGCACTTTACATTGATGGCATAACATAAAGGTGAAGAAATAAGTTAGTATTATTATCATACCTGCACTACTTGAAAGTAAACCACTTTGAAAAGATGCAAGGCAGAATATAAATAACAAAAATAAATCAATAAAATGAATAAATCATTTGTAACGTGCATACCAGATGTATGCACAGAGACACACAGAGATCCATAATGAGCAACTGGCTGACTAGTAAAGTTAGCCAAATAAACATATCCAGCTAAAACTGCAAGGATATTCAGTGGTGAGTGCACTCTTCTGAATGTCCTCAGCTATCTTAAAGTTAGCTGGATAAGTTTATCCGGCTAACTTTACAACAGCTCTTCAGCTATCCTAAGGCTATCTGGCTATGTTTACAGAATAATGCAGAAAATCAATGTTTATCTGGTTAATTTAGCTGGATAGCCAGCTCCATTGCAAAACTCCCCTTCCCAACCCGCAAGATAGCTGGATAAAAAGTTATCTGGCTAACTTGGAGCAGCTCAGTGTGGCAGGATTTTTAATTCCAAACTTAGGCCTAGATTTACCAATGACGCAGGGCTCCCTGAATCATGCACTAACAGGGGGCGGGGGGGGGGGAACGGGGGGGCGGTCCTGTGATAGCCGGCAGCGATCGCACCTCCGCGGTGCCATCACTGCTGGCATCGCGCCAAATAACTACACCAGAAAAGGTGTATTATTCGGCGCGAAACTGACAACGATAAAGGTGCTTACCTTTCGCTGTTGGCGCAGGCTTCGTGGCATCAGGCCCGGTGTCACCCTGACTCCTCCTCTTCCGGGGCTGACGCCACCCCGAGCTAGCTATCGCACACGTATGCTAGCTTTAGAAAATAACCCCCTTAGCCAGACAAATGGTGCTGAATATCAGCCTCATAATGCAGTCTTCATGGAGAAGATGGAAAGCTGAGCATAGGAGCATCAGCGGTGCTCATACACTGATCAGATGCCTATGCACATCCAAGGAACAGTCTACCAATGAAAATTGACACTGGGTACCATAGCAGCAGTGGAGTCAATGTCAGGCACTGTGGCACCTGCAGAATTGACACGAGGCACTACGACACCAGAAGAAATGGACAATTAAGCTCTGGAATTTGTTGCCAGAGGATGTGGTTAGTGCAGTTAGTGTAGCAGGGTTCAAAAAAGGTTTGGATAAGTTCTTGGATGAGAAGTCCATTAACTGCTGCTAATCAAGTTGACTTAGGGAGAATAGCCACTGCTATTAAATGCATCAGTAGCATGGGATCTTCTTGGGTTTTGGGTACTTGCCAGGTTCTTGAGGCCTGGTTTGGCCTCTGTTGGAAACAGAATGCTGGGCTTGATGCCTTGATGGACCCTTGGTCTGACCCAGCATGGCAATTTCTTATGTTCTTATGTTCTTAATGGTGATGGAATCAGTGCTATGAGAATAGGCACAATAGGATGCCGTCGGAGTTGGCACCAGGCAGTTAAGATGCAGGACACCATCAGGGGGATGCCATCGGGTGCCAATAGTATTGGTCTCCGCCAGGCACCATTGGCACTGTGGAATGGGCGCTGGGTGCTGTTGGTGGTGATGGAATCAGCTCTGGACAGATTTGATGCTGAACAGAAGAGACCATAGTAATATAATAGGACTCAATAATAGCCAAAAATACACAACAAACAAAATAATAAGGATTTGGCAAAAGAAGAATAAAGAACTCTGTATATTTTCTCAAGCAACCATCATACTTGGCCACAGTGAGCTATGTGGCTTATATGTGCAAGCCCGTGAGCTACTGGGCTTGACTAATCATCGGTTGCTGAGAAGTCAAATAATGCTGACACTGTGTGCGAAGCAACTACTGTGTAAGCACTTATCTGGTTCCACGGTTGACGGAATAGTATATATAGTCCTGAAGTATATATAGTCCAGAAGAGACCAGCAGAATCAATGACGGGCACCATGGAATTCACATTGGGTGCCACCAGCAGCATTTGGCACCACTGCAGCATTGGCAATGAAGATGTGTTGCCACGCAGGAGGCATCAACATAGGGCATGACTGCGCCACAGTACACTGTCACCAGTGCATCAGTGTCTGAGGCCATGGCGCAGACATTGTGCACAGCTGCACAGATGGAGAATGATGCCAGGGCATAAATGTTGGATACTGCTGCACTATTGGAAACCATCATCAGCTCATTGCGCACTAGTGCTCATAAAACATTAACTACTAGTGTGCCGAGACATCTCTTGGGCATGGCAGCAGATATTCAGCCGAGCTCCCTGGATAGAAGAGTGAGGTCCTAATCATGCCTGGATTATCAGGGGAGTAGAGGTATGGATCAGAGCCTTGATTCACCTTCTCTACAAGTAGTGGAAAGGCCTCCAGAAGATTTCTTCTCTGTCAGCTACGACCTGGATTCCCACTTACTGAGGAGCTCCCAAGAACTTTACTATTCTGAGCTCTCTAAGGTGAAATTTCTCTTACTGGTGGCTATATCTGATGATGGCACAGTCTACAGTCAGCCAGAGGGCTAGAGCAGCTCTTTCCAAGCCTCCCTATGTGCAGTGGAATCGTAGGATCGGTTAGACCCTTAGTATTTTTAGTTCCCGGCATTAATGAACTCCTTTGTTGGAGGCAGATGTGACTTAGTGTTAAGGTCCATTCTACTGGTCCATTCTACTGTCACTATAGCCCTACTATCCACAGCCAAAGCATAAGGGTAGGGCAAAATAGTGAGGGGAGTGGGTCTCCCCCCATCAGCAGCTTGTTGCTCACTCTCCTGATAGAGAGTGGAGGGCTTAAGAACTACAGCATAGCCCAGCTGGGAGCAGACCCAGAGTTTTGACTGGATTAGGGGATCATTATCCAGATTCCAGTGTCATCTCTGTAATACTGTACCTCCCAGTCGAGGTGGGGATGAGAGATTTTAGCTAAAACCAGAATATCAGATTTATCTGAGTTATCAAGAGGAGAGTACTCATATTCGATAGTCCTCCAAATCACTCTCTGATAAATGCTTTTACAGCTTTTCAGTGTTGGGGAATGTCCCTGTCGGAGGCTCATGGAGCCTGGATAAGTTACATCACAGGTATGGGAATGGAATCTGGTCACATATATGCCACTGGCCCCGAAGAAGTTAATGACTCAGTCCCATCCGAGATGGCCTGCTAAGGAAATGCTTGCGGTGTTTTCCCCCTAAGCACCTTACCTGCTGAATAGATGCTTTCTACCTGAATCATCCTTCCTTTTGGAAACAGCATTGAATTGAGGAAAAGAGATAAGGAAGCTTGGCACCAACATCCAGATGTTCCTTACTGTTGTAGCAACATGGGGTGCTGCCATGAGATGAAAGCAGCACACTGTTGATAGTGAATTTCCTCCACTAGCAATCCACTCCCTAGGAGCTGGAAATATAATTTTTCCATGTAAGGGGATAGTAAATGGAATACCTGCTATGTAGAGCATAAACATGTCACTTGATGTCTGTTTAAGATAGGTCATCATCAGGGTCAAGTTGTATACTGACCCCTAACATGTTGATGGTTCCATCCACTCTGTATCTTGGGCAACATCCACAGCACTCAGTCACAAGGGACACTCTGTCATGGTGGCTGATTCATTCCAAAGTTGTCTAGTACAACTTGTCCTTACTATGGATGTGTCCAACTTTGGTTTGGGAGCTCGCATAAGGGGCTCCTCACCCAGGTGCCTAGGATCGCTTAGGGAATTTCATTATCCTTCTTCAGAGAAGGACAATAGGTGTTAACCTAAAATCTTTGATGGCTCATTTGGCTGACAAATTGTTCCTTGTCCCCAAACAGACATTAATTCTACTTTATGTAACAGAAGGCTATGATGTTGAAGAACCGGGAAATTTTTAGCACTAGAGCTCAAAGTTCTCTATCAAGTGGATAGGGAGTCTGTCCTGATGGTCAGACCCCTTACCTAAGCCTGGAACCCTCAATGATCCCTGTTCAGGGATAAAGTTCAGATATTCCACATGTGCAAATCCTGTTGTACTGTTTTGTTTTCATCTCTTTAATGGAGAGATTCCTGGACTTCTGTTTCAGCATATCAATACCCTAAAGTCTGTGATTTTGATACATTTCTCTTCAAATTACTCAGTTTACAAGGCCATATGTATACCAAAAGAATCTAGGATGTTACATTTCTCATAGCTCCTTATTGACTGAAAATGATTCAGGAGGAGCTCCCTGGGTGAACGTTCATCAGGGATCTCATCAGGTTGGGGAATACCCCAATATTGATCTTTATGGGTTAGGGAATGCTACTCTGTCCCAGCACTGGGTTTGGGCTCTCTTAACCCAGATGCAGTGGCATAGCATGCAGCCCCAGAATTTATCTGGTAACATATCTCCTAATCTTCTGGGATTCAGAAGGGATTTCAGGAGGGAAGTACATGGTTTGGAACGACAAGATCTTGCCGTATGACTTGAGGGAAGGGTCCTTGAACATTTTCCCCTGTTTCACGGGAAATCTGTTCAACTGCCTTCAGCATTCCCATGTTGGTTCAATTTTATTTGAATGCAGCTGGTGTTTTTACGACCATGTGGACGGTAAATCCATCTCTATATGGCATTCTTTCTTTGCTTAATTTGGGGTGGGCTTCAGTCTAAGCTCTCTGTCATGGGATTTCAACATGGCGCTCACCCAATGGTTAGAAGCTGTTTTGAGCCTCTGCATTCTTATTAGCATAACATCTGATCAGGTAGTAAGTTATCTCTATGCACATTTCTAGTCACTGCCTAACATCATGCATAAGTCTGTAAAGACAATCTCTCATTACTCTTTGGATACAAGTAATGCAAAGCCTTCCATATGGAGCGATCTGGGTCCCAGATAGTCTGCTCAGGTTTTCTTCTTGACATAAATAAATCTGGCATGACCACAGCCCAGAGCTCTATTCTCTTGCATAATGAATTGTGCCTTTTCTGTCGTCCAGGAGGACCTGGGTCTGGTAAGGCATATCAAAGCTCCCTATGCTGGAACTCTAACTGTGTCGGAAACAAAGCTGTAATGTGGGATTTTCTCCACATGTTCACCTCACTTCCCTGTTTTGGCAGAAGTTCCCAATGTGAAACTGAATTTTAAATAGTGTATCCTATGAAGTCTCTTTGAGATATAGAACCCAACTCTTTTCCCGCCTAGGACTCGTTGTTTGGTTCAAACTATCACAAAACAAAAGAAACAAAAAAAAAAAGAAGGAAAAAGAAATGTGAGGTTGGCCTGATGCCACCTAAAACAGTAGTGCTTTTGGCACTGTTTAATTTTCAACCAAAAATAAGGGAATATAGCTAGTATAATATCAAAACAACAAAGTCAACTAGTTATTAATATATTATATATATTAATAACTAGTTGACACTGTTTAATTTTCCCCTTTTGTATGAGGCTTGTGGCTTGGGACACCCCCCCCCCCCTCCCCCCCAATGTGAGGACTGTCATCCTATCCTGCTCGTCCTCAGAGAAGGAGATTTACCGATAACATGGCTTCTCCAATAGACAGCAGGATGCTATCCTCACAAAATCCCTCCCAACTCTCCTTGAAGTTATTTTCTCCAAGTCTTAGCATTCTCATGGACTAAGGGGCCCTGCTTGAGAGGCAGGGAGGTGGCAATGACTGTACTTGCCCAATAGGGCATGCTCAATCTTCTGGAAGCTTTGAATTCAAAGTTCTGTGCCAGGCTCCATTTGATGACTTCACTCACATGAGGACTGGCGTTACAGGTAAGTGACTTCACTCTACTGGACTAACATTTTATCTGTGATTGGCTTTCAAGATCTGATCTCTCTCTTACCATGTAGAGTAGATGTAGTGTATTTGGATTTGCAGAAGGCTTTTGAAAAAGTCCCTTATCAGAGGCTTCTAAAAAAACCCGAAAATGCCATGGGATAGGAGGTGATGTCCTTTTGTGGATTGCAAACTGATTAAAAGACAGAAAACAGAGAATAGGACTAAATGGCCAGTTTTCTCAGTGGAATAAGATAAACATTGGATTGCCTCAGGGATCTGTACTTGGACCATGCTTTTTAATATATATATATATTTATAAATGATCTGGAAAGAGGCACGAGTGAGGTGATCAAATTTGCAGATAACATAAAATTATTCAGAGTAGTTAAATCACAGACTGTAAGATTGGGCATCCATATGGCAGACGAAATTTAATGTGGACAAGTTCAAAGTAAAGCATCAGTGGGAGAAGCAGGATTTATTTATTTATTTATTTAATTTCTTTTCCTATACCGATGCTCAAGACTAGGTCTTATCGTACCGGTTTACAATGTAACTGAGGGGAAACCAATTAACATCAAGGTAGAAAGTAAAGTTACATTAAACAGGGAGCATAAAACCTGGGCAATGGAAGAAAGTGCAGAATTTAAACTAAGAAACAATTAGAGAGAGATAACTATATAAATCAACAAAAACTGTAAGATACAAAACATAGGTTTGTCCTAGGCAGTTGTTAGCCTGGTATGTCCAGAGGGAGAAGGAAAGGGTGAGGTTGGGTGGGGGGAAGGGATAGGGGAGGGGAGGGGAGTGAGAGTCAGTGATGGTTGAGGAGATCCTTCAGCGGTAGGCTTCTGCGAAAAGCCAGGTTTTCAATTTCTTTCTGAAAGTTGATTTGAACCCTGGCTTCCCTGCTTCTTTAACCACTAGGCCCGTCCATGGTGGGCATCTTATTTAAATAATGCTTGAAAATTACACTGTTCAGCTTTGATCAACTGACATTGACCATGATTATTATTGGTAACATACTGAATGGCATTTCTCAATAACTTATTTCTTGAACTTGATTTGGTTTTTCTCTCCATGTTCCTTGAAAATTGTTTTGCAAGGAAAAATTTGGCAATAGCAAAAAAAAGCAGAGAGATTGTTTTCAGACAAACCAAAAGAAGAAAAATATGGATGTAAAAACAATCCCAATTACAAGTTCCATGTAAGTTAAAATGAGCTCTCATATCACAATCTGTATCCACAACTCAAGGTCTGTCTCTCAATACAGTTCTCCCATGCATGAAACTCAGCCAGTGACGTAATCATGCAGACAGCTTGAACGACAACACATATATTAGGTTCCTGTGGTTAGATGCTAACAGGCGTTAACACTTCCCCTTTGATCTGCAACTGTTACCAGGAAGATAATAATGCAAGCACAGAAAACTATTACTTAAAGTTTCAGGTCATGCTAAAACATCTAGTATTGCATGGCCAGGATATCTTGAGACTCAACAAAATGATTCTACTTTGCCGCAATTAAACATCAAATTGTGCTTTTGTTGCATTTTTACTATTTGCTTCTTGGACTGGATGTGCTTTTATGAAAGACTGGAAACTGTGATGAGGTAAGATGCATGGCTTCTTTAGAAAATGTAAGTTTAAGGAAAATGTGTGCTTTTTGAAGCAAGTGGTTCAGCTAGGATGTGTTGCATATGTGACCAGCCTGTGCTGATGAAATGAAGTGCAGGATGCAGTAGGTTGGTTTCTCTCTCTATTTCTAAACTTACAGGGGAATAAGGTAGAAAGAATTTCAACACGGTGCCCTGGTATCCTAAAGAAATGGATTCTGTGCTCTTGCCATTCATACAGGTTGTTCACGTACCCATTCCATTTGGCTGAAAGCATACAGATATGGGATATCTGAGGGTGCTTGGTGACAAAATGAAGTTGTCAGAACAAACTTTGTTAACCATCACAAGGTATTCTATTTTCTAAAATATGTTTGAAATTTGTACCCTTTTGAAGGACATTTCCTAATTCTTGCTCGGAAGCCCAGTTTTCTGTGTCTATAAAGATATGAAGCAAATTCTTCTGAACAGGGAACAGGGTGGGGCACAAGAATAAGTCTAATACATAGTTACCATTGCATATGTCTGAAAGAGAAATGAGCGGAGTTTTGAAAAATGTACTTTTGTTTCATGTTTGCATTTTGGGGGACAAGCAAAATGATTCTTAACAGTAAGCAATTATTTCATGAAAATGCCACAGTTAAGATGAGTATTAGCCCTGTAAAGCAGTGATGGGTATATTTTAGAAGTTAAAAGAGGTAGTTCAGTCTTTTATGAGCCATTTTATACCAAAATTAATTTGGGACAGAGATAGTTTACTATCTTTTTCTTAGCAATTTATTATATGCAGTACATCTTGCCTTAATTTTAACCAATCTAATTGTATAAATAGTAAAACTATACTTGATAAGTATATTGGAGCTTAAAGGAATTAAAGCACAGTAATCAAGATGAAAATTATTAGTGCTAATAATAATAGTTATAATAATAGTAAGAAATAATGTCAGTATTTCTTTCCTCTCGTCACACATACAAACACAAAGTAACACTGTGTACTTTTGAATACTTATTAGTTCAGTGATACTAAGCTTGCTAAAATGATGTCTCAAAGGTGATACAATCTAAAGTGAGAGGTATGGCGTTCAAAATATTAGCATTAGACATTGTATCTGTCTATAGTCTTTATTTGGCATACGATAGAGGAGTAGTCTAAGTGTCAGAGTGGCAACTGTTTGAATCCTGCTTCTACCACAGAAATTCCTTGTGACCTTGAGCAAGTCGCTTCGTATTCCATTGTCACAGGTACAAATTTAGATTGTAATTCCTCTCGGGCAAGGAAATAAGTACTGTACCTGCATTGTAACTTGCCTTGAGCTCATATTTGGAAAAAGGTGAATAATTAAATTTTAAAAGTAAAAGAATAACTTCCTTTCACATACAGTAAGTCTGAAATGTGTTGGAGAGGGAGTAGACTCCGAAGAAATGTGACCAGTAATTATTCATAGAAAGAATGGTTGCACGCATGGAACAGCCTTAAAATGGAGGACGTGGGAATAGAAAATGGGATCAGAATGCAAGAAAGCAGGACAGAAAATCCTTCACAGTGAGGGACCAAGTTTCCTATGGGACAGTCCATGACACTAACTGGTAAAATATTTAAGAGGGTAACTTTTCATTCAATGCACAACTAAGCTGTGGAATTTGTAGCTGGAATATGTCATCAAAGTTAACAGCATAGCTGAGTTGAAACAAGGTTTGGGGAAGTTTCCAGAAGACACTGCCCATTAACACTTATTAGCCAGGCAGGCATGGGGATCACCACCTCTTATGACTGGGAATGAGCAACAGGGAAGGGAGACAGGATGCTGGATTCGATGGCTTTTCTTATGTTCCATAGAGTCTGAGGTACAGCAGCAGACAGAGAAAATGGCCAGACTGCATAGATTTATTATATCTGTGTTCTGATGTTTCTGTATTTCTGAAATGTGTTTCAATCTCAAATGGAATGCATTTCAAACTCATTTGAAGAAAAGTTAACCTATACCATGGTAGCTGCTAGTTTTCTCCTTAGCAGATCGATCCTGTGTAATTTTCTGTACTGTAACTCAGAGCTATGAATCTCAAACTCAATAGTGCCTTATATTTGAAAAATAATGGTCTTGCTGTCATATAACTAAGCACAAAGAAAACCAGACATAAACCTGAGCGTGCAGGGTATCAAGCCAAATTACTACAGAGAAAGCACTTCTTAGAGTACAGACTGTCAGCACATAGAAACTGAAATGAAAAAAAAAATAGAATTGAAGATCACCCATTGGCATAGACAAAGGTCAACAGGGTTGTTCCAAGGATTACCTTAACAGGGTTTCCTTCAGAGTTGCATGTACCAGAAGCAACAATGTTTACTTTGCGCCAATAATCAGAGCCAGTGCAATTATGTTAGGTACCCTAGGTGAACTTTTAATCTTGCACACACTCTTACACACCTGCCTATTGGCAGCAATTCTAATACAGCATCCCCCCCTCTCTCCCCACTCAACATCCACATGCCACTCTCCTCTCACCCTCTGCCAAGTTTTGCATCCCACTCCCTTTGCCCCCTGTCCACAATGCCCAGCATTTTCAGTTTGGAGCTTGCATTTGTTTTCGGGCCATTTTTTGAGTGAATTTCATTTCTGGGGGTTTAATTGTTCAATTTTATCCATTTTGGAAAATACTGTGTGCCATTAGATAATAGCACACACTCTTTTCAAATAGTGCATGCTATTTTTAAAAAAGAATAAGCATTTTCAGAAGTTTCATGGCCATTATCGATTTGTTTGGGGTTTGACAAAACAAACAAAATGTCGGCCTGATTCTGTTCGAGAAACACATTTGTTTAACATGAATGCACATTCCTGCCCAGCATCTCTTCTCCCTAACCTTCTGATCAGCATCTCTCCTCGCTCATTCTCGCCCCAGCATCCTCCCCTTTCTCCCTTCACTCCCTGCTCAGCAACACCAGAATGACTTCAATCTCTTTGCCCCCTTTTTGCAGTGCTCAGCATTCTCCATCCCTCAAGTCCCTAGCCGCCCTGAATAATTTCTCTCTGCCCCACCCTCCCCTGCCCAGCACCTTCTCTTCACAACTTCCCTATCCACCTAGCTTTATCTCTGTCACCTCTACCCAGCATCCATGCCTTAAAAATGGGTACCCAGCCCCTGGAATTTTCCAGGAGTTTTGCTGTGCCCTAGGCATCCACCTAGTTTGCCTAAAGGAAGAACCAGCCCTGCCAGTAATGCAGAACTAATCTTGATGGCCCATGTTTTGTGCAGACTGGGCTGCTTCACATAGACAAATGAACTACAGTTTTGACTTGTTGCTAGAAATTAGTATTCAGTGCACAAGTCCTCTAGTATTGCTGCCAGAAAGCTTGCCAGACCTCGATGAGGTGACCTAATATAAAATCAGCTCATAATAAGTCAGGAGACCAGGATGCCAGATTCCCACTGGAAGAACATGAAACAAATGCAGTGGCAGCAGCCCAACAGAGTGCCACAGCTCCTAAAAACTATGACGCTATTTAGTTGGGGGTGGGGGTGAGGGTTAAATTATTTATTAACTGAGCCCTACTTTTTTCTTGGATTTTAAAGGAAAAGATCCCCAAGTTGCTAAAGAGTCACCTGACAGCCAGGCTTCTAACTTCCTAATGATTTTTTGTTTGTACTTACATCTACTTTCCAGTATTGCCACAAGGTCACAGAATGGATCCACAAATAATTGCTTACTTAGGGAAAGGTAATTTACTTAATACCTTGGAATCCTATGTGCAAAAGAGTTTTGCCATAGCTTAAGAACATAAGCTATGGAATGATTGATTTTTTTTCTTTTTAATTTGAGCCTCATTCTCTATAACACTGAAAACAGAGGCAACATTTACATAGAAACATAGAAATATAGAAATGACAGCAGAAAAGTCCAATCGGCCCATCCAGTCTGCCCAGCAAGCTCCCACATTTATTTTCCCATACTTATCTGTTTCACCAATTACCAAGTTCAGGGCCCTGATTCAAATTTCCTGCCATCCCCTGCCATTGATGCAGAGAGTAATGTTGGAGTTGCATCAACGGTGAGCATAAGGCTTAATGGTTAAGGGTAGTAACCGCCGCATCAAGCAAGTTACCCCGATGCTTGTTTATCCAGACTGCACAGATCAATGCCTTGTTGGATGTTGTCTTAATGTAAATCCTCTTTTCCACATTTATCCCTGCTATTTAAGCAGAGAGCAACACTGTATATGTATTCAAAGTGATGTATTGGTTTAGGGTAATACCCGCTGTAATAAGCAAGCTACCCCCACGCTTATTTGTTTACCCAGATTGCGAAGTTCAGTCCTTTTTGGTTGTTGTCTGATTGCAAATCCTCTTTTCCACATTTCCCCTTGCCGTTGAAGCAGAGAGCAATGTTGGAGTTGCATTAACCGTGTGAAGGCTTATTGAATAAGGGTAGTAATCACCAGGTAGTAGCCTCCGTTCCAGTAAGCCACCCCCTGGCTCTTCTCTTCATTCCCATCCTCTAGCCTTTATGGATCCACAGTGTTTATTTCTGGATAGTTTATTTTTTAAAGGCTTTCTAACTTGGCTGTGTGGTAAAATTCCCTAAGGAATACCGTAATTATTATTTGCGTGCGCACACAGACATGTTCACACATTGTACTTGCACTGCTCCACTTTCCATTTCATTTGCTCCACTCTGCATTTCAAATGTGCCCCATAATGATCTCAAAATAGTCTGTACTGTACTTGGAAATCAGCCAGAGCAGGAACTTAATTCAAGAAAGTGTGAGATAAACACAGAGGGTCCTTGGATGCCAGGAAGTGTGAACAAAGGCCGAGCTCGGGGAATCTCCATGTTGCTGTATCAGAAAGGGGGTAGCCTAGATGGGCCTTGCCATCCTTATCTGGTGACATTTTCTGTTTCTGTGTTATATTTATTTATATACATACATACTCCATACAGAAAACAGTTACAGAAAGTAAGTGAGAGAGAGATGTGAGGTGCTGTGTGTCAAAGTGAGATTATAGAGAAATGGAAGAAAGATGGAAGAAAATATCTCAATGGAATGGGACAGATTAGATGGGTCTTATGGTCTTTATCTGCCATCAAATTCTATGTTAAAAGAAAATACTAACATTTGTGTTTTCACCATCATTTTAGAAACATATAAACATGATGGCAGCAAAAGACCATCCCGTCCATTTAGTCTCCCCATCCATCCAATTTATGTAGCCATTACAATCCCATTCACCCCCTCAGAGATACCCTGTATTTATCCCATGCTTTCTTCAATTCAGATACCATTTTTGCCTCTATGACTTCCACTGTGAGGCCATTCCGTTCATCCACTACCCTCTCTGTAAAGAAATATTTCCTAAGATTACTCCTAAGTCTGCCCCCTTTCATCCTTATCCCATGATCTCTTGTTCTAGAGCCTCCTTGGCATGGAAGCCTTTAAGGTATTAAATGTCTCTATCATATCTCCCCGATCTCATATTTCCTCTAGAGTGTACATGTTTAGATGTTTAAGTCTATCCCCATATGCTTTAGAATGAAGACCACTGACCATTTTAATAGCCACACTCTGAACTGACTCCAACCAGTTTATATCCTTTGACGGTGTGGGCTTCAACAGCAGCAATTTCTCCTCCATTTTTCTAATGCCTATTCCTCTCCCTATGCAGCCAAGCATTTTTCTGGCTTTTGCAGTTGTTTTATCCACCTGCTTGGTTACCTTAAGCTCATCAGATACAATCTCCCCCAGATCCTGCTCTTCTGATGTGCTTAGAAGAATTTTCCCACCAATACGGTACTACTCCCTTGGGTTTTTGCATTGCTGTATGTTTTTTATCATTAAATCTTAGCTTCCAGTCTCTAGATAATTCCATGAGCTTTACTAGATCTTTCCTCATGTTTTCCACACCCATGGCTATCTACCCTGTTACAGATTTTGGTATCATTGGCAAAAAGAAAATACCTTTCCCAACAAACCTTCTGCTATGTCACTCATGAAAATGTTGAAAAGAACTGGTCCCAGCACTGATGCCTGAGGCACACCACTAGTAATGCTCTTCTCCTCAGAGTAAACTCCATTTACCTCTACCCTTTCTCGCCTCCCACTCAGCCAGTTTCTAATCCAATCAATCTCTCTAGGTTCCATAACAAGAGGTTTCAGTTTATTTATAAGTCTTATGTACACAACTGTGTCAAAGGCTTACTGAAATCCAAGTACACTACATCTAGCACTTTTCCTTGATCCAACTCCCTGGTCACCCAATCAAAGAAATTGTTCAGATTCGTCTGACATGATTTACCTCTAGTAAAACCATGCTGCCTAGGATCATGTAATCCATTAGATTCCAGAAACTGCTCTTTCCTCTGATTTAGCAGCGATTCGATTCCATTACTTTGCTCACCACAGAGATCAGATTAACTGGCCTATAGTTCCCAGCCGCCTCCTCCTTACTTCCACTTTCATGAATAGGAACCACATCTGCCCCTCTCAAGTCCTCCGGAACTACTCCTGATTCTAACGAAGCATTGGAAAAGTCAGCAAGTGATGCTGCCAGGACTTAGATTCTAAGTTCCCTCAACGCCCTCGGATGTATCCCATCCAGCCTTATTGTCTTATAAGATTAGCTAGCTCCTCACAACCACACAATCGTATTTGTGTTTGTTTTATGTGGTCTTGCTCCAGGCCTTTACACAGTGAACACCGAACAGTAATATTTGTTAAGCAATTTTGTTTTTTCCTCATCAGCAAACACCTCAATGGTATTTTCCTCTATGCTAGCACTTTTAATGTGTTTTGTTATCAGTTCCTTAATAAACTGTGTGCCCATCCAAAATATGCAATACAAAGACAGTGAGTTGCAAACCTCCAGACTAACAATCCATGATTCATTTTGGGTTTTACAACCAACCCTCCCTGTGATTTTCATTTTGAATTACAATTCAAAGATCATTCTGGGAAATTTGTAAGAAGAGTTTTTTGAGCAGTGTTTAATAGTTCATCCCCTTTAATAAGTAAAACCAATTCAATTCTTTTCAGTTCAATAGATATTATTCAGGTAGTAAATATTTAAAAAACACAATCTTTAAATGATTCTGATTGATAATAAAAGGTCAAATAATGGCACTGATATTTCTCTGATACTTGGTATCCCTCTAAAATTACTTCCTCCATAGTGTAGGTCTAATTTATCAAGGATTTTCTTCCATTTTGTATCTATGATGAAAAGTTTTTATAAATAAAGTTTAGTATGCACTCGTGTTGACTAAAGTCAAGAAGATGACGGCATCAGCAATGCATTCAAAGCAAGATTTGGATAGGAGAAATGGAATAGGAAACAGGGGGTTGCCCTTTCCTAGCTGACAACTGTGCCAGCAGTAAAAACAGATCAATCCAGCTTTGGTGATTTACAACCAAGAATTGTAATTTCGCCCCAAACTGGGGTTTATTTTTCATATCACATTTGTTAAAAATATGAATTAAGCTGATATGACTGTGATTTTTTTTTTTTAACTAACCCAATTCCCTTCGAACAGAGGAGGCTAAGATTAACATGATCCAGAAACAGTTTGGAGTGTGTGACTTGCTGGATGTGTTGCGCGTCCCAGCCTCTTTGGCACTGCGGCCAGCCCTACTCACCTCGCGCTTCCGTCAACCAGCTCCGGGCACCCCTCCCTTGCGACCGCAGCCAGTTCACGGCATCCTCGGGCTCCCAGTTCTCCATCCTCCTCACAGGCCTCACGACGGAGCTCCCGCTGCGGCTCCGCGGCCTCGGCGTCCTCGGACACGCCCCTAAGCGTGCGCGCGGCCGACATGCAGCCCTTTAAAGGGCCCAGGGCGGAAAAACCTGCGGGGGTGCCTCCCGATGACATCACATAGATGCACTATTTAAAGCGAGGCCCTTTCCCCAGGACCTCGCCTTGGCAATCAGGTCAACACCGTTGGTGTAGTGAGTTTGCCTTTGTGTTCCAATGTCTCCCATTCCAGTGTCTCCCGTTCCATTGACTCCGTGTTCCTGTGTCCTCCGTTCCCAGTGACTCCGTGTGTTCCTGTATCCTTCCCAGGTAGTACCTCTCCGGACTGACCTTTGGTACTGACCTCTGCCTGCCTGACCATTCTCCTGCCTGCTGCATGGAACTGACCACTGCCTGCCTGACCATTCTCTTGCCTGCTGCCTGGAACTGACCACTACCTGCCAGACCATTCTACTGTCTGCTGCCTGGAACTGACCCTCGCTTGCCTTGACTATGCCCGGACTGATTCTGGTTTTGACCCCTGCTTTGGCTAACCTCTCCTGGACTGATACTCTGGTTCTGACCCTTGCGCTTCACTCAGACACTCTCTTCTGGCCTCCTGTTACCATTGGGCCAACCTGTTTGGAATCCAACTGCGGTTTCCACTTGGCTAGACCTACAGGCGCTGCCTGTCTTGCCCGGAGGACATCCATGAACTGTTGCCTACCTGAGGTCTCAGGAGCTTCTGGTTCAAGTCTAGCTCATCCACTCTGAATCAGCCACGCACCCTTGCTTGTCGTGGGCACACCTCTCCGCTACCTCTCCGGGAGACCAACAGAGGCCCACCTAAGTCCAGGCGGTCCGGGTACCCAAGGGCTCAACCTGCAGAAATCCTGGACTGTTATCGGTGAAGCTCCAGCTAGCCTCTTTCTCCTTGTGTGCTTCATCTCCTGGTGGCAGGCACTCTGGGTCCGACCAGAGGTCTGTACCAATCCTGCAGCAGGCCAAGGGTCCACCTCCAGCACAACAGGTTGCCAAGGCCATGGACTTGCAGGCCATCCTTTGTCTGGCTAATCGTGTCCGAGAACAACAAAGGATCTTAGAAGCGTTGGCTTCTTCTATGGAGAGAATATGTACACAATTGGAAGAATCTGTCATGGCTAACTCAGTGGGGCCCTCAATGTTGAAACCACTGTCTACGGCAAGTGTCTCCATCCGTGACCGTTCTCAACACTACAACCCTACCTGGATTACCTGCTCAATACTCAGACTTCAAGGATGTATTCTCCAAAGTAAACACTAATATCCTGCCGCCACTTCGAGAATTTAATTGACCCATAGAAATACTTCCTAAAACCAGGCCCTCCAAGGGCAGAACCTATCCCCTTTCACTTCCTGAAACCCAAGCCATGTCAGCGTACATGAAAAAGAATTTAGATAAAGGATTCATCAGACACTCTAATTCCCCGACAGGAGCCAGGTTCTTCTTCGTAAAGAAGAAGGACAGAAGCTTGAGACCCTGCATAGACTACTGAAGGTTGAACGCAGTAACTCGTAAGGACCGTTATTCACTGCCACTTATTAGCAAACTATTTGATGTCTGCAGGGCGCACAAATCTTTATGAAACTGGATCTCCGAGGGGCGTACAACCTTATACGAATCCAACCAGAAGACATATTGAAGACCGCCTTCAACACAAGAGATAACATAAGAACATAAGAACATAAGAAAATGCCATACTGGGTCAGACCAAGGGTCCATCAAGCCCAGCATCCTGTTTCCAACAGTGGCCAATCCTGGCCATAAGAACCTGGCAAGTACCCAAAAACTAATTCTATTCCATGTTACCATTGCTAATGGCAGTGGCTATTCTCTAAGTGAA
This sequence comes from Rhinatrema bivittatum, assembly GCF_901001135.1. Classification (NCBI taxonomy): domain Eukaryota; kingdom Metazoa; phylum Chordata; class Amphibia; order Gymnophiona; family Rhinatrematidae; genus Rhinatrema; species Rhinatrema bivittatum. Next base: position 213,638,166 of record NC_042620.1, read on the forward strand.
CTTAATAGCAGGTAATGGACTTCTCCTCCAAGAACTTATCCAATCCTTTTTTAAACACCGCTATACTAACTGCACTAACCACATCCTCTGGCAACAAATTCCAGAGTTTAATTTTGCGTTGAGTAAAAAAGAACTTTCTCCGATTAGTTTTAAATGTGCCCCATGCTAACTTCATGGAGTGCCCCCCAGTCATTCTACTATCCGAAAGAGTAAATAACCGATTCACATCTACCCGTTCTAGACCTCTCATAATTTTAAACATCTCTATCATATCCCCCTCAGCCATCTCTTCTCCAAGCTAAAAAGTCCTAACCTCTTTAGTCTTTCCTCATAGGGGAGCTGTTCCATTCCCTTTATCATTTTGGTAGCCCTTCTCTCTTCTCCATTGCAATTATATCTTTTTTGAGATGCGGCGACCAGAATTGTACACAGTATCCAAGGTGTGGTCTCACCATGGAGTGATACAGAGGCATTATGACATTTTCCGTTTTATTCACCATTCCCTTTCTAATAATTCCCAACATTCTGTTTGCTTTTTTGACTGCCGCAGCACACTGAACCGACGATTTCAATGTGTTATCCACTATGACGCCTAGATCTCTATCTTGGGTTGCAGCACCTAATATGGAACCCAACATTGTGTAATTATAGCATGGGTTATTTTTCCCTATATGCATCACCTTGCACTTAGCCACATTAGATTTCATCTGCCATTTGGATGCCCAATTTTCCAGTCTCACAAGGTCTTCCTGCAATTTATCACAATCTGCTTGTGATTTAACTACTCTGAACAATTTTGTGTCATCTGCAAATTTGATTATCTCACTCGTCATATTTCTTTCCAGATCATTTATAAATATATTGAAAAGTATGGGTCCCAATACAGATCCCTGAGGCACTCCACTGTCCACTCTCTTCCACTGAGAAAATTGTCCATTTAATCCTACTCTCTGTTTCCTGTCTTTTAGCCAGTTTGCAATCCACGAAAGGACATCGCCACCTATCCCATGACTTTTTACTTTTCCTAGAAACCTCTCATGAGGAACTTTGTCAAACGCCTTCTGAAAATCCAAGTATACTACATCTACCGGTTCACCTTTATCCACATGTTTATTAACTCCTTCAAAAAAGTGAAGCAGATTTGTGAGGCAAGACTTGCCCTGGGTAAAGCCATGCTGACTTTGTTCCATTAAACCATGTCTTTCTATATGTTCTGTGATTTTGATGTTTCCACAGCTGACCCCGCAAACTTCCGCCCCATCGCCAACCTTCCCCTTATCTCAAGAGTGATGGAAAGATTCGTCAACAAGCAACTGTCTGAATACCTAGAGGAGAACAATATACTCTCCCCTTTCCAGTTCGGCTTCAGGAAATCGCCCTACTAGCATCGCCCTACTAGCATCGCTATCTGACACCGTACTCCTCAATCTTGAAAAAAAAACAACCATACCTTCTCGCTCTTCTCGACCTATCTGCCGCATTTGACACAGTCAATCATGCCATCCTTCTCGAGCGGCTATCCGATATAGGAATTCAAGGAGAGGCTCATAGCTGGTTTCAATCGTTTCTGGAGAATAGATTCTATAAAGTCAAGATCAACAACGAAGAATCACCTCCCATTAAATCAATCCGAGGAGTACCACAAGGATCATCTCTCTCCCCTACTCTTTTTAATATCTACCTGCTTCCACTCTGCCACCTACTCTCCAACCTTAAGCTAAAGCATTATATTTTCGCTGATGACATTCAGATACTCCTTCCCATCACAGAATCACTACAAAAAACGTGGGCACATTGGAACAACTGCTTACAAGCTATCAACACTCTGTTATCCAGCCTGAACCTCATACTCAACTCAAATAAAACAGAAATCCTCATCATCTCACCAGACAAAAACCATACTCTCCTCAACTCCCAAAGCACATCACAATTCGCAAAATCATCCATTAACCACTCCCCTTCCGTCAGAGACTTAGGGGTGCGTCTCGACAATCAATTTAACCTTAAATCCTTCGTCTCCAACACAACTAAAGAATGTTATTTTAAACTTCAAGTGCTCAAAAATCTGAAACCTCTCCTCCACTTCAGTGACTTCCGTCTAGTAGTTCAGTCTATAATTCTATCCAAATTAGATTACTGCAACTCGCTCCTGTTAGGTCTACCGATCACAGCTACAAAACCCTTACAGATGGTGCAGAACGCTGCCGCGAGGTTACTCACCAACACAAATAAAAGAGCCCACATAACACCAATTCTCTTCAGTCTGCACTGGCTACCCATAAAAGCCAGAATCACATTCAAGACATTATCAATGATCCACAAGGATATTACGGGCATCGCACACCTAAACCTAAACTCGCAACTCCGACCTCACACATCACAAAGACCTATCAGATTCAACTACAAAGGTTCCTTATATGCTCTCCCGATCAAAACTTCACGATCTAAACGAGCACTGTTCTCAGCTGGGCCCACCCTCTGGAACTCATTACCACTGGATCTACGCCAAGAAACCTGCCATATAACTTTTAAGAAAAATTTGAAAACGTGGCTCTTCCGGCAAGCATTTCCAGAATCGCAGGAACACTCTGACACGGGCCAAAGAGCAAAATAGTTCACTACAAGTTCCATGACCTCACCTCAAGTTCCACGACCGCCCACATCTCTTCAAGGCCCGATTACACCTCATCTGGACAACCCACTTACAACCCACTTGTAGTGAATACCTCCCGCGTGGATGCACTAATTCTTTAGTTCATGCATTACTGATATCTAGACACATAAACACTGGACACTGTTACCTGTACATCCCAATTTAGCTCATCATTTAATTTTAGTTATTTCTACATGAATCCACGTTATTTGACAGCCCACCTGTTTTGATTGTTCCCTGTGGATGCACTAACTCTTTAGCCCATGCATTACTCATAACCAAGCCCATAAACATTGGTCCCTGTTACCTGTATATCCCAAATTAACACATCATTTATTTTTAGTTATTTTCTACACGTTTTCACGTATCATGACGAGTTACTGTTGTCTATATATATATATTTTATACTATTCTATTTATTATTTATTTTATTACAAGTTAGTTATTTACGCCATTATCTATTTTATTACATGTTATTTACTATATATATTCTCGTTATTTGATGAGTCACTGTTGTCTATTTAATATTTATCCTCATGTTCTGAAACTCCGTTTATTGTAACGCCTCGCCGCGACTGTTTTGTTTTATGTAAACCGACCTGATTTGATATTTGTATCGAGAATGTCGGTATATAAAAATGCTAAATAAATAAATAGAACACTTTCCACTATTTTTCCTGGCACTGAAGTCAGGCTAACCGGTCTGTAGTTTCCCGGATCGCCCCTGGAGCCCTATTTTAAATATTGGGGTTACAATTGCTATCCTCCAGTCTTTAGGTACAATGGATGATTTTAATGATAGGTTACAAATTTTTACTAATAGGTCTGAAATTTCATTTTTTAGTTCCTTCAGAACTAAAAAACACATGGGGATAAAGGTGAACCGGTAGTTGTAGTGTATTTGGATTTTCAGAAGGCGTTTAACAAAGTCCCTCATGAGAGGCTTCTACGAAAACTAAAAAGTCATGGGACAGGAGGCGATGTCCTTTCATGGATTACAAACTGGTTAAAAGTCAGGAAACAGAGAGTAGGATTAAATGGTCAATTTTCTCAGTGGAAAAGGGTAAACAGTGGAGTGCCTCAGGGATCTGTACTTGGACCGGTGCTTTTCAATATATATATAAATGATCTGGAAAGGAATACGACGAGTGAGGTTATCAAATTTGCGGATGATACAAAATTATTCAGAGTAGTTAAATCACAAGCGGATTGTGATACATTACAGGAGGACCTTGCAAGACTGGAAGATTGGGCATCCAAATGGCAGATGAAATTTAATGTGGACAAGTGCAAGGTGTTGCATACAGGGAAAAATAACCCTTGCTGTAGTTACACGATGTTAGGTTCCATATTAGGAGCTACCACCCAGGAAAAAGATCTAGGCAACATAGTGGATAATATTTTGAAATTGTCGGCTCAGTGTGCTGCAGCAGTCAAAAAAGCAAATAGAATGTTAGGAATTATTAGGAAGGGAATGGTTAATAGAACGGAAAATGTAATAATGCCTCTGTATCGCTCCATGGTGAGATCGCATCTTGAATACTGTGTACAATTCTGGTCGCCACATCTCAAAAAAGATATAGTTGCGATGGAGAAGATACAGAGAAGGGCAACCAAAATGATAAAGGGAATGGAACAGCTCCCCTATGAGGAAAGGCTGAAGAGGTTAGGGCTGTTCAGCTTGGAGAAGAGACGGCTGAGGGGGGATATGATAGAGGTCTTTAAGATCATGAGAGGTCTTGAACGAGTAGATATGACTCGGTTATTTACACTTTCGAATAATAGAAGGATTAGGGGGCATTCCATGAAGTTAGCAAGTAACACTTTTAAGACCAATTGGAGAAAATTATTTTTCACTCAACGCACAATAAAACTCTGGAATTTGTTGCCAGAGGAGGTGGTTAGTGCAGTTAGTGTAGCTGGGTTCAAAAAAGGTTTGGATAAGTTCTTGGAAGAGAAGTCCATTAATGGCTATTAATCAATTATACTTAGGGAATAGCCACTGCTATTAATTGCATCAGTAGCATGGGTTCTTCTTAGTGTTTGGGTAATTGCCAGGTTCTTGTGGCCTGGTTTTGGCCTCTGTTGGAAACAGGATGCTGGGCTTGATGGACCCTTGGTCTGACCCAGCATGGCAATTTCTTATGTTCTTATGTTCTTAGAAAAAGAGAATTATTATTGAGAAAGCAGGAAGCCATTTTGTCCATAGAGCATAGCTTCCGTGACAGTGCCCATATCTTTTTAAAATCCTAGTCGCCATTGATTCACGGGTCACAAATACTGGAGAATAATTCCTGGTTCATCATTCCTAGACTGAAGGAGGAAGAGAGGGAATGGGGGGAGAAAAAAGAGAGCTTCATAGCTACTATGTCTTAATATTTTATTCTCTTACACTCGATGAGGTCTCTGAGTATAATATGGATTTCTGCATAATAAAGATCTGCATTCATCTCATAATGGTTAGGGATCTCATCAAGAGTTAAAGAATGGCTTAATCTTAGGTGTACATATGTTACAACTAAAGTAAAGATTTGACTTTACCCAGAAAAATTCTTAGTTAATATAAATGATGTCATGTTTACATTCATATTATCCAAACTCTACATTTTAACTTTAAAAAATTATGCTGATTTCAACACATAATAGCAATGTATATACAAATCCAGCAAAATGATTTGTAGGTTATCATTATGCAGATACAAACTATTTACAAATATCCAAAGACACAAGTTCTAAGGGGCTTTGGACTTTTATTCAGTTCAGTAACATATTTTTACCTACAAATACTCCTAAGTTATGATACTTTTAAAAAAAAACTCAAAACGTGGTTGTTCCGCCTAGCCTTCCCAGAACCCTGGGATACACATTAGACTTTATCTACTCACGAACAATTATACGAACAATTATACCTCCCCTCATCTGATTCCTGGACAGCATGGATACCAACTCTAACATGTGGACTAATTCTATTCTGAACTATCTCTAGTCCGGAATTTGTTATTTCTCTTTTCTTTACTTAACTTTATCTCTTTTCTTCCAGCTACCTAAGCTTCCAAGTTCACGGTCCTCGTTTAATGTAACTTTGTCTCTTCCTTTACCTAATTATTTTTATCCCTGTTCGATGTAAACCGTCCTGATATGGTATACCATGAAGGTCGGTATAGAAAAATGTTAAATAAAATAAAAATAAATACTTAGCTACTATAAACCAGATTCCTACCCTCTTGAGCTTATCATGTGTTGGAGCCTTACAATGTGTACCGAGCTGTGTCTGGATCTGAGTGATGTGTTTTGGACTTGTCAAAAAAAGGCTGTTCAACCCTACAGAAACTGCAAGCCACTGCAGTCAAGGTGAAAGAATATAAAAATTCATCAAAAAAACCCTGTGTGCTCTCCTGTGAATGAGAAATGTTCTGTAAGAACCAGCATCCAGCACTCACAGTGTTATACAAGATGGGGAAAAGGGCTGTACTATTTAGCCTACCCAGAGAACAGCACTACATAGCTAGCGGAGGAGGAAATTAAAGGAATGCTGGGAGACCGTTTAAGGTATAAAAGGCACAATTTGGCTGTCTCTGTCTGTGTGTGGGGGGCAAGGATGGCCAGGAGTTGGAGCCAGGAAGAGAAGAGTGCATCTGACAACCCTGCAATCAGTTCTAGAGAGCTAATTATCGAGAGGGAGAGAAAGAAGTCTGCACTCTGGGGAAATAGATAGACAGACAGCTGTTCTTGCTTCATAGCCAAGTTACATGTAAAATTCCAACAAGAGATAGAAGAGCCAAGAGATGGGAATCTGAGAGACTTCCTTTCCGATCCAGGCTCAGGAGCACATGGATGGATCACTCTCCTAAGAGACTGAGTTAAGTAATCTAAACTTTGCACAGGGAGCATCTTAGCAGAAGAGGGAGAAGGTTTATTTCCTTGTCTTTTGTCCCCAAATTCAATATCTCATTGTAATTATTTCAGTTTTTCAGCCAAGCATAAATCCTTGCTGGGGAAGAAAAACTGGTGGACTGTAATCTTTTTGCAAGAGACTGAAACCAGGCCAGCTTTCTGTTTAGTACCAAGTAAACCATTTGGGGAAGCTCCCCAGGAGAGAGAGAGCTTTCACACACCGCAATCCTCATCCATTTGGTTTGTCATCTAGCCAGCTCCACAAACAAGAGGGACTTCTTCATTTTCTTGCTTGTTTTTTTTTTCCCCACACAATTTTGTGTTTGGGACAAGATGCACCCTTTACAAACTGGTGACATTGGGGTAGATCAGTTCCCCCCACCCCCTGTTTTAGTACTCAGATGTAAAGAATTTATGAAACCTGTGTACTTCACTGCTTTTCTCTCCAGCCTTTTCTCCATTAGCGTTCCTTATTCTTTTTACTATCCACACGAGTATGTTGGTTGCCTTGGCTAACAGGCCATACCCAGCGTTGTTTTTGCATTGCTTGCTATAAAATAAGAAAACTGCAAGTATATATTATGCTTCACTACTGTACTTTTCCCATTTAATTTCCTGGTTGGATTTACTGTCTACTTATACAGTACTAGTAAAAAGGTTACTTACTGTTGTATTCCGGTTTGATGATTTTATCTGGTCTGTGGTGCCACAAGTGAGAGGTTGCTTGGGAAGGACACAGAATTGTGATATCAGGGTGACCAGGACCCTGTCTCATCCCCCACTCAGACTATGAACCTGAAGATAAATCACATTAGTAAATATAATTTCTCGTGTTGTATTCCCCACCCTAAGCATAGGGGTAATTTGTAGTCCGAACCAAGTGTGTGTGTGTGTGTGTGGGGGGGGGGGGGGGGGGGGGGGGGGGGGGGGGGGGAGGGGCCACAATAGGTTGCACAGAACCATCACATTATGTTCTTACACTGTTCTTGATTTTTCTTTTCTCTTTGTTGGCTACAGAAATCCTTCATTCTTCAAAGACTGGTGTAGATGAATGAACACATGTGCCCAAGATGCCACACAACACATCTTCAAATAGCTGCAGTTCTCCTGATGTGGGATTTCAGTCCTCCCTCTATGCAGCCACCTTTACTATAATATTCATACCTGGTCTTCTTGCAAACAGTATTGCACTATGGATTCTATGCAGATTTATCAGCAAGAAAAACAAAGCCATCATTTTCATGATAAATTTAGCTGTGGCTGATCTGGCCCATGTCCTGTCATTGCCGCTACGAATTTTCTATTACATAAAACATACATGGCCTTTTGGAAACTTTCTTTGTCTACTGTGCTTCTATCTGAAGTATCTCAACTTGTATGCAAGCATTGTGTTTCTCACCTGCATAAGCGTTCAGCGCTGCGTCTTTCTCAGGAATCCCTTCAAAGCAAAAGACTGGAAACGTAGGTATGATGTAGCTATTTCTACTGTTGTATGGATAGTGGTGGGGGCAGCATGTTTACCTTTTCCAATCATGAGAAGCTCAGGATTATCAAAGAATGCAACCGCCTGTTTTGCAGATCTTGGTATCAAGAAAATAAACACCTTAACCTCTGTCACCATGCTGACAGTCGCTGAATTGTCAGGATTTGTGGTTCCTCTCATCGTCATTGTGTACTGTACCCGGAAGACAAGACAGTTTTTAAAAAATGAGGAGCACCTTGTTAAACAAAGCAATGAAAAGCAGAAAGCTTTGAAGATGGTCTTGATGTGTGCCGCAGTTTTCTTCATATGCTTTACTCCATATCACATAAACTTTATTTTCTATATGCTGGTCAACCTGAATATTATTACACACTGTTTGATAAGTAACAGCTCAATAATTTTTCATCCTTTTTCTTTGTGCCTTGCAAGCATAAACTGCTGCCTGGATCCTGTTTTGTACTACTTCATGGCCTCAGAGTTTCGAGACGAGATCTCACGACATGGAAGCACTGTAATGCGTAGACGCCTAATGAGCAAGGAGAGTGCATCATCCGTCAAGGAATAAGAGTCCTAATTTTACATGTATTTCCTGTTAAGGACAACAGAGATGTTTCCTAGCACATGATTGATGCAAATTAAGACTCTGTAAAGCTTTGGCATTACTGAGCGCCATTCTGTTTATAAAGGTTTGTTAGCATGCATCGCAAGGGTATAGACTCTGGACGGGTGGGAAGGTGGCTGACATGGCAATCCAACTCTGAACACAGTGATGAATAGGTGATCAGGCAAGAAAACAACTGCCCCATGGAATAAAAATCACAATTTATTAACATCTGTTAAAAAGGTTCATGAGTAAATTATTATGCAGTGTACTGATCACAGAGATTTGTCTTGTAACAATTCCTACATGTAGCCCCCAAGAGAAATTTTCAGAAAAAGACGCTGAGAAACTGAAAGGCTAGAAAACGGATTCTGACCTTTGCTACACAAACACTAACTGTAGCTCCATTGGCCTCTATTATGTCAAATTCTGGGGTGCGCTAAGAATTATACTCCGGAGTAAATCTCTGTAGAACGGAGTCAGATATCTGAACCGATTACCTTTTTTTCCCATAGCATTAGAAGAAATGGCCTGGGCTGAATATTTCAAGATAATTCATTCGTTTGCACAGGCCAGAGGGTTTTCCAGAATCGAGGCTAATGCGATTTCTTGAGGTGAAAGGAAGAGGCTTCTGTTTAAAGAATCTACCTATAACCTGTGGGAAACCATAGCTTCATGGATTCCCATCCCAGCTTGATCACCCAAGCCTTTTGTTCTTCCAAGAGAGTTTGTCACTGAGTATTAATAATTACAGAGCCTGTCTCTAAAGCACCATGGGACCTGAACATCTATAGCACTGTTCCTAAAGGTATATCATTATTGTTATCATTAGCATCGAGCCATTAAAGATTTTTACCATAAAAACTGGTTTTCAGTAGGACCTTTAATTAAGTTCTGCATAACACAATAAAACCACCTTATGAAGATAATGATTTACCAAAAAAAGCTATTTTTCTTAGTTATCTTTGAATGTTTGGCAGCCCCTCTTGAAGAAGGCAATATACATTTAGTATTTACCCAGGCTGACTCAGTACTGCCGCCCTCAAATGCGGCTACAAGCACGTGGCAGCTCCATCCGCTTGCACACATTTATCCTCATTAAAGGGAGGCTCCCGCTTGCTTGTTTAGGGTGGGGGCGGGTGACAGCGGGCAAACAGATGGATTTCCATCCTATGCCTGCTTGCTGCCTACCTAAATCACTGGGTAGCTAATCTATTTGAACACACCTAAAGCACCACGGATTGCCTAAGATTTATTTTTGGATTGGACTATCAGAGAAAACACTGCGTTCTCAAGATCAGCAGAGCTATGCATATTAATAAAATAAACTTTGAGGGGAAATTTTCGCATAGCACATGGAGCGCCACGCTATGTGGGTACTTTTAACATGTGACTTTTTTTTGCAGATTTTCAACCCACACTGTTGTTTCCTCGTAAAAATGAAATTGGCAGTTGCACAGCGTGCACTCTAAAACAGGCCCTCGAGCTTTGCAGCTGCTGTTTGAGTGGGTGGCTGAGCGGACACAATAGCAGGCGCATGTCTCATGAGCTCTCATCTTTGCATGATCTCTCTCACGTCTTAAAGTAGTGGGACCAGCTGCTTTGTTTATAGTGAGTCACCTATTGGTGCAAAACTCGCCTACAGTCCGACCACCGCCACCAAGAAATAAATATTCAGAGCTAAACATAGCCTCTGCTATGATTTTTTTTTTTTTTTCATTTTTACAAATTTGAGGGGGTCCGCAATAAAAATGAATATATTTGGTCCAGTTTAGGTTGGCACAGTGAATGCAAGGCAAGAGTGTTTTTGTACACACAAATAATTCGAAACCATTTAAACTTTTTCCTTTTGTGCGTTCGATAAATGTGGGTAAACGTACATTAAAAAAAAAAGGGATGTGAGTGCAGTTATGTGTATCAGGGAAATTCCTGCATGCAAATCAGTGAGCGCATCTCATTCACCCCGTACAGCTGCAGGGTCCAACTCTAGAGCACGAGGGACGCGCGTGCTGTCCCCAAACGCTTCAGCCAGGAACTTTCTCCGTGGGCTACCTTAGACCCCCGTATATTAGGATGCATAAGCACTATTGTACTTAGCTTAACATTCAAATGTGCTTTTTTTTTTTTTACTATTACAAAGAAGGAGCAGTGACATCTAGCGGCTTGAAGAGGCATCAGAGCATTGCAGGCATGTTTACATTTCGGTTACTTTTTACCAAAGCCCTTTTTCTTAAGGCTTCCATAACAAACACACCCACACATACTGAAAACAGTGCATGACAGAAACTGCAGAGGCGATGAGCCTGGAAACTGGCCTCTGCAACAAGAATTTGAACCCTGTTTGTAGCACAAGACGGTCCAGTTCCCTCCCCTACAGCGCATAATTGTATGCTGCTAAACTCTGCATTGAGCTCTGAGGGCTTTGCCCAATAATGTCATGTTATTTGTATTAGTAATAGCATCTTATACCTTAATTTGATTTATACAAACATTACAGTTTCCTGGAAGCATATTATCTAATTTATCCTATGCAGTCTGTAGCTACACAATCCATTAGAACATGTCTGAAACTATTGTCTTTTTCTGTATGGCTGTTGTATATTATATTTTTTTGCTTAGTAGATGCATTTACTTCTTTCAGTATTTCCTGTGTGTTTCAGACAAGATCCTATATTGATGACATCTTTACACTGAATATTCTGTAGATGGAAAGATGTAATCGGAGCAGTCTAGTAGCTCAGATATTATACTATGATTAGGGTCAACTAGAAATGCGAAGCCTAGGGCAGATTAGCCTTTGCAGAGCCAGGCCCCCTCCCCCCAGCTCACTCAATCATTTCTGTCTCTCCCGAGGGCAATCTTCTCCTCCACCCCCTTTTTTGATCCTGTGCACCCAGCCTTGCCCCTTCTCGCCCCCTCTACCTCCCAGTGTGATCCTCTTCACTACCCTCATCCCCACTGCATGGTCATTATTCCTTAGTACAGTCCTCCCCCCACCACACTGCAGTACATTCATTTCCCTGGCTGGCATGATCCTCTCCCCACTCCCTCCCTTCTCCCACCTGTGTCTGTCTCTTTCTCTGTTGGTTTCAATCTGAATTCTGAGCGCGGGTTAAATAGGCGCTAATCCACCCCCTAATGCAATAGGGGGATTAGCGCCTATTTAACGCGCGTCTGACACGGAGTGAATCAGTTTGCGCTCATCACATGCAAATGCATGTGAATGAGCCTATTACTCATTCACTCCGCATTCAAAAAAATAAATGTGCATCTCAGACGCACATTTATCGCTCAGATATTAACGCCTGCCTGGAACAGGCGTTAATAGCTGAGCGCACGTAGAAGAAGTAGTACAGAAAAGTACCGGCGTCGGTCTTCATAACCGGCAGCTGCCACGGGGTCGCGTTAGCAAGGAGGCACTAAAGTCGCACAAGTGACCCTAGCACCTCCTTGCTAGCGTGACCCCCTAATTTGCATATTGTTTGGCACGCCCCCCCCCTTTGCGGGCGCCGTGCATGCCCTAAGAAAGGCGCTGAAAAGTCAGCGCCCGCTTTCCGCAAAATTTATTGCATCGGCCCCTTGGTGCCTGTATGCAGATGCCTCCCAAAAACAGAATGGGGTGGGCCGTAAGGAACATGGCCCCACCAAAATCTGACCCTTGCTACAGAATCACTGCAGGTGATCCGGTGCCAGGTCAGGCAGGCAGCAGCTGTTCGGCAGCAGAAGAAGGAAAGCGGTGAGTCATCAGTCGCGTCCTCTACCTCTGCAGCTCTGGGCCCAACTGCTTCTTTGAACAGCAAGGGACTCTACAGCCATGAGGGCCAAAGCAGGAGTCGGAGCCGGTGGCAGAAGAGAAGGAGGACGTGGCCTGAGCCACTGCCACTGATCAGGGGGAAAGGAGTTCCTGGAGAGGGTGTGGGAACAGAGAGAGTGAGAGGGTGGGGATGGTGGGACAGGAGAAGAGAAAGGGAGGTACTGAGGGGGAGAGAGAGAGGGTAGGGGAAGGGGAAGAGAGAGATGGAGGGGGTAGTGGCAGGAGAAGAGCAAAACAGTGTAGGAGCAAGGGAAGAGAGATCAGTGGGGAGGTAGAGGAGGAGAGGGAAGAGGGTGGGGAGGGGGCTGAGCTTAGTTGGCTTGGCCACCCAATCTAAAAAGGCATTCCATTGCCTCTGCCCCAAACACTGGGGGCAAGGTTCCCAAGGAGGAAACATGTTGGGCCCTTTTGGTGAATTGAAATGCTGGGAAAGGAGGGGAGGCAGGGGGCAGGGTTCCCAAGCGTGCAGGGGTGTGACAGAGGGTTGACAATATTTCTAGATTTCTCCAAGGTTGGCTTCCCTGCCACATTCCCCAACAACTTTGCCCCTACTTGCCCCTATCCCCAGTATCTGCCTGCCTAAGGGGCCAATGCAATATAGTGCGCTCAGCCGAGCGCACTATATAACCCACAGTCGGATGCAGGTTGAATGAATTCCCTAATGCAATAAGGGGGATTAACGCCTATTCAACGCGCCTCCAGCACGGAGTGAGTCTAACAGCACTAATCACATGCAAATGCATGTGTTCGAGGCTATTAGCATTTAGAGATGTGGTTCGTTTATCATGGATTAGGCAATTTCAACAAAATTGCCTAATTCGTCGTGGGTCGGGGGCCCCGAACCCCAAAACTGATTTTCCCCGAACTATGAGGAAAATTAGTTTTTTGGGTTTGTACGGGGGGAGGAGCACATTTTATTTTTTTAAATAAAAAACACCCAAAGCATTAAAATTCACTGTAATACAACCCCCCCACCACCATCCCGATCCCTCCCCAAGACTTACTAACATCCCTGGTGGTCCAGCGGGGTCCCGCGAGAGATTTCTCCCTCCTTGCCGTCTGATTTTCAGGCCTGCCTCGATCAAAATGGCGCCGATAGCCTTTGACCTACTATGTCACAGGGGCTACCGGTGCCATTGGTCAGCCCCTGTCACATGGTAGGAGCACAAAATGGCACTGATGGCCATGTGACAGGGGCTGACCAATGGCACCAGTAGCCCCTGTGACATAGTATGGGCAAAGGCTATCGGCGCCATTTTGATTACTGGCAGCCGACGGTCCGAGTGCAGGAGGTCACTCCCGGACCCCCGCTGGACCACCAGGGACTTTTGGCAAGTCTTGGGGGACCTTCCTGACCCCCACAAGACTTGCCAAAAGTCCAGCGGGGATCCGGGAGTGACCTCCTGCACTCGGGTGCAGGAAACAAACGCTCGAATGACAAGCGTCTGTTTCCTGAACCCCCTGGCTGTGTGTCTGTGCTGCGTTTAGGAAAACCGACGACGATAAACTCAGCGTCAGTTTTCCTAACCAGCGGACCGCCGACGCCGATTGGGTTCTCGTTAGCAAGGAGGTGCTAGGGGTGCACAAGCAACCCTAGCACCTCCTAACTAACGCGACCCCCTAATTTAAATATTGCATGGTGACCCCTGGGCCGCATTAAAAAAAGCAGGCGCTGACTGTTCAGCGCCCGCTTTCTGCGCATATTTATTGCATCGCCCCCGAAGGAAGTAGGGGGTGAGGAGGGAATATAGGAGGGAGTGTGTGTATGTGTGTGCATGCGTGTATTGCATTCTCTCACTCACACCTCCATGCACCCTTGTTCACTCTCTTCTTCCTTTTCCTTTCTCATTCCTTTCCCCCACTCCTCCCTTTTCCTGCAACATGCCAGATTTGAGGTACAAGCAAAACAATCCCCTCTGGAGATTCTAATCCAGGAAGTGACAGGCACTCAGACTTGATATTTGGGTTATAATAATGAGGATTTCTGCACTGTGCACCTCCAGAGCCTGCATCCATAGAAGATAATGTCCATGCCCCCTATCCTACAGTTTTGAAGATATGGCAGCAGGGTTGGGAGCTCCAGGAAGCACCATCCTTATCAGGCTTCCCTGGCAGCTCCGCAGAACCTATGGCTTAGTAACCCCAGTGCCTTCCTCCCCATGGCCTGCACCGTCCTTCACAGAGGCCAAAAAAACTCCTTGTGGCTGTGCTGCCGCCTCTCTCCTTGTCTTTGGCCCATATGGCTCCATCTGCACATACAGCAGCCTTGCAACAGTAAGCTCTGCCCACATGCTACCTCTTGCGAGTCTGACGTCACGTTTCTGAGCTGGTGGTAGCTGTGGAACGCGCTCCCAGTACAACCCCTGCAGGCCGGATCAAGCTCTTTCCATCATTGCTGCTGGGCGCTGGATCAAGCTCCTTTGGCCACTGCTGCCGCGGGCCTGATGAAATTCAGACGAGGGCTGCCTCCAGGCCTCAGGCTATAGCTTTTGTTAGGAAAGTAAACAAAGGTAAGAGAAAAAAAATGGCCACTAAGGTTTTCTAAAATACAGCTGAAACAGTAGGGAAAAAAAGGGTTAGCATTCGTAAACTAAATGAGATCAGAGACAATATCTGTAAAATCTAAGAGAAGTTGGGACAGCAGTCACTTAAAGACGCAAACAGCAGAAAAACTAGCAAAGAGGATAAAACAATAAATAATGCAAGCTATAGGAGTATTTCCTATAGTAGCACTGGTAGCTTACACTACCAGCATTGCTTTCATGAGAGCACATGATGCCACCAGGAGCGGTAAGCTTGCACCACAGCGCCGGCAGCTGGGGCCATTCAGCCAGGCTGCATGTTTGGGATTGGCTTGGGGAAGGGGTGGGTTGGGGTGCCTTGTTCAATTTTTACTAAATTGGATCTGCCGACAGAGGACTGAGTTGCCTCCTTGTGCCTTTTGGCTTGCCATAGTTTTGCTAAGATTTGGGGGACTTTGGGGGTGGGGGGGGCACAGGCCCACTGGCCCCAACATCAGGATCTCTCTGGGGCAAATTCGCAGAGAACTCTCCTGCTCATGGCATGGTTAGAGTCAGCTGAAAAACGTATTCGGCTAACTCCAAACATTGTGCTTCGCCATTTAAGTTATTTGGGTAACTCTGCTCCACCCCGGAACGCCTCTGAAATACTCCACTGTTATTTTTCTAAATTCTAAGCCGAAAAATGCCAACGATATTCAAACAAACTCAAAATGTCTTTGGAGAAATGGGTACATGTCTTTCAATATCGGCCCCTTTAGTGTTCACTACAAGAACAAAAGGGTATCACTTTTCTGAATTAATATCAGAGTTTATTTTAGTAGAAAGAAGCAGGACAGTAAAAACAATAAATTAAGCAGATTAAGATCCTAGAGCAGGGACTCCCAAACGTTTTACAAAGAGGGCCACATAACTTTCAAAATCCTTGACAGAGCTAGAAAAAAAATGTTAATCACCTTCCATCGACTTCCCTTGTCTCTCCCAACCTCTCCTCCCAGTCCTTCCCCTCTTCCAGCATCTCTCCTTTCCACCTTTGCCCAGGGTCTCCCCTCCCTCCCCCCTCCAGTGTCTTACCTCTTCCTTCCCTCTCCCCCCAGCATTTCCCTTTTCTCCTTCATCCCCCTCTCCCTCTCCCTTCTCCTAGAAGGGCACAGTTCCCTGTTCCTCCCCTTAAAGCAGCAGTGACTTCTTTGGCTTTCCTTCCCAATGGTAACTCAGGGATTTCCTCCAGTGCAGCTCCAGTGGTTACTCTGGCCTTCTTCCCCAGCAGCTGTGGCAGGTGCAACTCGACTGGTAACTCTGGCTTCTTCGTCAACCAGTAACTTCCCTTTTCCTTCTGGTGTGTGGGCATACGGTCATGACTAAAGCATGCATGTGCATGCTGCCCCTTTTTTTTTTTGCAGCATGTGCAGCCCAGGCCTGGTTTCTGTGCATGTCCCACTGTCAGTCTTCTAGGGAAGGAGATACTGGAAAATATTGTGGGCCTGCAGCTATGTTTTGTTTTTTTAAATGAACCCAGGTATTTATTGGTAAGAATCAGTTTATTTATTTTTGTTGAAAATGAAAGATCTTAAAAGATCCAGAATAGCTGCTGTTTTTAAACTTGCCCACTTTGTGCAGGTCAGAGAAAGACAGTAAAATCAGGGAGAGGGAACGAGAAATCCAGCTGGTCTTTGGTGATAAAGAGGCAGAACGCTCAGCAGTGGACTGGAGAAATTCTATGAGTCAAACTCCACCAACTTCTGAAAGTATTCAGGGACGGCAGGAGCCTCAGGGAGTATCAGTATCTGACAAGTGCAGTACCTGTATATCGGTGAGAGATTAAGGTATTATGGAGCCTATGTTCTGAAACTCAAGCTAAAAAAGGTTTAGCATGCACACCAATAAAAATATAACATACACACTAAAAAGACCACTTAATGGGTGGTGCACTAAATTTAGGTGCAAAGAAATAGCCTCCATAATATGTACACGGTATTAGCTTACACATTACTTCAAAAAAGTATAGCATCTCAGTGCTGTATCTAGCCTGAATGCTAAATAATGTGTGGAAGCTGCACAGATTAGAATGCATGCACTAAACAGGGCACCCTCAGTCCTCTTTTCCTCATTACACCTTCTCCTTCATGCAAACAGTATAAATGAAAGCACATCAAGGGGACTAGTTGTCAGTGCTGATGGGAGCAGCAGAAGATCAATGGGATCACAGGAGGGAAGGTGGAAGGAGATCAGAGAGGATGAGTAGAGGGGAATAAATATGATGCCTGAGAGGCTTGTCTTATGTCTTGTATTCCTTGTCTGTATGTAATACTTTCCTATTGTTTGTCCATTGTTATAGGTCTATGGGTGAGAGCGTGAAGGAGTTGGTACATGTTTCTATCCTTCAGTCTTCTGTTTAGGTTTGGGACATGAAAGAGTGAATTGAGAGGATGTGGTTGGGGAGAGAATGGAGCATGGAAGGGGCAAACTGAATATGTGCATGTGTGACCCTGACCCGTCATATCTGACCCATTGATGTCTGTAAGGAACCTGCCAGCCCTGAGTCAAGAGGGCAAAGTCATTTGAGCATTCTTCCTTTATGAGCGTCCTGTAATTTTGGTGTAGAAATGGTATGATGACATAATCTGTGAGGGCCTCAGAGATCTAGAGAAGGAACTTCACAAACCCACCCAACTGGAAGACTTGGTGGGATGAAAGAAACCATAGATACTCTGACAGTTGTTCATACTGAAGTGCTCTGAACACCTTCTGTGGTCATTGGATACGCTAATCACAGAAGTGACAGGAATGGCCATGGCTGTATGTCAGCTAACAGATTAAAAGCAATTATCAACTGCACTGTGTGCCCTAGCCACCAAAACTACTCCAACCCCTTCCACCATGTCTGCTTCTTCCATGCCACATGAGAGCGACCATCTCTGGGAGCTCCTATCCAGAAGTGGAAATATTGTAGAGGAACATCCCAGCTTTGGTGGGAAGAGACTTCCTCTTGAACATCTCTCATAGTTCCCTCTTGATACCTTCTATGAGAGACTGTAATGTTTCAGCAGGGAGGCTTGCAACTGGCTGCACTTACGCTCAGCACCACCAAGCCCTGAAGGCGCCACTCAGATCCATCGCACTGGGAAAGCCGCCACGCCTCCTTGATCAAAGAAGGCATGGTGGCATCCCCAGTGCCTTTCCCTAGGCATGCATGTTTTTCCATCTTATCTAGGCCTCGTGGCAGGAAAGACCCGGCAGGCGCCCTCTGATAACATTGGCGTGGCTGGATATATAAACCCCAGCCACGCTCCCAATCTTTGTCTCAACATTGAGTCCTCCTGCCTTGTTTGCAGTGTGTGTTGCTATTTGTCGTGTTCCTTGCTGTCTGCCCTGTGCTTGTCTGTCTTATCATGCTCCTTGCTTGCTGTGCTCTTGCTGTCTTGCCTTGCCCTATCCTAGTCCTCTTGTTCCTCTGCCTTGCCCCCCATTGTCCAGTTTTGCCCTTGTCTCCTTGGCCTGTGTGTCTTGGCCTGACCTCTGCTTGTTCCTGGCCTTGTTCTTGCTCACTGTCTGCCCTGACCTTTGGCCTGGACCTGGACTGCCTCAACCCGCTGCCATCCCTGTCCTCTGCTTTCCTCTTGACTTCATCTGACCACTCCTTACAGGACTCTCACCTAAGCCCTGCCAGCTCCTGAAACCCAAAGGCTCAACGTGTGGGGAACAGGGTTGGTATAGGTGAAGCTCTAGTTCTAGTCCCTGTAAGAGCAAATCCATCCAGCAGTCGGCATGGGCCTAGCCAGTTCACAGGTTAGGCTGTGTCAACCATGCCACAGCCCAAGGGCTTACATTCATGACAGAGATTTAGCTCTTACCTGCTGTAATCTTATCTCCACAGTGGTACCTGTCTTGAGTATGGTGGGGATCATCTGAGTCGCTGCAGGACATAGAATACTTGCAGTAAAACGCTGGTTGACAATCATAGCAATGACAAAAATCCTGGGGAATGACCCTTTATTTCCATTGGTGATAGAATTGTGCCTTATACATGTTGGAATGTACAACACTGTTTGAAAAACAATTGTCCTCTATGACCCTTTTGCTTAGAAATACATTTATGTTGTATAAATAAATGTGGATTTATTTTTAAAGTGAACGTTTCTGGTGGTGTCTTTTCCTTTTCCAAAAGGAAGTGCAAGAAGATGTGTTATAGTTGAAAGATCTGTAGGTAAACTTTTAAAGTGAAATATCTTGTACATCTCCTCCATCTTTAAGCCCCAGTGCTTCTGCTAGCTGAGCCTGTGAATGAAAAAATTAACACCAGGACTAACACAGGTTTATAATTTAGTCTATATTAGGTGCAAAGTAAATAGGGTGTGGAGGAGAGCATACCACACTAGTCTCTATGAGGTTGATATTCATTGCCACTTAGCTAGCTAAGTGCTACTGTCTGAAAATTCAGCTGCACTGGCCAATCACCACTTAACCAGCTAAATAGTTAGCTAGATAAGTAAAGGGTGGGATAGGGGCATTCTTTTTTTTATTATTTATTTATTGAATTTTCTCAAATTAATTACAAAGTATATACTTTGCACAGAAATAAAGAAAAATTAAGAACATAAAAACATGCCATACTGGGTCAGTCCAAGGGTCCATCAAGTACCCAAAAACGAAGTCTATTCCATGTTACCGTTGCTAGTAATAGCAGTGGCTATTTTCTAAGTCAACTTAATTAATAGCAGGTAATGGACTTCTCCTCCAAGAACTTATCCAATTCTTTTTTAAACACAGCTATACTAACTGCACTAACCACATCCTCTGACAACAAATTCCAGAGTTTAATTGTGCGTTGAGTAAAAAAGAACTTTCTCCAATTAGTTTTAAATGTGCCACATGCTAACTTCATGGAGTGCTCCCTAGTCTTTCTATTATCTGAAAGAGTAAATAACCGATTCACATCTACCTGTTCTAGACCTCTCATGATTTTAAACACCTCTATCATATCCCCCCTCAGCCGTCTCTTCTCCCAGCTGAAAAGTCCTAACCTCTTTAGTCTTTCCTCATAGGGGAACTGTTCCATTCCCCTTATCATTTTGGTAGCCCTTCTCTGTACCTTCTCCATCGCAATTATATCTTTTTTGAGATGCGGCGACTAGAATTGTACACAGTATTCAAGGTGCGGTCTCACCATGGAGCGATACAGAGGCATTATGACATTTTCCGTTTTATTCATCATTCCCTTTCTAATAATTCCCAACATTCTGTTTGCTTTTTTGACTGCCGCAGCACACTGAACCGACGATTTCAATGTGTTATCCACTATGACGCCTAGATCTCTTTCTTGGGTTGTAGCACCTAATATGGAACCTAACATTGTGTAACTACAGCATGGGTTATTTTTCCCTTATGCATCACCTTGCACTTATCCACATTAAATTTCATCTGCCATTTGGATGCCCAATTTTCCAGTCTCACAAGGTATTCCTGCAATGTATCACAATCTGCTTGTGATTTAACTAATCTGAACAATTTTGTATCATCTGCAAATTTGATTATCTCACTCGTCGTATTTCTTTTCAGAGCATTTATAAATATATTGAAAAGTAAGGGTCCTAATACAGATCCCTGAGGCACTCCACTGCCCACTCCCTTCCACTGAGAAAATTGTCCATTTAATCCTACTCTCTGTTTCCTGTCTTTTAGCCAGTTTGCAATCCACGAAAGGACATCGCCACCTATCCCATGACTTTTTACTTTTCCTAGAAGCCTCTCATGAGGAACTTTGTCAAACGCCTTCTGAAAATCCAAAGGATTAACAAAGGAATATCCAAAGGATTATCAAAGGAATAGATTTCTGTTACATAGAAACAATAATTATGTACCTAGACCACAATTCGCTGGGAGTAGAAATTAGGAGACAAAGCTAATATAAAGGAGCTATAAAAGAAAAGTTTAAACAAGGAAATAGCAATAACATGCACCAACCCAAATTCCTTTTATACCTGATTAATGGGGCTTACTTGAGGGGAGGAGGAGGAGAGCATTCTTTTATGAGAATCTATGAACATTTTTAATTGTTCGGGGAAAAAATAAACATAAACTTCATTATTCAGTTTCAAAATGCACTTACACGGAAACTTCAATCGGAATGTTGCCCCAATGCTTGGGCTTCCTGTCGTAAAGACAAGAAGTCTTTCCTCCTCTCCTGAGTGGATTTGGCTGGGTCAGGAAATATCTGTATAAATTCACCATGAAAATGTACTCCTAATTTCTGAAAATAGGTACACATTACGAAACAGGTCTGGTTCATACACAAATGATACTAATAGGGTGACTCTCTCCACAATTTCAATTGTGGAGGATTTTAGAAACTGTGTTAAATTTTGTAAATCCAATTGATGATGTTGAATATCTCCTCCTCTCACATTTTGAAAGGGGAGGAAGTAAACCCTATTAAAAGATGGTATTTTCTCTAGTGGTATTTTCTAGGGATGTGCAGAGGGACGCCATATGTTGCATCGGGATTCGTATTCGTCGGGGGGGCAGATAGGTTGCATTCAGCAAGGGGGCCCTCCGATACGTTTATACGTTAATTCTTATTTGTTTCCTGGCTAAAATTAAATTAACTACAACCCCCCACCCTCCTGACCCCCCCAAGATTTACTAAAACTCCCTGGTGGTCCAGCGTGGGGTCCGGGAGCCATCTCCTGCACTCACACCCTCGGCTGCTGGTATTCAAAATGGCACCGATAGCCTTTGACCTACTATGTCACAGGGGCTACCGGTGCCATTGGTCAGCCCCTGTCACATGGTAGGAGCAATGGATGGCCAGCAACATCTTGTGCTCCTACCATGTGACAGGGGCTGACCAATGGCACCGGTAGCCCCTGTGACACAGTAGGTCAAAGGCTATCGGCGCCATTTTGAATACTGGCAGCCGACAGCCCAAGTGCAGAAGATCGCTCCCGGACCCCGCTGGACCACCAGGGACTTTTGGTAAGTCTTGGGGGGGTCAGGAGGGTGGGGGGTTTGTTTAAATTGGCTCCTTTAGACGGCCGAATAATTCGGCGAAGATTTGTTGTATTCGTGGGGAATCACGATACATTTCACTTCCCCACGAATACAACGAATATGGCCCTATACGTTGCGGATTCCCAATTCGTAGGGAACGAATGCACACCCCTAGAATTTTCAAGACCTCAGTTAAGTATCTCCTTAATGTCACCTTGGTCTGTTCACCAATAACTTTAGGAAAATTAAGAAGTCTGAGATTAAGGCATCTCAGACGATTTTCCATAAATTCAATTTTTTTATTTAATACTGACTGTTCTTGTATTATTATGGATTGTACTTCCAGCCCTTTTTTTACTCCATTTACAAGCCCTTGAATACGTTTTTGTTGCTCTTCTAATTTAACATTACAATCTTGAATGTGAGTGTCCACTTTTTGTGCACTAACAGCAATTTGAAGAGAACACTTTTGTACTTCCGATCCTAGCTATGCCACAAGCTCCCATATGGAGTCTAAAGTCACTACAGTTGATTTAATATAGAGATTCTCCATTACTGTATATTGAGGTAACAATTCTTGTACTGTAGGAACCATATCCTCCAAATTTGTCGCTGATTTTGAACTCTCAGGCACCCCAGTTGTTCCCTCTACATTGCTAACAGAGCTCACTGGCTCATTAGTTAGCAAAACAACTTCTGGGGATTCTTGCAAGTTTGCTGACAAATGTTTCCTCAGGACTGGGGGGGCTCAAGGTGACCTCCCTGGATGAGACGGAGGCTCCTTCACCAGTCACATCAATGGGGATATTTGCCCCCTCCATTTGTGAGTGGGATGCTGTATACTGCGAGATTGTCCGCTGCCCTGGAAGGATCGTTGGAGTGGAGGGATAAACTCTAACTTTCCCTTTCCTTTTCGAGGGCATATCTAATAAGGAAATAATTAAAGAAGCTTACCTAGGACAGGGCAGTTGCAGCTTGCACACCGCTTCTTAAGTCTCCTTATTCTTCTGAGATTGAAGGAGTTCGCTTGAGGAGGTATCAATTAGGGATGTGCAGAGCAAAAGTTTAAGTTCATATGTCCATATGTCCAAAGGGGGTCCCATTTGCGGTCAATATGGACATAAACAGAATTCAATGAGTTGAGTATATGTCCATATGTGCAAATAAAAATTTAAACCCCTCACCCTTCTTAATCCCCCCCCCCCCCCAAGACTTACCACAACTCCCTGGTGGTCCAGCGGGGTCAGAACGCCATTTCTGACCAACTTTGCAAGGAGCATGTGATGTCGGCGTCACGTCGGAGTGACGCGGCGTCACGTGATTCCCCGCGGGTTCGCGCCGGAACGCTCGTTCGGCCCAAAAGGAACTTTTGGCCAGCTTGGGGGGGCCTCCTGACACCCCCAAGCTGGCCAAAAGTTCCTTTTGGGCCGAACGAGGGTGCAGGAGGGAACTCGCGGGGAATCACGTGACGCCGCGTCACTGCGACGTGGCCCCGACGTCACGTGATTCCCCGCGGGGTCGCTTCCAGGATCCTCGTTCGGCCCAAAAGGAACTTTTGGCCAGCTTGGGGGTGTCAGGAGGCCCCCCCAAGCTGGCCAAAAGTTCCTTTTGGGCCGAACGAGGATCCCGGAAGCGACCCCGCGGGGAATCACGTGACGTCGGCGTGACGCGGCGTCACGTGATTCCCCGCGAGTTCCCTCCGGCACCCTCGTTCGGCCCAAAAGGAACTTTTGGCCAGCTTGGGGGGGCCTCCTGACCCCCCCAAGCTGGCCAAAAGTTTCTTTTGGGCCGAACGAGCGTTCCGGCATGAACCCGTGGGGAATCACGTGACGCCGCGTCACTCCGACGTGGCGCCGACGTCACTTGCTCCTCGGAAAGGCTTTCAGAAATGGCGTCCTCACTCCTCGCTGGATCACCAGGGAGTTGTGGTAAGTCTTTGGGGGGGGATTAAGGAAGGTGAGGGGTTTTAAATTTTTATTTTGGATCAACAATCGCGATTTCCAACTTATTCAACATAGCTATGTTGAATAAGTTGGAAATCCGATCGTTTATGTCTTATCACTTTTTTAAGTTAAAAAAAAAAAAAGTAGCGTTTTACATTTATGTTCAATACGAATGCACACCCCTAGTATCAATCCAGCATCATATCCTCTAAAGATGATTACCGAAGATTTTTTTTCGGTTTTCCAGACAAAGCTGTACGCCCCTTTGGCACGCGCGGCTTAGGCAATGCTCCGGCGGCGTCTATCGTGCTGCAATAGAGCTGCTTTTAAAGCCTCCTTCAGCACTCACTTTCTTTCTCTTCTCCCGAGCTGATTATTTGCCACAATAGAGCTGTTTTTAAAGCCCCTCTGTTGGTCCCCTGCTGCTGATGTCACAGGGCGGGGTCAGGAATCGGTGTTCGGGGCATCGTTGAACTAATTCGAAAACTGGACTCGGTACAGGGAGAGTACCTCCTTCAACACTCACTTTCTCTCCTCCCGAGCTGGGATAGGAGCATTCTGAAGAGAAGTTACTTATCCGTCTAACTTAGCTGAATAAATGCTGATTTTCAACCTTATCCAGCTATTTGGCTTTCCTGTAGTTAGCCAGTTAACTAAAAATAGATGAATATATTCAGTGGTACAGCTGTGCTGCAGAATATTTCAACCAATTTAACAGGATAGGTTTATTCAACTAACGTACTCAGGAAGATAATGGCTGAATATTGGCCACCATTTGCCTGCTAAAGCCTAATTTGTATATGACATTCCTTCATTATATGCAGGTAGTACCTTAGGGGCAGATTTTAAAAGCCTTATGCGCGTAAATCCAGCTGGATTTACGCGCATAGGGGAGTTACGCGCTCTGAGCCTATTTTGCATAGGTCCAGCGACGCACACAAGCCCCGGGATGCGCATATATCCCGGGGCTTGAAAAAAGGGGTGGGCATGGGCGGTCCGGGGCGGGGGCATGGCCAGAGGCCTCCGTAGGGCCTCTAGGCTGGGATCGTGCGCAGGCACTCAGCCAGTGCGCGCAAACTAAGTCTGCCCAGAGGCAGGCGCAACTTGCAAAACAGAGATTGGGGGGGGGGGGGGTTTAGGTAGGGCTGGGGGGGCAGGTTAGGTACAGGAAGGGAGGGGAAGGTGGGGGTGGAGGGAACAGGGAAAGCCATCGGGGCTCGGCGCGCGCAAGGTGCACAAGTGTGTACCCCCTTGAGCTCACCGACCCTGGATTTTATAACTTGCGCGCGGCTGCGCGTGCATGTTATAAAATAGGGCGTAGATTGGTGTGTGCCAGGATCCATGCAGAAATCTATGCCCGCGCGTAGGTATTAAAATCTGCCCCTTAGTGCATAACATGCTAATTTTTGTACAACGTAAATGTTCTTATTAAGCATACTAATCTTAAGTGCATAGTTGTCTATGTGGTCCTTATTCA
This sequence comes from Rhinatrema bivittatum, assembly GCF_901001135.1. Classification (NCBI taxonomy): domain Eukaryota; kingdom Metazoa; phylum Chordata; class Amphibia; order Gymnophiona; family Rhinatrematidae; genus Rhinatrema; species Rhinatrema bivittatum. The sequence continues at coordinate 213,663,540 of NC_042620.1, forward strand.
GCCACTATGCGACTCTGCTGGATAAACTTATTTGACTAACTAGTGCTGTATATTCAGTGGTACAGCATCACCACTGAATATACCGGGCTATCTTAAAGTTACCTGGATAAGTTTATCTAGCTAACTGTAGGACATCTGTTAGGATTTTGCCTGCTATGCAGCCTCATCCTGCTGCATCCTGCAATGATACCTACCCACTCGCAGAGGCCTCTAACAAGCTCTTCTTCGAGCCACCTCCTCAATGACCACTTGACTCAGCCTGTCTTACAACCTCTGCTCCACCAGGAATCCTCACAGAGCTTAGCCTTCAGCCTTGCTAAGCTCCTCTTCACTGCCTATACTACACCCAAGCTCTAGCCCTCTGTAATCCAGCCTTGCCAGTGTAACCTTGCTTTTTCATGGCGACTCCCTTGGCTGTCTGACCTGGCCCTTGTTTCCTTGTTCCATGTTTTGTGGCCTACAGGCCTTCTTGCTCCTTGCCTTGCCTTATGGCCTATGGACCTTCTTGCTCCTTATACCTTGTCCTGTGGCCTTCTCAGGCTTTGCCTTGCCTTGTAACTTTCAGGCCTTCCTACTCCTAGTCCTTGCTCTGTAGCCTACTCTGGCCTCACCCTGCCTTGCAGCTTATCTAGGCAATTCCTTGCTTTGACTCTGTGGCCTATTCTAGGCCTTGAGAGTAACAAAGTGAAATAGATGTCAGATGTCCAATCAGAATACTTTATTCAATGGAGATGTAGTTCTATAAATGAGCCCGACTCTGGTCGAGTTTTGCTCCTCACATTTAGGGCTGCCTCAGGGCCTAAAATACATAAACGAACATATATAACTAAATTAAAAAATAATAATTAAAAACATAACATCTAAGACAACAAATAAAATGGTAACATATAAACTTGTATATGAATGTGCCAAGACAGTAGGAAGTGATTAGAATACCCACATATTGTGATCCTTTGACAAAAAATAGGATAACTAGTGTCTGCTAACAGCTGAGAGAATACTATCACTGAGAAACAGGGATTATCCCTGTGAGAAAGAAGCTTTGTTTTGCATCTGTGAGAATACATGCAGTAGATAGTGTGACAGATTCTAATAATGAGAATCTGTAAAATATGAGTGTCTGATAGATTCTGAGAGGCATAGCATCCGATGATGCGTGAGAGTATGAGCATAAGAGGCTGTCCCAGTGGAAGAGTTTAGCCCCATGTGGGAGACCTCAGGTTCCACACGTGAGACTGACTCCTTCTCCAAGGACCAGCACAACAAGGGATACTGCCAAAGAGGTGTTCACATTCCCTGGAAGGAAGCAGATCTCAGTCATTGCACAACAGTTACACCTAGTGGCCAGGCTAAGGCTGCATGCTTCCCAGATACCAAAGAACACTGCAGTCTGCAGTCCCTCAGCAAGGGCTGTTATTGTGTTGTCTGAGCTAGATGGAAGAGAGAAGGGCGATAAAAATGAAGGAAAACCCTATAAATAGCTGCAGCTGAAGACTTATCGTGTTATAACCTCACTGCAGAGGAGGAAGGGCAGTTCCGTTTCAGCAGGAAGCTCTAAAGGGGCATCAGGAAGCTGCTGGGTTAAAAAAAAAACCCAGCTATAAAAAGATAATCCAACAATGTAGGAATGACAGCAGTCTTGTCTAAAATCTTCAGCTTGTGGGAGTACATGACAAGTACTGGAAAAGGCAGAGGGCGAAGGGATTTCCCCAGGCCTACATGTGCACAAGTCTTCTCTCCCTGCAACGAGGTGTGGAGGAAAGCAGTTGCTGCAGCCTAACTGCCAGTTTCACACTCAACATCAATCTGCAGGGAGCTGAAACTTCTTTTTCTTGGATACTGATAGAAACTTCTCGACTTCAGTTCTGCGAAAATTCTGAGTTACAAAATTGGCTATCTACAATGGCTGAGCGCAGAGGATTTTCTTTTTTTCCCCTCCTCAAAAAATTAGATCCAGCCTGATTCAAAGGAAATTCATCTCTCTCCTGTGCAGATTTACTTCTGAGCATCATTTTTTTTTTTTTGTGTACACACCTCAAAAGTTTGCAAACCAGAGGCCTTGTCTTTAAAAGGCCTCCAGTTTGCAAACTTACCCCTCATTCCTTTAGTTTACAATGTATTATTGTCAGTGATTTTTTTTTTAATTTTCTTTTTTATTAGGTTTTCAAATAATTACAAAGCATTCATATCTTTGCACAGAAATAAAAGAAAACAGATCATAAAGATCTTTAAATCATTTCACATATATTACTTCAGAAACAATTTTCTATAACAGTCCACCAGTATAATGTGGGGGGAGAAGGAAAATAAATATTTGGAAGCCATACATTCTATATACATTCAAAAAGAACAGAAGTAAATGCCAATAGCTTGTATGACTTTACCCCTTCATTCACAAACTAAGTAATTGGACTTTCAATAGGTGATGAAATATTCATCAACCTATTCTGGGAGTTAAGCCATACTCTAAGCTGTTCAGGAGTCAAAAAGATATATGTATTGTTATTAAATTTAATAACACATTTACACGGGTAGCGTAGTTGATAAGAGAGGCCTCCAAAGATCTTGTTTCCTGCCTTAACGCAAGGAAACCTTTCCTTCTCTCCTGTGTGGCTTTTGCCAGATCAGGAAAGACCTAGACAAATTGGCCCATAAAATTGGCTCCCATATTCTGGAAGTAATTCCTCATAATCAGACCCATATCTTGCTCATATATAAATGAGATTAATAAGGTAGCTCTTTCCACAATTTCCACTGTAGATGATTCTAATAATTGAGTTAAATTCCCCAAATCAAGTTGATTTTGCATATTACTATCCCTTGAGCGAGAAAAAGGCAAAAAATAAACCTTATTAAAGGGAGGAATATCATCCGAGGAAATTTGTAAAGTCTCGCTCAAGTATCTTCGAAGAGTGATCCTAGGTAATTCTCCTACTACCTTGAGGAAATTCAGTAATCTTAGGTTAAGTTGTCTTAAACGATTTTCCAGCAGCTCAGTTCTCTTATTCAGAGTCGTACAATCTTGAATCGTGGCTAACTGTACTTTTTGAATATCTTTAAGTTGGTCTTCCATCGTCTGTATCTTAATTCCTTGTTCAGTTAACTTAATATTATGATCTTGAGTCACGATATCCAATCTCAACGATATCTGGGTTATTTGTGCCAAACAGCTATGAAGAGCCAGATTCTGGTGTGTCATTAACTCCCAAATTAAGTCCAAAGTAACCACAGGTGGCTTGGCAGGCTAAACCAGTTCTGGCCGCTGTTCCTGTGCCTGTATTGACCCCAGTAATAAAGCAGCATTTCTAGGATTAGACAGAACAGTCTTACCACCATGCTGATCAGAATTCAAATTTTCCAGTGAACTCATAGCTGTAGTGCGTCCTTGCTCTGCTGTTTCTCCACCAGTCACCTTGCTCACTGCTGCTCCCTCCATGGTTTCCCCCGAGCTTGATACTCTCGGCGGTTCTAACGCAGATTCTAGCTGCAAAATTGACGAGATCACCTGTGGAGACCTTAGTAAAGGAGGGTTCAGTGAAAGCTCCCCAGGCGAGATGGCGACTTCCTTGCCAGACTCGTTAGCGGGGATCGGCCTCTCCTGTTTGGGTAAGGTTGAGCACATTCAGCGATGGTCCGTTGTCCCGGTGGGAGAGAAGGTGTTGAGGGAAAGACCCTTACTTTCCTTTTTTGCTTAGGGGGCATATTGTAGAGTCAGAAAGCTTTCAACAAATAAACTTGAACAGGAGCTGCTGAAACGCGCTGCTACCAAGCGGCCATTTTGGGTCCTCCCCCTTGTCGTCAGTGATTTTTTTTTTTTTTACAGAGTATATTAATATGTTTAGGGACAGATTTGCTAAGCTTTTTTGTAATAGGCAAAGTATAGAAAGGGAAAAAAAAAAGCCTTAGTGAATCATCTTAATAATCACTGAGCTCAATGAATATCATTGTGTGGCAGATTTTTTTCTAAGCCTCAAAGTTGGGTGAATCAAGTAGAAAGAGACATGCTGCTATAAATTGGGCATACAGCCAGTATCAGATCAGGGGCCAACTCAACAAGTATCTGTATAAAGTATTTCATATCCTTTCAGTTGCAACAAAGAAATATATCTATAAATGTCTCACTGGAAAGCAAAAGAATGGTCTATATCCAAAGGATAAACTAAATGATCAAAAACAGTCTACTGGAAAAATCACATTATAATGCAATAAGAAAATAAAAGTTTGCCAAATTATATGTGAGGCATCTATGATCTATTTCCACCTAATAATATAAATGACTCATTTAGCCAAATGAAGAGAGAGTTATTTTACATATGCATATGTCACTCTCCAAACTGTACTGGAATAATGTAGGAACTGGTGATTTTGTGGTGTCTGGCCACATCCTGTGCACCTGTCATTTCAGATGTTGTTGTTTATATATAGAGAGTTTTGCAGCCACCCAATAAAGATAATGGTATTTCAAAAGGGAAACTGCTCACTGGTAAGGCTTTGCACCGCCATGCGGAGTACATGGGTTTTATTCCCAGATTTGGTCTTCTGCTCTCCTGGCAGGTCAAGTCACATAAGCAACACTTACAGTCCCTGATGGGAGACAGGAGTCTCAGTCATAAGAACACAGGATGTGCCATGTTGGTTAAGACTAAAAAGTCCATCAAGTCCAGGGTCCAACAGTGGCCAATCTGGGTCATTAGGAAGTTCCTGAAAGATCAGGAAAAATTAATGTATTCCTTATTGCTCACTCCCAGAGATAAGTGGTGGCAATCCTATGTCTACCTTGCTAATAACTGTTTACAGATTCTTCCACTAGGGACATATCCAAACACCTTTCAAACCAAGCTATACTAGATCAGTAGGGATGTGCATTCATTTTAAGTGAATGAGTAAAACATGATTAATTAGGCCATTTTTGGTTTGTTACAAATGAAACAAACTGATAATAGCCTTAAAATACCTCAAATTTTCAGGTATTTTGGTATTCGGGTAATTTTTGAAAAAGCAGGCCACCAGCAGGTGCAGCTGTTGGCCATGGCCTTTGCCAACGCCCTGGCCGAGGCCTAGGCCTGATGCCAGGGTCCAGTTCGAGGCTAGGTCCGGTCATTGAGGACCTGGCCTATGCCCAGGTTTGATGCTGGGGCCCTGCCCAAAGCCTGATGTGGGGTGCAGTCCAAGCCTGGGTCTCATTGCCTAGGCCTAGGCCTGGACCACTGCAACAGACCTGGCCTTAGGCAAAGACCTGGCATCAGGTCAGGTTCCGGCATCAGGCCTTGGCCTCAGTGATAGGAATCTGGTTTCAGGCCTAGGCCTTGGCTCAGGCCTTGGCAACAGGACCCTTGGGCCAGGCCCTGATATTGGGCCTAGACCTTGGCAAAGTGACCCGGCATTCATCCAGGCCGTGGCATCAGGCCCAGGCCTTCATGATGGCATAGGCCCCAGTGTCAGGCCTGGGCCTAAGCTCGGACCTCGGCAATAGGTCTCAGGCCATTTTTTATTTTATATTGAAGTCCATGGTGTCTATAGATTGCTTCCCCCATGGACTTCAATGTAAAAAAAAAATAATGACACGAAAAAATGAAAATGTATTTTCCTTTGAGACAAACCTGACAAATGACTATAACCTATAAAATGAATGAATGAATGAACTGAAATTAATTTTTGACTCTGTATACTCCTTTTGGTTATATCCTCTGACAAGAAATTCCATAGATAGATTAGTGATTAGTTGTTTTAAATCTGCAGCATACCCATTAGTCTTAATACTCTTTGAAAAGGTAAATAATCATTCCCTGTCCCACCCATTTATGATTTTATAAAACTCTATCATATCCCCTCTGTCGTCTGTTCTCCAAATTGAAGAGCATAAGAACATAAGAACATGCCATACTGGGTCAGACCACATCCTCTGGCAACAAATTCCAGAGTTTAATTGTACGTTGAGTAAAAAAGAACTTTCTCCGATTAGTTTTAAATGTGCCCCATGCTAACTTCATGGAGTGCCCCCTAGTCTTTCTATTATCCGAAAGAGTAAGTAACCGATTCACATCTACCCGTTCTAGACCTCTCATAATTTTAAACATCTCTATCATATCCCCCCTCAGCCATCTCTTCTCCAAGCTGAAAAGTCTTAACCTCTTTAGTCTTTCCTCATAGGGGAAAGGCCAGGGAGCAAAACCGGGATAGACTGTCCAGGCAAGTCCCCGGCTTTGGTGCGGCCTCCAGCGCAAAGGTGAGAGGAATCGTAACAGTTATGTGCCCCTGAGTGAAAGTAAAAGGATCCGTTCCACCCAGGGGTTACATAAGGTTCTGTTTCACAAAGTAAAATATGGTTGTAAATTCCTTGTGTATATACTCTGAGGTCATTGCGATGGTAGTCTATAGGAAAGGCTGCCTAAATGAAAGGGTAATTGTATACAATATCACTTTCCTAAAGCTCTTTTGTCCATTTACTCCAGGCAATAAGCTCTCCCTGGGGCAAGACATTTCTATCAAAGCAAATTTAGAGGTCAATGTACTAAAAAATGAGATAACATGCATGTCATTTATCTAACAATAACAGCCCAGTTTGGCAAAACAAATCTGTTAAAATCTGTATTAATGCAGACAGTACAAAAAAACCCCCATAACTGTACCTCTCCAAAGTGTCAGCGTTTTGCAGAAATGGGTCTGCATTAACATGTACACGGTTTAATGAACACTTACACCTGCTAATTCATGTAGTTTTTCCAATGTAAAAAAATACACACATACTTGTGAAATTTCCAGAAGCTTGAGGGTAAATACAAACCTTTCTCCTATCCCACCCCCAGGCACACCTTCTCACTGTGGGTAAAACTTCTGTATGCAGGCATTTTTCAAAAAGTCCAGTTCTCGCACAAAGCAGATTTGAAAATGACCTTTCCGAAGTCTTGTGAAGAGGATTTACCTGTACTTGAGGAAGGCGTGCTTAAATACCAAAACAGCAGCCAGCGTTGGGACACGACTTGATCCATTGGGTGATACATTCCCTTTTCTTTGACATGCCATATTCTACAGTTTCTCTACCTTGCTATTCATAAAGGGGCGGATTTTTAAAAAGTACGCGCGCGCGTACTTTTGTCCGGGCAACCGGCGCAAACAAAATTACGCCGGATTTTAAAAGATACGCGCGTAGCCACACGTATCTTTTAAAATCCGGGGACGGCGCGCGCAAGGCTGCGCAAAATCGGCAGCCTGCACGCGCCGAGCCGCACAGCCTGCCTCCGTTCCCTCTGAGGCCGCTCCGAAATCGGAGCGGCCTCGGAGGGAACTTTTTTTGTCCCCCGTCCCCCCCCCCACCTTTCCCTCCCTTCCCCTATCTAAAACATCCCCCAGCCCTAACTAAATCCCCCTCCCCTACCTTATTTCGTAACTTGCGCGCGTTGCCGGCTCCCTGCCCCAGCACAGGCAGCTGTGCCGGAGCACTCGGCCCTGCCCCCAGACAGCCGTCATGCCTCTGGACACACCCCCGGACATGCCCCAAACTCCGCGCCGCCCCCAACCCGCCACCCCCGACATGCCCCCGACACCCCCCCCCCAAAAAAAGCCCCGGGATTTACGCGCGTCCTGGGGCTTTGCACGCACCAGCGGCCTATGCAAAATAGGCGCGCCAGCACGCAGGGCTTTTAAAATCTACCCCTAAGATTATATATGCTATGCATTTATTGTATTTTTGACATTTGCTTACATGGTTTGCACAAATAGAATAGGTATTTGATTACAAATTTGCAGCAGCTTGGACTTGGTGGTGGACCGTGGTACAGATCATTGAAGTATGAATCTCAAAAAAAAAAATGCTTCCATTGTCATGTTACCTGCAGCGACTTTTAGGGCAGTATTTTATTTTTATTTTTTTTTCACTTCTGCTGTTCTATTCCATTCTTAGCCCTTGCGGAAAGTTCTTTGTTTCTTTGCAAAATTCAGTTTTCTTCAAGACCAGTATTGACTCCCAGAACACTGTATTCCAGGAATAATAGAGATTGATTGTGTTTGTTGCTGCTTCTGAGGTTTTCTTTCGTATTACTATTGATCTTTCATTAGAAAACAAGCATTAGGTCATTTTAATGCTGAGAAGTGGAGACTGTGGTTTTAAACTCAAGTTCTAAAGAAAATGTACTTTGAAAGTGACTTTTATAAATAATGAATATAAAAACAGACAGATGATAATTACCTTGATTTTGAGATAATACCATGCAATACAGTTGAAACAGAAAAGTAATAGCATGGTAAAACCTATTTTACCACAAGAATGAAACAAAGCAGGTTTTAGACATGATAACTAGGGATGTGCAGGGAAAAAAAAATGTGTTTCTTGTTTGTTTGTTTGTTTTTTTGGGGGGGAGTCCTGGGTATCATTTCATTTAATGTTTATTTCATTTCTACAAACCACAGAAACAAAATAAACACTAAAAAAACCCCTCCAAAATAAACCAAAAAATAATGAAATGGGTCTCCCCAGGCACCTCTGTACCCCATCCCTCCCACCTCCAAATAATTGCTGGGGCTAGAAACCTTCCAGAGCCCCATGAAACCCATCCATTGAGGGGGGGGGGTGTCATGTTGATGCAGCCCACCCAAGGCCTAGACACAATGCTGAGGCCTCGGCCTAAGCCCTGGCCCAGGTCTGATGCCAGTGCTTGGCCCAGAGGCCTTGTCCCAATGGCAAGGCAAAGAAAAGGGACCAGGCCTGATGCTGGGGTTTCACCCAGAGCTGGATCCCAATTCCAAAGCCTCAGCTTTGACCTAGGACTGACACCAGAGTTTGGCTGAGAAGCCAAGTCCTCTTACTGGGGCCTCATCCTCAGCAAAGAACCAGGCCCAAACCCAGAAGTCAGGGAGTAGACCTCCAGACATCTTCTTCCATTGACTTCCTCCTCAGAGGACGCACCGGTGTGATGCCTCTCTGATACCTTCCTCCTGAGTGGAGAGTGCTAATTTGATATAAGGCCATTCATTCTAACAGGCGTACATCAAAATGGCACCCTCCACTCAGAAGGAAAGTAGTGGAGAAACGTCACATTAGCACATCCTCCAAGCAGAGGGTGCCATTTTGAAGAGGCTGACAATGGAAGAAGAAGTCTAAAGGCCTGGTCCCCAGCTTCTGGGCCAGGGCCTGGTTTTAGGCCTGGGCCTAGGCCAAGGCCCTGGTGATGGAAACTGATCTCCAGACCAGGCCCAGGCATCAGGCCTAGGCTGAGGCTTCTGAGCCAGGATCTGGTGTCGGATCTGAGCTTGGGTTTAATTTAATTTAATTTAATTTAAAAGCTTTTCTATACCGTTGTTTAGTAATGTACCATCACAACGGTTTACATTTAGGCACGTAATAGGTTTGGTTTATAAGTTATCCATGGTGTGCCAATATTTGCGGTTACATAGTTCAGTAATATACTCTAATTGATAAGTGGGTTGGGGTTACCATTTATATGATTGTTTGGATAATCATATATGTGTATACTGTTTTTAATTTTTTTTAATTTTTAAATTTTCAAAATTTACAGCAAGCCATCACTTACTTTCAGAAAAAGGAAAAGGAATACAATGATCTTAATTAACCCCCCATAGACACAGAGGTAAAAGAAAAAAAAAACAAACTTCTCCAACATTCAATTTATACATTGTATCCCACTCGAAACAGCAGTGAGGAGGACGAAAATTTTAGGAAGAATTTGCAAGAAAAAAGAAAAACTGCATGTATTGGCTTAACATAGATATAGGTGTTAATATTCTTATGATCCATCTTTAGATGTTAATATTATGTATTAGTAAAATTAATTACTTTCCTTGCGTTTAAAAAAGATCTCAGTTGCTCAGGATATTGGAAAGCAAAGGTATCTGTTGCAGATTTTACCATACATTTACACGGGTATTTTAGGATATATGTAAAACCTAGAGCAAGAACTTGGGGTCTCAACGCAAGAAACTCACGCCTCCTGTTCTGAGTAACAGGGGCATAATCTGGAAAGATATGGCCATATTGCCGTACGGCCGGCGCCATTTTTCATTACGGCAACACGATTCGAGTGCAGGAGGTCGTTCCCGGACCCCCGCTGGACTTTTGGCAAGTCTTGTGGGGGTCAGGAGGCCCCCCCAAGCTGGCCAAAAGTCCCTGGGGGTCCAGCGGGGGTCCGGGAGCGATCTCCTACGCTCGTGACGTCAGGGGACAGGAACCAAAATGGCGCTGGCGCCATTTCCATCAACGCACCCGTGGCCCGAGAGTGGAAGATCACAACGGGACCCCCCCACTGGACCCCAGGTAATTTAAGACATTTTGGGGGGGTTCGGGAGGGTGGGGGATTTATTTTAAAGGGTCGGGGTGGGTTTTAGGGTTGTTTTAGTGTGCCGGTTTTCCCGCCCTCCCCCTTCCCCTCCCCCTTCCCCCGATTTACGATTTTTGACGATAAATCTGGGGAATTCTTATTAAATATCGCCTCTAACGATTTTTGATGATTTAAAATATATCGGACGATATTTTAAATCGTCAAAAAACGATTCACATCCCTATTATTTACTGGGTAGGATCACCTTTTGCTGAAAGGTAGGGGAATGGACCAGAAATTCTTTCCATAAAGTCTCTTGAATTTTCAGGACTGTTCTGTCCAAACCTTGCCTCTGTTTTGGGCTGGTCCAGAGTGCCAGGGTTATCAAGGCTTGGAAATCAGAGGCCTCCCCAAAGGGAAGATACATACCTGGAGAAGCAAGGCCAAGGCACAATGGCAAAGCCCAAGGGCTGGACAAGAGCCAAGAGCACTGTTACAGGATCACTAGGCAAGATTAAAGGCCAAATAGATGGCACTTCCACAAGGTAGATGCTGAGAAGGTTGGGTGGACCAGCACTGTGTGTCTTCGGAGCATTCCTTACATGTTGGTGTCAATTTGGGGCACACCCAGTGCTGATCCAATTGGATAGCTGCAGAGGTGTGTTTAGCTCTTCATAGTGTAGAAGATACAAATACTAGGACGTCTAGACAAACCAGCAGCCTCTGTAGCTGTGGCAGATTCACTGCCAGAAAATCCTAGAGCCCTGGGTTTAAACCCCATTGACCCTGATGCAAAATTATAAACATCACAAATGTTACAGTATTCATTAAGTAGGATATGATAGAGGTCTAAAAGAATCATGCGAGAACTAAAATGAGTAAATATGAATTAGTTATTTACTCTCTCAGATAATACAAGGACTAGGGGGCAATCTATGAAGTTAGCAAGTAGCACTTTTAAAACAAATCAGAGAAAATTATTTTTCACTCAATGCACAATTAAGTTCTGGAATTCATTGCCAGAGGGTGTGGTAAAGGCAGTTAGAATAGCTGGGTTTAAAAAAAGGTTTAGACAAGTTCCTGGAGAAGTCCATAAACTACTATTAATCAAGTTGACTTAGGAAATAGCCACTGCTTATTATCAGCATTAGTAGATGTTGCGCCTGGAGGTGGACCCTTGTTCTGGAGCAAGGTTGGTAGACTCCCTGGTCAGGCCCAGGAAGCGCCTGCCACCAGGAGGCAGAGCATATGAGGAGACAGATGCTAGCTAGAGCTTCACGACTGGAAGCCCGCGGTTCCCCCCCCCCCCCCCCCCCCCGAGTTGAGCCCTTGAGGACCCGGGCCACTTGGACTTAGGTGGGCCTCACAGGGTCTCCCAGAAAGGAAGTTCAGTGGTGTGCCCACCAGGATCAAGGGTGGGTAGTCAACTTCAAGGCTAGGGGTCCGAGGGACCAGAGAAGGCCAGAACAGTGTCTGAGATGACAAGGCTAGGATCAAGACCAGAATCAAGGAAGCAAGGTCAGTAGTAGCAGAGGTTAAGTTCCAAAGGTCAGTCTGAGAGTAGTCAGCCAAAGCAGAGGTCAGGTTCCAGAGGTCAGACGTGGTCGAGTAAACAGGCAGGGGTCAGTATCCGGGCGGCGATCAATGTAGTCAAGAACAGGCAGCGGTCAGTACCAGAGAGTCGGTCCAAGAGGTACTACCTGGGGGAATGTAGGAACAGGAGGACGCTGGAACAGGAGGATGCTGGAACAGGACTGGAACAAGGCTGGAACAAGCGATAACACGTGGAGGCAAACTAGCACACACTCGGTGTCGACCAGATTGCCAAAGCAAGGAAGTGCAGGCAGGCACTTCCTCTTGTACTGCGTTCAATCAGGATGCGCCGCGGAGCTAGGACATACCCCTGGCCCTTTAAGGGACTGGGCAGTCCGCACGCGTGCGCCTAGGGGCGGGGCCGACACCACGGAGGACGCCGAGCCCCGCCGTGAGGCCTGGTGCGCTGAGGAAGGCCCAAGGACCGCTAACGTGGGACGCCAAGGCCTGGAGAAGCTTGCGGCTGCTGCTGGGGAGGCCGACCCAGGACCTGCGGAGGAGTTGGAGAGGTGAGCAGGCCCTTGCGCGGGCTGAGCACAGACAGGGCACGCAACAGTAGAATGGGATTTATTTAATGTTTGAGTACTTGCTAGTATTTGACTCCTGTATTGGCTGCTGTTGAAAATAGGATGTTGATGGACCCTCAGTCTGACCCAGTATGACAACTTCTTAAGTTTTCATTTCTCTCTATTAACTTCTTTAAAATAGCATTGACCAACTGAGAGGACATGTTCTATCAGTTTAATGTACTAATAGAAGAAATTGAAAGCCCAAGGGAAAATGAAGGTGTTTAACCTGCAAAGACATTAACAAAAGCAAATTTCTGATCCTGGAGGTCACTATAACCATTATGGGGGAATTTTGAATAGTCCACATAATGAAAAGTATATGTACACTTTTATCCATCTTGCAGCTAATTTTGAAAGAGAAACTACCTACATAATTACAATTATTGACAATTAACTTCAAATATGCATGTACAAATGCAACTTGTGTGGATGAATGAGTGATCAAGCAAAACAGAGCACATACAATTGTAAATGCATCTTAGGACCTAAACACGCCTCTGGTATTGCTTCTTTTTGTAACTTGGTTAAAAGTATCCTCTCTTTCTTCTAGAATACTCATGTTTAGATATTTAAGTTGTCCTGGTATGCTTTATAATAAACACCATTGACCATTTTAGTAGCCAGCCTCTGGACCCATTCTATCTGGTTTATATCCTTTTGAAGGTGCGGTCTCCAGAGCTGTATACAGTATTCTAAATGAAGTCTCACCAGAAACCTATACAGGGGCAATAATATATATCACCTCCTTTTTTCTACTGACCATTCCTCTTCCTATGCAGCCAAGCAATTTTCTGGCTTTTGCTGTCACCTTATCCACCTGTTTGAGCACTTGAGATGATTATATATGATCACCCCTGGATCCTGCTTTTGTTTCATGCACAGAATAACTTCATCCCCTATATTGTTTCACTTCCCAAATGCATGACTCTGCACTTTTTAGCATTAAACTTAGCAGCTGACTCTAGGCCATTCCTCAAGCTTCAGTAAATTCCTCCTCATGTTTTTCATACCTTCTTAGCTGTCTACCCTGTTGCAGGTTTTAGCATCATCCACAAAGGAAAATCTTTCCCAATAGTTCTTCTGCAATATCTCTTACAAAACCGTTGAAAAGAACTGGTCCAAGAACGGATCTTTACGGCACACCACGAGTAACACCCTTCTCCTCATAGTGAACTTTGTTTAGTACTGCACTTTGCTACTCCCACTCAACTAGTTTCTATCTAAGGGGGTCATTTATCAAAGTGCTATATGGCATTTTCGCATGTGAAAAGCACCTTTAACGATTGCGAAAACGCCTTTATTACATGCGAAAACACCATAATGCATGGTGCAATGCAAATTAGGAAAAGGGGAGGAGTTTGGGGCGGGATTTCTGGCAAAGTGGGCCAGCTTCACAATTTGCGAAGCCATGTTACCCAGGTAGAGAGTCTATCAAGTTAGGTTGAGAGAACATTGCACAAATCTCATCTTTGGGTGAGTTTCCTCACTCTGAAGGTCATCAAATCTTCAGAAGAGTGCACTGTTCTGTTCGTACATCGCACTCTGAATGTCAAAGTGGCCCCTAACCCCTACACTAATACCTAATCCTCATCTCGAGTCACTAGGTGGGCCTCCCATAGAGATATAAATATCTATCTAGGGTGAGAGCATTATGGCTAGTCTCTCTCTCTCTCTCTCTCTCAGAAATACAACAATTCTGGCACTTATCACAAAGTGTGAAAAAGTTATTGCAGTTGCACTAATACCTATGCTAAGATAGTGCACTTTGTGATAAGCAGCCTATTACCATAAAACATACCCCTTTTCCTATCACATGTGATATTTAGTGCATTTTGATAAATCCAGGCCTTTAAGGATTATACCAATGGCACTCTTATTGAAATCTAAGTTCACTACAACTAGTACTCTCTTCTGATCCAATTCTCTGGTCACCTAGTCAAATAAATTGATCATATTCATTTGACCAGACTTACCTCTGGTAAAGCCATACTGCACTATACTTTGTTTTAACAGTGATTCCATTAACTTACTCACCTCTGCGGGCAGACTAACTAGCCAGTAATTCCAGGCTTCCTCCTACTTCCATTTGGGTGAAAAGGAACCACATCCACCTGTCTCCAGTCCTCCAGAATTACTCCCTACTCTAAAGAAGCATTGAAAACGTCAGCCAGTATAGCTACTAGAACGTCTCCAAATTCCCTTAAAACCCTTAGATGTATTCAGTCTGGCCCCATTGCTTTATCTATATTTAGGTTAGTTAGCTCATCGTGAACACAATCTTCTGAAAATTATTTGAGGTTTGCCCAACTTCCAGTTCTATTTGTGTCCATTTTCATATGGTTCTACTCCTGGCCCATCTTCAATGAACACTGAACAGAAATATTTTTTAAGCAATTCTGCTTTTTCCTCATCAGCCTCTACATATTCCTCCCTTTACTTCTGAGTCTCACAATACCACATTGCATTTCCTCCTTTCACTAACATATCTCAAAAAGTCTTGTCTCTCTATTTTACCTTATTAACTATTTTTCTTCCATTTGCATCCTCGCTGTCCTGATTACTTTCCCAGTTTCTCTTAGCTTTTCCAGATATTGTTTCCTGTCTTCCTCTTTCTGCAATCTCTTGTAGTTTCTGAATGCCAACCTCTTTTTTCTTACTTTTTCAACTACTTCCTTGGAAAATCATAGTAGCCTTTTTCCTCTCTCACTTTTATTTACTTTCCTAACAAAAAGATTACTACCCTTACAATATCTCTTTTTAGTCTTGCCCACTGCTCTTCTACTTCCCCTAAATTTTCCCATCCAGTTTTCTGATATTTTTAAAAGTAAAGTATGTCAGTTTTATGTATGATTAATGTTTCAATATGAACATTAACATTTTCTGTTTCCTTTTTATAGACCATAAAAGGAAACATTGTCATAAGTGACTAGGTTGAATGAACATGACTCATTTATAGTATATGCAAAGTGCACATAGATTGTGACAGTTTCATTAAAACTCACTTACCACCAAAAATCAGATCAGCCTACTTATATATCTCAGAAATATATTGACCAAAATAAGCAAAACATTAAAGAATACTAAAAATCCCCACAATAAAATGCCCTTAATTCAAGGCGTTTTTAGCAACTGAGGGTATTAACATTTGGTAAATTTTAAAATATAAGCATATATATCCAATTGTAATACCTTTATTCAATAATCACACCAATGCATTTTTCTGAATTCTAAATTGTCCTTTGTAAAGATTTCTTTATTTCTATTTGATCTGGATAATTTAAATACTAATATTAATTACATTGTAAATCACCTGGAAAATCACATCTAGTATTTGTGGAATAACAATGGACTTAATCTTCAGTTATCTTGCATCCACCATTGCCAGGTAAATAGAAACTCCACGGATCCTACACTGATTAGTTAATATCAAACCTGAAGATTTCCTTTATCCTATCAATCTACAATTCTGCTTCAGCTAGTTCCTAGATGACAGGCAGGACACTTATTCTAAGGACACATTTAATGAGCATGTTCATTGAATACATAGTCATTTTGCACATCTTATTGTCCGTAAGTCTTAGGTTAGCTATAAATCTTCATATGCTTTCTCATTTTATTCATCATCATGGTGTATTTTTCACAAGTTTTTCCATCATGAATCCGAAATATGTTACAGCAAATCAGACAATATATTGACAGAGAGGACAAAGAAAAAAAAATCATAAAATACAAGCACTTTCATTGCAATGATAAATAAATGTCTTTGCAGTGTCATTGGGAAGACATTCTTTCAAAGTTAGCTCTTCTAGATTTTATATTTGTATTTTATGTTAAAAAAAAATACATTGGTCAGAGGGAGGCATGTTCCTGGGAAGTGCAACATACTGTAAATGGAGTTAATTCAATATTGAGAAGGCTCCCACTAGGAGCCATGCAATACATGTCATCCTTATTTCAACGCTACCACCCATTTCTAGCTCTTTGAGAATGTGTATTTCCCAGATGAAACCATGGACATCTTGAATGAGGTGGAGGAATCAAGCTGGTCATGCTCAGACTTTGATGCTAGCAAGGAGAAAGGATATGAAATCAAGAACAGATAACGACGTTTCATGCCAAACATATTCATTTTAACCCTTTTAGGAGCAGTTTCTGCCACATAGCTCCATAAGAATCAATATAAGTCTTCCTTTCCTTAGAAAATGTTTTGACAGAATTACAGTGAAGCATAAATGAATAGCAACTTCAGAGGTGCATACATGTGCACCTTGCGCGCGCCGAGCCAGAGGGGACCCCGATGGCTTTCCCTGTTCCCTCCAAGGTCGCTCCGAAATCGGAACGGCCTTGGAAGGAACTTTTTTCAGGCCCCCCCCCCCCCCCCCATCTTTTCCTCCCTTCCCCTATCTAACCCACCCCCCAGCCCTACCTAAATCCCCTCCTACCTTATCTCGTTGAGTTATGCCTGCTTCTGGCAGGTGTAACTTGCACGTGCCAGCTTGCCATCCCCCTGCACAGGCCGCTGTGCCAGAGGATTCGGCCCCGCCCCCGGACTGTCCCCAAATTGCACCATGCCCCAGGCCCCACCTCGAGCCACCACCACGCCCCCTGCCTTACCCCCGGCCCGCCCGTCTTTGAAAGCCCCAGGACATACACGCGTCCAGGGCTTGCACGCACCAACGAGCCTATGCAAAATAGGCTCGGTGCGCGCAGGGACAGATTTTCTCAGGTTACGCACGTATTTTACACATGTAGCCTTTGAAAATCTACCCCCAAGTGTGCTATTAAAACCAAACAAAATAAAAAAAGGTAAACTAAGGAAGTAAAAAAAAAAGACAAAATATTTTACATGCACACCCCTATTATTTAAGGATTGAGTGAAGAAGGGAGATTATAATTTATAAGTAGGGGAAAGTATATCTTTCCAGAGGGCATGTGAGGGTGGAAAAAAGGTGATAGATAGCATGATATGCCATTGTGAATGCAGTTTTAAGTGCTGAAGGACTGTAATGATGATGTTTGTGTTGTGTCCGTCGGTTGCAGACGGCTGCAACCGCTCTGCCTTACCTCTTTTCTACCCTTTTCCTCCTCATTAGGCAAGATGGCTGCCTCCAGTGCCGAGTGCCGAAACCCTCAGCGTCTCCAACTCAGTATGGGCATCCCAGTCCACCATGCTCCATCCCGTGGCCTCCTAGGGTACGCGCGCGTACGTTGCCTACGCTTAAGTTCACGTCTTAGCAGGAACCTCGGGGGCATCCCCACCGCATGACGTTGATACCTCCGGATATTTAAAGCCTCCACTACGCTACCATCATTGAGTTAGCAAGAACTTCGGTTTAGCTACTCTGACCGCTCTAAGCTGCTCGCTTAGACACCTCGCTACCCTCCGGGGAATCTTGCTCCTAATGAAGCTCTAGGCACCCGCTCCTCGGGGGCCTCTCACTTTCACCAACCCTTCGGGGTTTCTACTAATTAGACAACCGCTCCTCGGGGGCCTCTCTCTATTTCTTTCAGGATCTCCTGTGATATCAGGTACTCGCTCCTCGAGGGCCTATCAGTCCAGATATCCTGCACTATGGACCTTCGGTCCCACCATCTCCATTACCAGGAAGACACCCGCACTACATTCCTGTGAATACCTCTACGATCCGGTTCTCCAACTCCACACACCAGGCTTGGTGTTTCCCGCACTGCGGGTTCCTATCTACCTTGAACATCTGGGTGAGACTTCTTCATCTGAGACTGTCTGAATGTATTGGCACCTTGCCGGACTTCAGTGCCTTTCCTTCCTGCCTCATACCAGCTATCTAGAGCAGTACAATAAAGCTTTCCACCTACAAGTGTCTGCTTTCTGAGTTTAGCCTATCACTGTGGTTCCCCACGGGGCCCCTCCCCGTGGGAGGAGTCATCTCCACTGCGACTAAGGGTCCACAAGATGCCACAAACACAACAGTTTGGGAGATATCTGTACTGGAAACTGTATTCAGTGGTGATTCAGAAGAACTAAAACAAACAAATAATGGTGAAGCTGGAAGATGTAATCAGGTAGATTGACAAAGTAAAGAGTAGCAAATCACCTATTCCATATGGTATATACCCAAGATTTATGAAAGAACTAAAAAATGAAACTGCATATCTATTAATAGTAATTTGTAATCTATCATGAAAATCATCCATTGTCCACAAACAGGCAGATTTTTAAAGCCCTATGCGCACCAAAGCCGGGAGATTCACGAGTCTCTCAGGCCAGCGCACGTCAAGTGGATTTTAAGAAACGCCCAAGAATGCGCATATCTCCTGGTATGTGTACAAATCAGGAAGTCAAAAAAGTGGCAGGGTATGGACAGTACATGGGCATTCTGTAACCTGAAGTATACATGAAAATATTTACACCCACAGATACATGCTGGGGTCCCCTACTGCATAACTTTACTTCTGCTATGGATGGCATGTAAGTTTTAAAATGTAAAAATCAGGGTTAGTCAGCGGGATTTGAAGGGTTGGGGCTAATAGGTTAAAGAAAGGCTATCAAGTTAGGAGGGATAGAAAGTCCAATCCTTTACCGGGGTGAACTGGGAACAAATTGGAGAAACAGGTATTTGCATCAGTGCACTTGCCTAGCAAAATTCCCCCACTTACGCGGTAGAGGCGGAATTTGTGTCAATATACACGCAGTCATATAAAATTGCGCATGCATGTATGCATGTACAGCCAATTTTATAACATGCACACATATACACATTATAAAATAGCCATGTCCATTCGTTTGAGCCGGCATACGCTCGTACATGTATACCCACATGGCTGTTTAAAAGTTACCATCAGAAATTGGAGGGTGGTCAGTGGAACCTTGATCTTTAAAAAGAGTTTTGGGGGTAATCTGGGAAACTAAAGACCAGTGATTCTGACTTCAGTATTGAGAAAACTTTTAGAAACTATTCTAAAGAACAAAATCACAGAATATATAGAAAGATATGGTTTAATGGGACACAGCCAGCATGGATTTACTCAAAGGAAATCTTGCCTCACCAATCTGCTACATTTTTTTGAAGGGGTTAATAAACATGTGTGTTGAGAACGGGGGTGTTTAGTATGTCCTTGGGCCTCAGCCCGACCCAGACCTTCAGGGCCGAGCCAAGGGTTGACGGTGGCTCCGCATGGCTGACGGTCTGACCCTCTGCCAGGCCGGCAAGCTCCCAAGGCCAATATCCAAGGATGTTGGAAGGTGAATGGTCCTCCGACCATTCCGAGCCCTTTCGGACCTGCTGCGAGCAGCATGGAGCAGCAGGCCTGGCCTGAGGTTGAGGGCAGATGGCCTTGACACGAAGACAAGACTATGAAGATTGATGCAACGGCATCACATGGCACGAAGACTTGGGTTGATGCAACGGCATCACATGACACGAAGACTTGGGTTGAAGACATGACACCAGGACTATTGAAGACGTGACACCAGGATCGATGCAACGGCATCGCAGATGAAGACTTGACACCAAGGCTGATGCGAAGACATCACGGACCAGTGGTCGATGCGACGGCATCCCGGACCAGGGTCGATGCAACGACATCAGAGACATGACGCTGAAGTGCAGACATAACGAGGAACTTGGAATCCAGACAAGACGAGAAGTAGGGAAGGCGGCCATTGGCACTGTCTCTCAGGGCGCCCTACTCAGGCCACCCATGGAACTGAGTCGCGGACCACCCTGTCCCACTGCGCGCCCTTCACAGCCCTTGCAGGCTGGTCACGGACCATGAGGAGAATGGGACAGCGCAGGAAAGATCCAGGACATGATGGCTCGAGAGCACAGGACATCAGTCCACCTGCAGGCCACTCCAACCCGGGAAAGACGTCGTCCGAGGGAGTCCGGCCCACAGGACCAGAAGGCTCAGGAGCATTGAAGACAAAGACACAGGAACGAACATCCAGGAAGGCAAGAACACCAGGACGTACAAGATCATCAAGACACCAGGACACCTGGACGAGGACCTCAGGCTATGAAGACATGACGTGGCATGACGAGAAGACAAGACGAGATGAGGAGCTCCACAAAGACAATGGAAGACCTGACGGAGCTCTGGCAGGCAGGAACCTCCAGAGTGAAGTAACTCCAATACAAGGCGAAGAACAGACTGACGGAGCAGCCCTTTATAGGGCTGAAGCAGGAAGTCCCATTGAAGGTGGGGCCAGCACACTTCCTGTGCCTGGCCCTTTAAATTCTGCAGAGAGGCACGTGCCGGCGCCTAAGGAGAGAGCAGGAAGCTGTGCAGGACCGCGGACAGCGGCCTGCACCGACACACAATGTCAGAAGCGCAGGGCTGGCCTGGGAAGCAGGCCTCAATGACGGCAGCGGCTCCAGCCGCTGCACCAGGCCCCAGGGCAGCCTGGGCGCCACGAAGATGGGAACAGTATCGGGGGCGGTCCCAGCCCCGAAGAAGGCCGCAGCTCCGACCGCGGAGACCAGGAGAAACACAGGCAGCCTCCGGGCCGCATGAGGAACTTCAAGCCGCGGCTCCGGCCACGTGGGAAGGCCGACGGCAGCGTCCTGCCGCGCCGGCTGAAGAGGAACAGCATGGTGAGTGAGCCTCAGGACTTACATGCATCCCAGGGCTTTACGTGCGTCGCCGGGCCTTTTTAAAATAGGCCCGGCACGCGTAGTTCCGGTTACGAGCATAAAACTTCCGCATTTACGCTCATAACCTTTTGAAAATCCGGCCCACTATGTTTAGCTTTCTTCACACTGTATTACAATGAGCTTTTCTGATAATAGAGAAAGTTAAAACTGCCAAAACAGAATACCAGAACCCCAGTTGCAAAAAATATTTCTTTAGGCACAAAATGGTTCAAAATGTTTTCAAAATCAGGTACTCAGTATCATGTATCACAATATAGGAATTATGCTATGAGTCCCTGGTTTTTTAATTTATTCATTGCAAACTGTGATAGATTTTATGAGCCCAACATATGAATAAGCTAAAGAAGTCTTGTATATAAGCTTTTGAGACCACAAATGTCCTTTCTTCATATAATTCAATAATTTGAAATAATTTTACTGCTTTATTTACAGAAACTGTCCAGAATTTAAGTTCACAATGTAAAATGATTAATGAAATAGGCCATAAAAGTCTACAGAAAGCATTTTTATTAATACCAGGTAGAGAATGCTTGTTGAGTCAATTGTTGAGAGCTTAATATAAAAACTGTTTAGACTTAGTTGAGAAAAATAGCTAACATTGTTTTGTTTCCTGAAAACCAAATCATGTGGGATCTGTGTTTTTGTTTGGCAAGAAAACAAAATAGCAAATTCAATAAATAAAAACACCATTCTGCACCTGCAGCAGTAGATGTGCATGTGAAAAAAAAAGAAAAGAAAAGAAAAGAAAATGCACACACTCCAGCTAAACGGATGTTTGTCCCATGGTAGTTCATGCTTATTTGCAGTCTCAAGTTGCCTTCACATTTTCACTTTTAGTAGCTAATATCAAATCAGCATGGTGAAGAGCAATAATCAGAATCAGTACTGGAAAAAAAAAGTGCAGCTGTTATTTAGTATTTTCTGCTTTGTGGCACTTCAAAACAGATTACATTCAGGTCCTATAGAAGTATTTCAGCCACTGTCACTGTGGATTTACTTTGATGATGAGATGGCATTTGGCAGCGTGCATTATATGACTTAATATTGTAGTAACGTTTGCATGTGTTGTCAATAGACACTGTTGAATGCTTGTGTGTTTTGATTTTTAAGGGCTATGACATGTTAGGGTGTGCTGGGAACACACGTTATTAATACCGTCTTCTGATGTCAAATGTTGATATGAAGTTAAATGATGCCCGTGAGGGAGATTTTAATAAATGCAATTACTTACTTACACACTGAAATGTCATATTATCAAAAAAAAAAACAACAACTTGGGGATAAAAAAGCATGTAAGGATTAAGTGGCATGCTCTTGCTAGGGCAACCATCCTGGGTGCCTAATCAGTGGAGGAGGGAGAGGAGGCTCCGCCCTTTGAGCCACTTTGCAAGTCTGTCAGCACACAAGCCCGAAAGATAAGGGGGTGCCAAACGCCATCCTTGCCCAAGGTGCCATTTTGTCCAGTGACTTCCCTGAGGATATGAAAGGGAGATTTGCAGTGGCAGTACAGGTGCCGGATTTAATCAGAATCAAAGTGAGAAGCCTGGCTTGGCTCCCAGCGCTCAGCAGGATCAGAGAAAAATTAAGTAAAAAAGTAAAAGAACTTAATCCCAACTAAACAGTAAAATAACTGTTTCCAGCCTTGTTGCATGTCTCATTTGCTCCAACCCTTGCCTCAGTTGCTCTTATTTCTTGGTCTTCGATATCTGAGTTCTATTTCTTCATTCCATTGTAACTTTTCTTCTCAAGTTCCTGTCTTCCCTTCTTTTGTTCTTTTCTTCAGCCTCTTTTTTGCCTTCCTCTTTCTGCAGGCTCTCTGTGGCTGATTTACTAGTCAGCTGTGTTTTTAACATGGAAAAATATGTTTTATTGGTGAATAGAGCTCATGGAATAACATGTAATCTATTATATATAACATGCACCTTCCATATTATAATGTTAACTGCATCTTAGTGAACCAGCCTTTAAGTGTGCACTGTATTTCTGTTTGGATCTATATTTTTCTCATTGTATTTCTCTCTCTTTCCTTCTGATTTGGTCCAAATTTCCTTCATAAGAACATAAGAAATTGCCATGCTGGGTCAGACCAAGGGTTCATCAAACCCAGCATCCTGTTTCCAACAGAGGCCAAACCAGGCCACAAGAACCTGGCAAGTACCCAAACACTAAGAAGATCCCATGCTACTGATGCAATTAATAGCAGTGGCTGTTCCCTAACAGGCCGATACAGTACAGTGCACTCCGACGGAATTGCGTTTTCCCTTACCCCTTATTCAGTAAGGGGAGGAAAACGCGCGTCCAACCCGCAGCACCTAATAGCGCCCTCAACATGCAAATGCATGTTGACGGCTCTATTAGGTATGCCCGCGCGATAATAGCCGTTAATGGACTTCTCCTCCAAGAACTTATCCAAACCTTTTTTGAACCCAGCTACACTAACTGCACTAACCACATCCTCTGGCAACAAATTCCAGAGCTTTAGTGTGCGTTGAGTGAAAAATAATTTTCTCTGATTAGTCTTAAATGTGCTACTTGCTAACTTCATGAAATGCCCCCTAGTCCTTCTATTATTTGAAAGTGTAAATAACCGAGTCACATCTACTCATTCAAGACCTTTCATGATTTTAAAGACCTCTCTCCCCTCAGCCGTCTCTTCTCCAAGCTGAACAGCCCTAACCTCTTCAGCCTTTCCTCATAGGGGAGCTGTTCCATCCCCTTTATCATTTTGGTTGCCCTTCTCTGTACCTTCTCCATCGCAACTATATCTTTTTTGAGATGTGGCGACCAGAATTGTACGCAGTATTCCAGGTACGTTTTCACCACGGAGCGATATAGAGGCATTATTACATTTTCAGTTTTATTAACCATTCCCTTCCTAATAATTCTTAACATTCTGTTTGCTTTTTTGACTGCTGCAGCACACTGAGCCGACGATTTTAAAGTATTATCCACTATGATGCCTATATCTTTTTCCTGGGAACCTAACATCGTGTAACTACAGCAAGGGTTATTTTTCTCTATATGCAACTTGTCCACATTAAATTTCATCTGCCATTTGGATTCCCAATCTTCCAGTCTTGCAAGGTCCTCCTGTAATGTATCACAGTCTGCTTGTGATTTAACTACTCTGAATAATTTTGTATCATCCGCAAATTTAATAACCTTACTCGTCGTATTCCTTTCCAGATCATTTATATATATATTGAAAAGCACCGGTCCAAGTACAGATCCCTGAGGCACTCCACTGTTTACCTTTTTCCACTGAGAAAATTGACCATTTAATCCTACTCTCTGTTTCCTGTCTTTTAACCAGTTTGTAATCCATGAAAGGACATCGCCTCCTATCCCATGACTTTTTATTTTTCGTAGAAGCCTCTCATGAGGGACTTTGTCAAACGCCTTCTGAAAATCCAAATACACTACAACTACTGGTTCACCTTTATCCACAGTTTATTAACCCCTTCAAAAAAATAAAGCAGATTTGTTTGGCAAGACTTCCGTTGGGTAAATCCATGTTGACTGTGTTCCATTAAACCATGTCTTTCTATATGCTCTACAATTTTGATCTTGAGAATAGTTTCTACTATTTTTCCTGGGACTGAAGTCAGGCTCACTGGTCTATAGTTACCTGGATCGCCCCTGGAGCCTTTTTTAAATATTGGGGTTACATTGGCCACCCTCCAGTCTTCAGGTACAATGGATGATTTTAATGAAAGGTTACAAATTGTAACTAATAGATCAGAAATTTCATTTTTGAGTTCCTTCAGTACCCTAGGATGCATACCATCCGGTCCAGGTTCACAGTGATTTTGTTCAGTTCGTCTGACTCATCACCCCTGAAAACCATCTCCGGAACTGGTATCGCCCCAACATCCTCATTAGTAAACACGGAAGCAAAGAATTCATTTAGTCTTTCTGCAATGGCCTTATCTTCCCTAAGAGTCCCTTTAACCCCTCGGTCATCTAATGGTCCAACCGACTCCCTCACAGGTTTCTTGCTTCGCATATATTTTAAAAAGTTTTTATTATGAGTTTTTGCCTCAGTGGCCAACTTCATTTCAAATTCTCTCTTCGCCTGTCTTATCAATGTTTTACACTTAACTTGACAATGCTTATGTTTTATTCTATTTTCTTCAGATGGAGCCTTCTTCCAGTTTTTGAAGGATGTTTTTTTGGCTAAAATAGCCTGTTTCACCTCACCTTTTTACCATGATGGTAATCATTTTGCCTTCTTTCCACCTTTCTTTATGTGTGGAATACATATGGACTGCGCCTCTAGGATTGTATTTTTAAACAATGTCCAAGCCTGTTGAACACTTTTAACCTTTGCAGCTGCACCTTTCAGTTTTTTTCTATTTTCCTTATTTTATCAAAGTTTCCCTTTTGAAAGTTTAGTGTTAGAGCTTCAGATTTGCTTATTGCCCCCTTCCAGTTATTAGTTTAAATTTGATCATGTTATGATCACTGTTGCCAAGTGGCCCCACCACCATTACCTCTCTCTCCAAATCCTGCATTCCACTAAGAATTAAATCTAAAATAGCTCCCTCTCTTGTTGGTTCCTGAACCAATTGCTCCATGAAGCAGTCATTTATTACATCCAGGAACTTTATGTCTCTAGCAAGTCCTGATGTTACATTTACCCAGTCAATATTGGGGTAATTGAAATCTCCCATTATTATTGCACTGCCAAATTGGTTTGCTTCCCTGATTTCTCTTAGCATTTCATCATCTGTCTGACCATTTTGTCCCGGTGGACGGTAGTATACTTCTATCACTATACGCTTACCCAACACACATGGGATTTCTACCTATATAGATTCTACTGAGCATTTAGTCTCTTGTATGATCTTTATCCTATTGGATTCTATACCCTCCCGGACATAAAGTGCCACACCCCCATCAAGTTGATCCTCCCTATCATTGCGATATACTTTGTACCCTGATATAGCACTGTCCCATTGGTTATCCTCCTTCCGCCAAGTCTCTGTGATGCCTATTATGACAATCTCATCATTTGCTGCTATACACTCTAACTCTCCCATCTTACTTCTTAGACTTCTGGCATTGGCATACAGGCATTTCAAAGTGTGTTTTTTGTTTGTATTAACAACCTGCTTTTCAGTTGTTTGGGATAATTCAGAAATCATTAGCTTTGGTGATTTTTTACATATAGGCATATGGACTATGTTTGCATATGGAACCTCTCTGTTGGGATGCAGTAACTCTCCTGTTTCATTAGTATCCTTCAAGGATACATTTCTCCGAACCATGCACTGTTGAGTGACTGTCGGCTTTCCCCCTTGTTCTAGTTTAAAAGCTGCTCTATCTCCTTTTTGAAAGTTAGTGCCAGCAGCTTGGTTCCACTCTTGTTAAGGTGGAGCCCATCCTTTCGGAAAAGTCTCCCCTTTCCCCAAAACTTTCCCCAGTTCCTTACAAAACTGAATCCCTCTTCCCTGCACCATCGTCTCATCCACGCATTGAAACTCTGGAGCTCTGCCTGCCTCTGGGGACCTGCACGTGGAACAGGAAGCATTTCAGAGAATGCTGCCCTGGAGGTTCTGGATTTCAGCTTCCTACCTAAAATCCTAAATTTGGCTTCCAGAACCTCTCTCCCACATTTTCCTATGGGAGACATTTTCCTATGTCATTGGTGCCCACATGTACCACGACAGCCGGCTCCTCCCCAGCACTGTCTATAATCCTATCTAGGTGACGCGTGAGGTCTTCCACCTTCGCACCAGGCAGGCAAGTTACCAGGCGGTCCTCATGTCCACCAGCCACCCTGCTATCTACATTTCTAATAATCGAATCACCAACTATGATGGCCGGCCTAACCCTTCCCTCCTGGGCAGTAGCCCTGGGAGACTTGTCCTCAGTGTGAGAGGACAATACATCACCTGGAGAGCAGGTCCTTGCTACAGGATCACTTCCTGCTACACCAGGGTGATGTTCTCCTACTGGGAGACCTTTCTGATCCAAGGCAGCACTGAGGCTGCCAGACTGGATTTGGGACTTGGCTACTATGTCCCTGAAGGTCTCATCAATGTACCTCTCTGTCTCCCTCAGCTCCAAGTCTGCTACTCTAGCCTCCAGAGATCGGACTTGTTCCCTGAGAGCCAGGAGCTCTTTGCACCGAGTGCACACAATCAATCTCTCACCAGCAGGTAAAAAATCATACATGTGACACTCAATGCAAAAGACTGGAAAGCCCCCCTCTTGCTGCTGGACTGCTGCCTTCATCTTAGTTTTATTCCTAGTTAAGTTTAGGATACTAAGGGCATTGGAATGAGAGTACTTTAAATTTACAGGTGAATTTACTAATTAATCAGCTAGTGTCCTACAAGGGGATGATTAAACTTTCAATAAAGGCTGGTACAATAGTATGTTTTAGATAAGATCCTGATTGATTTTTAATGAGAAAGTGTCTCGTGCCTAAAAATCAAGGGTTGAGTGGGTGGGAAAGACAGACACTAGAATTAACTATCTCTGGCTTGCTTATTACCTCAGACACACACAAATTCTAAATAATATATCCCTTAATTTCACCTTTCACCAAACTTTTATAAGCCCAAATATTTCTGAAAGCTATAATTACCAATCCTCTTTAACCACCGTTAAATGAATCTTCACTCTGTCTTAGACATTCCCTTTCTTCTCCCAACCTTCTATTGCCTCTCCAAGTGGTAGAGGCAAAGGCCAGTCGGTGCCATTTTGGAAAATGCTATTTTGGAAAATGGCACTGCATTGGCCTGGGGCTAGGGGGTACCCTGGACTTTTCATCCACCACCAATGAGCATTTTAAAGGTTTGGGGGGAGAGGATTTGGGGGCATTAGTCCACCAGGGCCACTTTTGTGGATTGGAGAAAGGTGGATCTTGCATTGGGATATTATTAATGAAGAGTGGAGGGTGGGGGTAGGTCTTGGGGGTGGATGATTTATTAAAGGAGGGGGCCTTTTATTTACCTGGAGCGACATTTCATTTAATGGGGAGGTAGTTTGGGGAGGAGGGGGTACTGTGTTTTTAAAATTTTTGTTTGTGGGGCCACCTCGAAAATTGGCCCTGGGATAGTGGCTGTTTTATCACTTTTGGGGTGGGGTTCATGTCAGGCTGCATGGCCCTCTAATTCTATTTGTGGGGCATCAGGGCTCACTTTAGGGTCCTGGTGCATCTACACTAGAATAATGAAAACTGAAAAGGTGAAGATAAAATAATGTCCTGTGTTATTTTATTTATAAAAAATGTACTATGCATTAGCTGCTTTGCATGCATTATGCAATTTTATGCATGCAAATGCATGCAAAGCAGCTAATTGTAATAGGGGGCAGATTGTAGTTTAAAAAAACAAGTGATATCACGTGATAAATGCTGTTTAATGAGTGTTATAGCCCTATCACAGCTTAGGAAATATACCCCATAGTGAAGCCTTTTGGGATGATTCTAATGTGTCAGATACCATGAGTGTAATGCAGGTTAGTATGCTTTTTGTTAGCCAATCAGAGCTGTGTTAACATACACCTGAAGGTGATGATACCCTATCATTTCAAGATAGGGAAACAGTGTGACAAGCTGCTGGTCAGAACCAGAGGGATGCTAGAGTGCATAAGAAGGGGTATAAATAATAGAAAATAGGAGGTGTTTATGCCGTTGTACAAGTCATTAGTAAGACCTCACTTGGAGTATTCTGTCCAATTCTAGATGACTTACTTTTAAAAGGATATAGATAGAATTGAAGTGGTCCAGAGAAGGGCTACCAAAATGGTACAGGGTCTGCATCAGAAGTCCAATGAGATGAGACTTAGAAATCTAAATATGTATACCCTAGAGGACAGGCAAGACAGAGGAGACATAATGAGACATTCAAGTATCTGAAAGCAGTGGATAGGAAGTAAGCCAATTTCAAGGAAAAGGATATTCTAGAACCAGGGCTCGTGATAGGAGGATCTGAGGAAGCAGACTGAGGAAAGACATTTGGAAATATTTTTCATGGAAAGGGTGCTGGAAGTGTAGAATGCTCTGCCGGTATGGGTTTTGGTAGCTAAAACTGTAATACAATGTAAGAGATTGGGATAAACACAGAGGATGTCTAGTTACTAAAAATGGAGAGAGTAGAAGGCATGACCTAGTGATATGTATATGGATGGCCCGCGCCATTTTTAAAGATGGCACCGGCCGTCCATTACTCCTACCATGTGACAGGGGCCGGCCAATGGCACGGATACTCTGTCACATGGTAAGGGCAAAGGGCCATCAGCGCCATTTTGATTAGTGGCAGCCAACGTCCCGAGAGCGGGAGATCGCTCCTGGGACTCCCACTGGACCACCAGGTACTTGTATAAAGTTTTGGGGGGGTTTGGGAGGGTGGGGGAAGCTAAGGGATCAGTTTTAAAGGGTCGGGGTGGGTTTAGGGATTGCTTAGGTGTGCCGTTTTTCCCGCCCTCCCCCAAAATGATAAGAGAACCCCACGAACAATTTCGTGGGGTTTTCTATCGGTTTCGGGGAGCCCCCGATTTCTGACAACTTTGAAAATATCATACGATATTTTCAATCGTCAGAAGCACAATTCACATCCTTAGTAGTAATCCCTCCATGCCTATTGGTTAAGGGTACTAACTGCTGTTCCATGAAGGTTACCTCCATGCACCCTTTTCTTCATTATCATCCTCAAGCTTATAGGGATCCATAGTGTTTAGCCCATGCCTTTTTGAATTTGTTTACTATTTTCATCCTCCCCACCTCTTCTGGGGGAGCATTCCAGGCATCCACAACCCTCTCCATGAAAAAATATTTCTTATGTTGGTTATGAGTCTTTCCCCTGGATTTTCATTTCATGACCCCTAATTCTATTGTTTCTTTTCAAACAAAAAAGGTGCAAATTTTGTGCCTAAAGTATTTGGCATCCAGGGTGGATACCTCCTTTGGCACCCCCCACCAAGGTTCACTTCTCTGTTCTCCCCTTCCCTAGCGATCTCCAGTTCCCCTCTCCCTCAACAGGCTCCCTCTCTCTCTTGCACACACTTTCACACACCCTTGCACACAGGCTCCCTCCATTTGTCTCCCATACACATACATACACACACACCCCTTCACACAGGCTTCCTCTCTCGCACACACAACCCCCCCCCCCCCAAACAGGCTCCCTCTCTCTGTCACATTTACATACCCACTCACACAGGCTTCCTCTGTCCTCTCACACATACACACACCCTCACATAGACTCCCTCTCTCTCTTGCACATACCTCTCCCTCCTCACATAAGCTCCATTTCTCTCTGGCAAACAGGCACTCATACAGGGTCCATTTCTCTCTTGCACACTCATGAACCCCTGCACAAAGGCTCTTTCTCTCACTCATATACATCCCTTCACATGGGTTCCCTCTCTCACACACACAAAAACTCACCCTCACTCAGGCACACAGGCTCCAAATAACACAGACACCCTCCTGTGCCTGTCATTCTAAACAACCTCACACTCACAGGCTGTGCCTATGTCAGATGTTAATAGGGATGTGCATCATTTTTTTGACAGATGAAAATATCGTACGATATTTTCAAATCCGTCATATATTGGGGGTCCCCAAAAATGATAGGAAAACCCCACGAAATTTTCGTGTGGTTTTCTTATCGTTTTGGGGGGGGGAGGAGAGAAAGGGCACACAGAGAAAAAAAACCCAAACCCACCCCGACCCTTTAGATCTAATTATTTACAATCCCGCACCCTCCCGACCCCCTCCCCAAACTTTCCTAAAGTACCTGGTGGTCCAGCGGGGGTCCCAGGAGTGATCTCCCATTCTCGGGCCATTGGCAGCCACTAATCAAAATGGCGCCCGTGGCCCTTTGCCCTTACCATGTGACAGGGGCTATCGGTGCCATTGGCCGGCCCCTATCACATGGTAGGAGCAATGGATGGCCTGTGAACTGACCAGTGACTGAACTTACTGGCCCATAAGCATCTGGGTTGATCAGACACTTTGCAAATTCTGAGGTCTTTTCTCTCAAAATTAAAAATTTTAAAAATTCAAAAATTTACAAGGGTTTAAACAATTTACTTTGTTGATGTAATAATAAAGATTTGAACTTTTTAAAATTTTCATGACAAATCCAAACGACATTATATTCCAAAATCTCACATGGTCACACTGGCGGGGCGGATTGCCCTATTGGGGGATCGGGTTCCTCTGGTGGGCCGGTCGCTCCCATCACGTGATTTTTTTTTTTAATTCCCGGCACGCCTGGGAGGGGAGCAGCAGTAGCAGGTGAGGCCACAGGGCAATGAAGACTCGCCAAAGCAAGGCTGCCACAGGAGCCCATCCCTGTGGTGGTGAAGAAGAGCTGCCGAAACAAGGCCACCACAGGAGCCTGTCCCCATGGTGGAGAAGGTAAGGGTCGGTCTATGTTCTGCCTGTGTGTGACTGAGGTGCAGTATTACTGCTAGTGTGTAGATTCTCTGTAGAAATTTGTAGCAATCTGCTTGTTCTGTTATCCCAGTAGGTGGTGCATTAATGCTCTAGGACTGGTGTAGTATTTGCATTGCTTCTTTTTCATAAGGTTGCTGTTATTTGAGTCCTAAGAATCAGTTCTGTTATATGGTATGCAAAGGTTCTAGGTGCCTTTTTTTTTTTTTTTTGCAGGAGTTTGTGTTACTTCACTAAGGGCCCTAAGGGCCTGATTTTAAAAAGCATTTACTCGAGTAAAAACCAGGTTTACTGGAGTAAATTCACTTTACTTGAGTAAGTGGGTTTTTGAAAATTGCTACAATATATACCATTGACGTGCCTATAGGATTTACTCACATAAGTGCACTTTACTTGAGTAAATGGCTTTTGAAAATTGCTACAATAGTAGCTACATTTACGCATGTAACTCCTTTTGAAAATTACCCCCAAAATGTTTAGCAGTGGAGGGGGTCTTTTTTTTTTTTTTTTTTGGTGAGGTGACCCCAGAATTTGTCTATAGCTTTTTTCATGTTGGGTTGTATTGCGAACTGTTGTAGTTTTGCTCTGCACCAGTTATCATGATTATTGCTATTGTATTTCAGTTATGGTGATTTCTGCCATTCTGGAAAGAGGATTCGAGAAATAATACATTGATATTTATTTTATGACATAATTGATCGGATCTGATGTTTGTCTTCTTTGCTTTTTACCTGATATTCTTGTTTATTTAATTAATTGCAGTAAATATAAAATAAATTAATACAGATTAATAAGGAATTGTTAATGTTGGTAAGTGCTGGAAATAATAGTTAAAATATTCTAAAAAGTTTCACTCTTGATGCATAAGAGCTGTTGTAGACTACTTAGGAACCCACTGTAAGATGCATGCTAAGGCATTATTTAATATTTATCAATAAGAATACTGCTAGTAGGGTTTGGACCTGTATGCTTGCTTACTGCCCACCCTTGTTAACCTTGGGCCCATCCAAAAACTCAGTTCTGGCTACATCGCTGGCTTGGCTCATGTTTTATATTTCTTGATTTTATTTTTTAATGTTTTATGAAGAATGATAATGTTTCTCTTTTTCCATTGTTGCTCTGCATATAGGAGCTGGCTTATTGTGGGTTCCAGTTCAGCTCTTCTTAGCATGTTTCTATTTATACTTTCTGGTCTCTTTATTCTGTATTTGGTCAGGGTCTGTCTGTGCTCTCCGTGTGTGACCAAGGTGAGGTATTCTGCTCTGAAGTGATCTATAGCAGTCTAATTTGATCCGTTTTCCTAATAGGAAGTGTATTTGTGTTCTAGGGCATGGTGTAATATGTGCAGTGTAACCTTTTTATAGAAAAGATTGTTACTGTTTGAGTGTTGGCAATTAGGGTTGTTTTGGTATGGGAGGTTTACTGTATTGTAATGTAATTCCGTTTATTCATGGCTTTCTGAGGGCCAAGCCCACACCCAGCACACCTTACAAAAAATGTAATTCCATAGGAGTTCCAAGTATCGTTTTTGCAGGATTTTCTGGTTGGCACCACAGCAGTACATACAAATATAATATGCATGTTGTAAGTAATATTTTTTCTCAGAAGACTGTACTTTTGAATGTTTTTTTTTTCATTTAAAATCTGTTATAAATGCATAATTGAATTGTTCGTGTGCATCTGCAGAGGGTATGTGTGCAAGGCTGTAAGGTTTGCTTGACCATGGGCTCCGTTTGGGGGGGGGGGGTGTCAGTTTTTAAAAATATAGATTGCTGGAGGGAGCTGGGCTTTTTTGATGGGCGCGGGACTTAGACTGAATGACGCCGGGGTGGGGAGGCAGCCCAGTAATTGTTCACATGGGGCAGCTAAAAAGCTAGCACCGTCCCTGGAGGCCTGTGAGGCCATGGCAGAGCCCATCTTGCTGCAGCCGGAAGATACATGCGCTGCAGGGAAGGTGCATGAGGGCGTCCTATACCCCATGGGCTAGTTTTGAAAAAATCCCAGGGCCGATATTTTCCTGCAAACAAGGATGTATCCTTAGCAGTGTGGAGAGAATAACTGGACAGATCAAACAGTTTTTTTTTCAGCCATATTTACTATGTTACTATTACAATATGAATGATCTATTTAAAAAAATGGTTGTATAAAATATGTCCTTGTGAAAAACAGAGAAAGTTTTCTTTAATGTTATAGATATACAGTATATTTGTGTGAATTGGTTGCTGAGGGGAAAAAGAGAGAAGTGGGGATGACAGACAGAGGAGAAAGAAAACTGGGGACACAGAAGATAATAGTATAGAAGGAATGAAAGTGACAGGAAGGTAAGAAATTGGTAGGAAGAGAGTCACTGACAGGCTTTAAGCTACTCTCATCTCTGAGGAAGGGCCTTGAAGATTTGCTAAAGCAAAGTCTTAAAATTATACATAACAGGGACTCGACAGGCATTCTCTCCTTTTCCTCAGCCCAATAAGACACACTGACATTAAATTGGGGTTTCACAAGGCTGCAGTTTATTCAACAATAAAGTAACCCAAGCCATTAGCATCAACACAAGAATCCCCCTCCATACCCATCACCCCCCCCCTGCATCCCAACGCATCCTAGCATGTCACCATACCCTCTTTCCCTGCCCCTTCTCCAAGCCATCCCCCTCCCCCCCCCATAGAGCAGTCAGATGACCACTTACCTGTCCTCCCTGCCACATCCAAGCAGGAAGACCACCCAGCACAAATCTGCAATGTGTAGCAAACCCCCCCCCCCCAGCTATATCTGCCACATCATGTTCCTGCTACCCCTAGGTAAAAAATATTTCTAAAGCCTCCTGGAGGGAATTGTTAAGGAGGTCTATCCCGACATCAGTCAAGTGCACTCCTTCAGCCCTAAAGCCCTGAGCATGCATCCCCACCCACTCATGCCTTATCCGAAAACGTCCCTGAGACTCCACCCAACCACCTACTTGTCTGTTAACCTTCTTAACCCCTCACTTCTAAAGAGGCAGATCCTGGAATCTGAACTGAATAATTATATCAGACCATCCAAATATGGTGTTCGGCATGGTATTCATTAAACTGCCCAAATCCTTCCTTGCTGCACCTACGAAATCTCTACAGGACCAAGCCCCCAGATCGTTGACCCCCCCCCCCCCCACCACCACCACCACCGAATGAAGAATCAAGACTTTTGGGACACACAGACTCCTCAGCAGGTCATGCAGGACAGGGACCATCTGGTTCCAGTGCATGCTTGCAGCCTAAGCCAGCATGTCCTCTTCCTCACCAACACCATGCCCAAGTACTTGCCATAAGACCTCAGCAGTGCCCTCCTGTGAGCCCAGTGCACAAATGAGTGGCCCACTGCCCAGGCATCCCCACAGTCGATGCAACCCTCCTGTATCCCTAAAAAACACAATAGATATAAATGTTAACAGCCCCCAGCAGCAAGACAGACTCCTGGGACAAAGCTGTCACCAACTTGTATGAACATAGGAGGCAAATGTCCCTGAATGCCATCTCCCAATGTCCCGAATCTGGCTTTCCACCAATCCCACTTCAGCTGCGCTCATGGTCATGCCAAGGTGAAATAAATGAGTCTTATAAACATCCGCATCCCAACCCAGGTGCATCATCACTTCCTGAAGCACACTGGCAAACTGAGAGAGTCATAAGAGATCCATCATCGTGCACTAAGAAATGACCCCTCATCTGCGGCTGAACCCACAAAAAAGCATGAGCATTACAAACTGGGCAGGCCAGCACATGG
Organism: Rhinatrema bivittatum; assembly: GCF_901001135.1. NCBI lineage: Eukaryota > Metazoa > Chordata > Amphibia > Gymnophiona > Rhinatrematidae > Rhinatrema > Rhinatrema bivittatum. The sequence goes on from NC_042620.1 coordinate 213,698,779, forward strand.
TCCGCAAAACCCAGCATGACTGTCTGGCATTTGCCCTTCTGATTCATCTTGGATCTGTGAATGTGAAATCAAACCTGATCCTCCATCACTGACACATTATCCCTCAACAACAGCCCTGCTCTTCCTAGATACAAAGCTAACTCAGCTAATAATTCTCCTACCCTCATGGCCCTGAAAAAGGCAAACACGAACACCATTTGGAAGAGTACCACCTCGTACTATGACCAACAAACCTTTACTAAATGTGCTGAAATAACTAACAATTCTGAATGGGTCTCCATTTGTCCTTTACTGCATCCCCTCCTCTCCCCCCTAACATCTGTTTCACAGTGAATCTCACCCCTGAATTATTCCAACCTAATATCTTCTGGAAGAAAGAAAAACCTGCCAAATGTATCCGCACTGTCGGCAGCGAGTAACCAGTCCGTTTCATCCAAAGGATGTACTGAATAACGGCTGCCTCTGGAACTGGGCTCCCATTCCACTGCGAGCTTATAAAAAACAGGAAATAACACCTCTACCTTTTACATATGATGCCCAGGCTGCTGGTACCACTGACATCTTAAATATGTCCCATTCTCCCAAGGGCAAACTTCCAAAGATATTCTCGAACTGCTGCTCTCATCCCACTAACCGACTCACTGATTGGGCATTCCTGGCAAACCTCCTGTTTCCTGGCCCCGATAAGAAATTATGAACCCCCACAAATCCGACTGTTAATAGATCCGCTGCCGCTCTGTTAGTGTACCTCTGCAACCATCCCAACATTGCCTTCAGCCTCACCGATGTCAATGCCACCAAGACCAAAAACTCACAATTTGGTTCCCCTAACCACTCCCCCAAACTGTGCTCCCCCAGGCTGATGCTTGATGCACTTGTTAGTGGGGTGACCTGCTCCACAGACCGAACATGCATGTCTGAATTTGCAATCAGAGAACAAACTCAAGGTCTTACTGAATCGCCAAGAGATGTCGGAGTTGCCCAACTGCAGTTTAGCACTGCTGCTACTCCTTCCACCTCTCCCTGACTCCCGAAAGGATTTCATTTTTACTACCCCTCCTTCTACTTTACTCTCCCCACTATGCCCCTTGTTCATCATTTGTGCCAACCACAAATTGATGTCCTGTGTGCCCCAAGCTATGAAACTGTTTCCCTCCATTTTATCCCAAAGCCATTCATCATGATTAGAAACATAGAAATGATGGTAGAAAAGGATCAAATGGTCCATCCAGTCTGCCCAGTAAGTTTATGGTTGTATCTGCTGCACCATGTAGGTTACCCCATGCTTATCAGTTTCCCACATGGTAAAAGGCAGGGCCCCTCCTTGGTTCTATTGAATCCAATTCCCCATTATGCCTTGTCCTTGAAACAGAGAGCAGTGTTTGAGTTACATCAAAGTATCAGTTTTCTTGGTTAAGGGTAGTAACCGCTGCATCAGCAAGTTACTCCATGCACTTTTTTCTTCATTTCCATCCTTTAGCTTTTAGGGATCCAAGCCCAATCTTTGTAATCTTTAAAAGCCCCTAATATGCTGTTAGCATACGCTAAAGGAGCACCATACTGGGAGGGGTCAAAATGCTCCACTACACTGCCAACCTCAAAAAATATCCAATTAACGATGTGGGATCTTTTTTGGGTGCCTCTCTCTCTCTCTTTGTCCTTCTTCCCCTTTTTTTCTCTTAACACCTCTTCTGGAGTGGCTGCTGTCCCCTCACCCCAAAGTAGGCCTCCCCCTTTCTTACACTCCTGCAAACCTGCTACCCACCCGATGGCCGCCCTTCTCCTGGTGAGATGCCCCCCCCCCCCCCCGTATCAACTTCCCGAACCCCAGCAGACTCTTCATCTTCCATCTTTGCACCGGTCCTCATATTCAATTCATGGCTTTGCTTTTACCCTTCCTTCCTTCTTTAACTGTTCCCTTTGACGCGCCCCCCCCCCCCCCCGACCTCCCGCACTCTCCCACGAATCCAATCCTACTACCCCTGCCACCTGATCAACATGAGCGCTCCCTCCCGCGCAGCAGGCCTCCCCCCTTTCCAAACTCGTGCATTGCACGATGCACCCAGAGCCACCCAAAGGCCTCTCTCCCACTACTTGCCCCCTTGCTTCAACATGGGGCACCGCTCCAAAGCCCGAGCCGCTCTCTGCCGTCTCTTGGGCCAGCTCCCGAACTGCCTCAATGCCACGAAACACCAGAAAAGGAAAATCCCGCACACATTGCACCCTGACCGATGAAGGCTTGAGAGCTCCTTCCCACCTCCTTCAAGTACAAAAAAAAAAAGCACCAAAACCCCAGTGCTCCACCCGCCCACTGACCCGATGATCTTCACGAGTGCCACCAATCGGGCGGCTCACAAGCCTTTTCCAAAACGTCTAGGCTATCCCTGGCACCAGGGAAAACTGCCTGTCCTTCCCCTGCCAAAACCGCTGCTGATAAGGTAGAGGGTAAAATGCCCACCCGCCACCATGTTACTGGCGACAGGGTGGACTGTGCACCCCTACCTTATAGTTATTGTGATTGTTTTCCTTCCTCTGTAGATTTATGATAATCATCACTTTGATTTAATATTACAGTCAGCAGCTCTTAGTGAACAATGACTCATGAAATGCTCCCCTTTTTGCAAGTGAAGAGAAGTAAATTCTAGTCTATGGGAACAGGCAATAAGGCACCATCACCTATAATCAGAACCAAATGAATTGTGTTCTCTGCAAACTACTGCTGTCTCAGGTTGTCTTTATATCACACACCCTTATTAGAAAGGAGGTTTAACAAAAGTTTATTTTTCAACTGTCAAAATTAAAAGTGTTCCTAAGTCCCCAAATATATTCACAATAATAAAGAAATAACAATGAACAGGCACTTTGAAAAACCTCAAGGAACTGTTATTCCAATTACCCGTAATTACAATGGATGCAAATTCCCTTTCACTTTTCTTCAGCCTCTCTGCGGAAGGGACTGCTTAATCTATCTGCGCAGAGGATAAATGAATGAAAGGAAAAGAGAACTTTGTCCAATATACAGTCTATCAGAATTATTCTTTTTTTCTAGCTTCAGATTTCCATATCAAAGATCACAGACTGCTCACATAAGCAAAGAGTAGAAAGTGTTCTACGTTATTTATTTTTTGTTTTTTAAGTCTTCTTTGCTCTGACCCACAGTCCTTGCCAAATAATATATACTCAGTCCAGGAACAGCTGGACAGACAATGGCCTGTGTAATCAATCAAAATGTATATAAATCTGTGTGATACCACATAGTGAATCATCGCATCACAATTATCATAAGCGCGCGTGCAATCTCTTCCCTCAAGGACATTATGCATTGAACACGTATGCGGGATTGAAAGACAATGGTCTGTCAATGGAAAGAATGTGGTTTTCTAATTCTCTATGTCAAATTTTCATGCATGTCGTCTACCGTAAATCCTTTGAACTGTAGGCTGTCAGAATTGTGCCGGCAGCCCTTGCTGCCTACTGAAAAAGGAAACGTAGACTTGTGCAGCTCCTGAGCTGTTTTCAGATTCCGTGCTGAAGCGAAGTTGCGTTTTCACTCTGCTGGGTGTAACCGAGAAGCTTGTGCGTGCACAGCACTTGCAGTTTCTTTCGCGTGAGGACTAGCGACCAGGGCGCCGACTGCGGAAGTTGATCAAGGATTTCAACAAGGGAGACTCTGAGCAGGTAAGAGAGCCTTGGGTCATACCGTTACACTTTTGTTCTGCACCGATAGTCGGATGACACATTTTTAACACCGGCCTGACTTCACGTTCAGTAACTGACTGCCAAGGCAGTCAAGCCTCGCAGGGCTCCTTTTTGAGTTTGGCAGACGCATGGCGAGGGGTCCAGACAGTTTTGCCAATCTGTCAGCAGATGCTTTTTCTGTGTTGCAAAAGATGAATGCTGTGTTGGTTACTGGATTACGTGAGAGCCACTAGTGATCAACAGCTGTTTCAAAGCAGCCCATAATACGTTTATAAAGATGAAAGCAAAATGTTATTTGTATTGAAATGATCTTGTAAGATATACATTCCAGACAGAGGTGATAAGGGATGGCAGCTGGATCGGACACTACACAGCTGCTCAGTTAAACCAGGGCGTTTAGACTTAATCACAACTCCCTTCTGAAGGAAACGGAGTTTTCGCCCATTACAGTTACCAGCATCACCTACCTATTCCCTTTCCTGGCAATAAAACACATTTCAGACATTTGACCTGACAGAAAACATGTAAAATATTTTTAAATTCATTAAAATATCTGTCCTCGACCTTACACAACAGTGACACTGACAATGAAAGCAAGTACAGTATTTCCCGTGAAGCTGAAGCTTTTCTGTTGCACATGAAAAACCGAGACCCAGCGAGTCAAGCTGCTTCTCCTAGATAACAGCTCTCATGAGAAAAGAGAGCACGTGGAGGATGGCTCAATAGTATTAAATTCTGGTGTTTCAGTGTGCCCTTGATGGGCAGTGGGGCCGTGCACTACAGTGTTTGCTTAGACAAAGGAAAATGGAGGCTGAAATCAGCTTTATGGGGGAGTAACTAAGTACTATATAATAATTAGACTGTATCTTTTTTAGACTTTTTATGAACTAAAAGGTAGCAAAGTTAGATTTTAGAGGACTTTTTACAAATTTTCTTCTATTCGTACACAAGAACTTTTTTTTTTTTTTTACAAGCAGCACTTTTTAAAAAAAATACTAACCTAATAATATTATTATTATTTTTTTTTTTTTGCATTAACGGCTCTACTCAATAATAAATAGATGGCTGCCTAGGCAGATTGGGGTATGTCAGGTGTGATTCAGTCTGTCAGATTGGGCTTCAGCACTCTTAAGCGTGCCCGACAAGTCTAATATACAGATCGTGACTTAGAAGGTATCATTTTTTTAAAACCATTTTTAAAGACCTTATTTGGAATAAATGTACATGGAAGTATACTTTTCTTCTAGTTGTAAGCTACATTCTTCCATAACACACCACTACTGGATATTTAGAAAGAATATGCTGATGAAAATGAAGACACTTGTTTTATATATTTTAATGCATTTTTTTAATTCCAGAGCCGTAAAATTGTTTCCAGTCTGTGTTAGCACATAATAGCAGGGCTGACAAGATATTTTTAAATAGCTCACTTAACAGAACCAATTACTAATACTTCCTGAGGAGGAAAAAAGAGTGGCCGTTTCCAAGTGTCTTTCTTCCTTACTTCAAAAGACCAGGCAAATGAGACCCTGGGAGCACACATTATTTTACAGTTGGTTTTTTTTGTTATTTACAATAGAGGTTCTCCATTCCTGTCAACAGAAACAACTGCCCAGGAAGGCAAAGGGCAGCCTATATCTTCTGGACGTTTCTAAACAAACAGCTAGAGAGAGAGAGGAGAAAATCAGAGACAATATTAGGAAAATAAGACATACTTCCTATATGCTCTTTCAGGCAGATGCAGTATCTGCGCGGGAAAAGGGGTGCTCATGATTGAGCATCCTTTTTCTTAACCTGACCCCTGGCACACTTTTTCACACGATATTAAGTCAGAGTAAGTATTTTCTGCTTTTCTGTCAACATTTTGGGCTCCTCAAAACTTAAGGCCTGCTTGGGGCAGATGCTAATTTTTTAAATATGCATGTCGGGCGCTCATATAGTTTTTTGGACATTTGCATGTCCAATCTCATGTTAAGTCGTGTGCTGTAGCCAGCGCATGGTATTACATCGGCCTGTTTGTGCAATTCAGAAAGAGAACACATATAGGGTACACTGTGTCCTTTCGTCTCCGTGCACACACAAATCAACCTCTCTGCATGTAAGTCTGTTGTACCAGTTGACCTAGGTGTAGGCAGACTGACTCATGTGCACCCAGAGAAAGCCAGTTTCCAAGTTTGGAGAGGAGGACTTACAAGAAGGCATTTGTCTCTCCTCTGTATTCCCAAAGGAATGCACTTTGCCAAACTTATTTAATAACATAAAGACCCCATCTTGCTATTTGAAGGCAAATATAAGACCTTGGCCTAGTTATTTGAAGGCAAATGATAGATGAGTTAGACAAGAGAAATGTTTTAGAAGATCCTACTACTTAGCCATTCCCATCATTATGTACATCAGAGTTCATAAACTAAGGCCCATGAGTCATAACTGGTCTGCCAACCAATCTGATCCAAGCTACTGGCAGGGCCATCCTGGGGCAGGATGAATAAGGGTGCTCCAACATTATAATTTCCTGTCAGCTTTGGGGTGGAGTCATGCCCATCAGCAAGATGGAGTTGATTCACCTTAGTGCCCGCACCATCCCAAAGTTAGCTCTACCTGCCAGGGTTACAACAAAAAACCATGGAGCTGATAAAAGCAGAGTGTGGCTCACAGTATCCACCGTGGGGACGATGAGTGAGCACATGTTTATGTATGCTGACAATCCCTGCAGCAGTCCTGCTGCTGCTACCTCCACTTGCAACGACGGCTTCCCCTGGTGTGGATTAGCAGGGGAGAGGGCTGGGCGTGAACTTCCTCTCTCCCCCAGATTGGTATGGATTAGTGGGAGAGAGGGACTTGCACACACATTCTTTATCATTTTCGCTCTCTTGCTCTCTTTCTATTTCTCTCTTTCGCATACCCACTCACATACAGTATACACTCATTTATACACGCTGTCTCATACAGAGACACACTCTCTCTCACACACACACATCCGCACACACACATACACACATTGTAAGCCCTCTGGAGATAGGGAAATACCTACAGAACCTGAATGTAAACCACTTTGAAGTGCTGAAGGGCAGAATATAAATAATAAATTACATAACATAACATTTCCATACTTCTCTCTCTATCTTCTCCCCGTTTCATTGCAAGAGTGCCTGTGAATATTGCTTTTAGGCAGCTTACTGAAAAATTGATCAAATTATGTTTATAGCTGGGCAGCAAGATACAACACAATAATGGTTGTTTCTCCTATTTCTTGAAATAAAAAAAAAATTAAAAAAAACATACAGAACATTTTCCTGCCCATTCTTTTGTGGAAAATCTTGTATTTTTTTCTATCATTTTTTATATTTTGCATAGTACAGGAGGAAATACATTTCTGTTTCTATTTCTCTGGTGTAGTACAGGAGGCAGGTTGTGGCTTGACTTCTTGGGTTTCCATTTCAGTTTTCATCTGCATGTTTCCATTTCTAATTTGTGGTTACTTATATCACATTTGATGAGATTTTGTCTGTGTTTTGTACATGTTACATGAAATGAGGCATTCTGCAAATGTGTACTTTCTGTATTAGGATGTACAGTAGTCTTAACATAAGATGTGCTATTGTGGCCATCTTTCCCCCCAACTCACTTCCCTTCTCTCACTTTTTGCTTTTTCTGTTAATAGCACTGTCATCTTCCCAGTCCCCTCAGCTCATAATCTTGAGGGACATCTTCAATTCCTCTCTCTTTTCTATACACATCCAAAACTGCTAAAAATTCTGGGATCAGTATTCAAAGATATCCGGTTAAGTAAGCTAGCCAGATAAGACTTATCTGGCTAACTTACAAGGGATATTCAGCAGCTTGGCTATGCTGCTGAATGTGCTCAAAACAATTATTAGTTAACTAGATAGGTTTTAGCTAGCTAACTTTAGACCTTCCACCAAACAAGACTAACTTAGCTTAACAGGATAAGTCTGAATATCGGCACTTATCTGGCTAAGTTAACCAGATAAGTAACTCTTCCCTGAAATGCCCATTTCCCACTCACTTATCCGACCAAGTGACAGCTGCTGAATGGGACCTTACATTTAGCCGTCACCACTTAACCGGATACTTTGCTACCTATCTAGCAAAGTAGCACTGAATTTCAACCTTGTTTCTTTCACTATATCATCACCAAAACCTGTCCCTTTCTTTCTGAACACACTACCAAAAATCTTACCCACGCTCTCATTACATCCCACTGCAACCTGCACCTCACAGGTCTCCCAGTAGATCTTTCTCCACTACAGTCTATTAGAGATGTGCATTTATTCTCAAATTAAATGTGCCACGAAAAACCTCATTTGGTTTTTGTTTCATTGGAAAATAAACCAAAAATGAATGCTACCAAAATTCATTTTTTTCCCTGTTTCATTTCAGAAGTGAGGGAAAAAAAAACTCTAGACACCACCAAATTTAAAAAAATTAAACCTCCTGTATCCTCCCACCCTCCCTGGATACATTCATACCTCATCCCTGTGGTCACAAGCACAAGAAGAAGTCAAAATGAGGCAGGAGTGATCCCCAGTTGCTCCTGCTCTGCTGGGTCTAATTTTCAAAATGGGGCCGGCTGGCCCGGAGGTTGGCACCATTTTGTTGCGTGGCCTCACAATATATGACCATTCAACAAGATTCATTGTTCCACTCTGAGGGCCACATGGTGCCATTTTCAAAATGGGACCTGGCAGGGTAGGAGTGACTGGGGATCGCAGTTGCAGTAGGAATCCAGCTTGTTTTGTTTTCCAATGTGCTTTTCCCAGTAGGAGATCCATTGACGTTCTAGTGCCTGTTGTAATATCTGCAAGTTTGCAATGTTGCTTTTTCATTAGTAGGGCTGTTGCAGTTTGATTCCTGAGTGTTAGTGTTATTATGGTACAATAGGTTTTCTTCATAGGTGCAGAGTGTGGTGGGTATTTTTTTTTTTTTCAGGGTTTTGGGTTGTTTCATCAGGTGCCTAGTAGTAGAGTGATTGGGTTGATGGTACTAAGTAGGAATGTGCTTTCCTTCTATTTCCTTGGGGGCCGATGCAATACAGTGCACTCACATGAGCACACTGTTTAACCCGCTGTCAGACGCGGGTTAAATAGGCGCTAATCCACCCCCTAATCCCCCCCTATAATAGGGGGATTAGCGCCTAATTAATGTGCGTCCGACGCGGAGTTAATGAGTTAGCGCTCATCACATGCAAATGCATGTGAATGAGGCTATTACTCATTCACTCCGCATTAAAAAAAAAATAAATGTGCATCTCAAACGCACATTTATCGCTCAGATATATAAGCCTGCCTGGAGCAGGCGTTAATAGCTGAGCGCACATAGAATACGTACAGAAAAGCAGAAAAAACTGCTTTTCGGTACTTCTTCAATTAAAAAAAAAAACAAAAACCTCGGCAGACCGCCGAGTTATGAAGACTGATGCCGGTAAACTCGGCGTCAGTTTTCTTAACCTGCTGCCCTTTGCGGCGCCATGCATGCGCTAAGAAAGCGGGCGCTGAAAAGTCAGCGCCCGCTTTCCGCAAAATTTATTGCATCGGCCCCTTTGTAAATAAAATGAAGGATAAACAAATGAAATTGTTTTTCATTTTGTTTCATTTACAAAACCTCCCCTTCTCCTGCTGACTAAATGTGCCAAATATTTTTAAAGCACCCATCACCCCAAGGGCTTACCCCCAACCCCCCCCCCCCCCCCAAGAATCCTTCCCAGCATCTTACCCCATGCGTGAGATCCAAGAGAGGCAGGAGCGAATTCCAGCTGCTCCTGCCCAGTCTGGGTCGTATTCCGAATTGGTGCTTGTTGCCTTATAAAAACCTAGTGTATCCTTATAGCTCTAACCTCCAAGACTCAAACTGCAATAGCTCTACCAATGAAAACAAAACTCTGCTCTCAGGAAGGGAAGGGGTAAGATGCTAGGGAGGCTCTCAGAGGGATGGGGGCAAGCCTGGTGGGGGAGCTTTTTTGGTTTGTTTTGCAGCACCTGTAGTTGGCAGGAAGATAGGGCTAGCAGTCAGCTTTTGGTGCCAATATTGAACATTAAAACATTTTAGTGCATGCGGCTCGAATACAGAGCACACTAAAAATGGGAAATGAAAATAAAATACAATTTTTAAATTACACACAAAAAAATACAAAATGGAAAAATGAACTTTAAAAGCTTTGTTTTGGCAAGTTATGCCTGCATCAGGGTTTGAAATTTATAAACATTACAAGTGAAATACTTTTTAAAACAAACATATAGCAATATTAATGAATTAAATGTGACAAAAATGTCTTTTGAATAGCTCATGACTCTGTAGTATGTAACTTTAAAAAGTGGTAACTGAAAGTCCAAAAAAAACCCCCAGAGAAGTGGTGTATCCCTGGAGAAATGGTGAATTGTCCTCCTTGGTGATGCAAACACTTTATGAGCGTAGACCAGCACACATCTGTCCACTCAGGTTTCACAGAGATATTAGCATCTGAAGCCTCTGGTAAACAGCAAGGGTCAGCTTTACTAAGTATTTTCCCCACGGGGGGGGGGGGGGGGGGAAGCCTTAGAAAATCAGGCTTCAAGTTTATTACTGATGACTTTTGCAGAAAAAAAGGAAGGCTGGTATCTGTTTGTCTATTTGCAGATGATACTAAGATCTGCAACAGAGTGGACACGCCAGAAGGAGTGGAGAGAATGAGACAGGATTTAAGGAAGCTGGAAGGCTGGTCAAAGATATGGCAGCTGAGATTCAATGCCAAGAAGTGCAGAGTCATGCATATGGGGAGTGGAAATCCGAATGAACTGTATTCGATGGGGGGAGAAAGGCTGATGTGCACGGAGCAGGAGAGAGACCTTGGGGTGATAGTGGCTAATGATCTGAAGTTGGCGAAACAATGTGACAAGGTGATAGCTAAAGCCAGAAGAATGCTGAGTTGCATAGAGAGAGGAATATCGAGTAAGAAAAGAGAAGTGATTATCCCCTTGTATAGGTCCTTGGTGAGGCCTCACCTGGAGTACTGTGCTCAGTTTTGGAAACCGTATCTCCGAAGGGACAGAGACAGGATGGAGGCGGTCCAGAAAAGGGCGACCAAAAAGGTGGATGGTCTTAATCGAATGACTTATGAGAAGAGATTGAAGAATCAAAATATGTATACCCTGGAGGAAAGGAGGAACAGGGGTGACATGATTCAGACTTTCATTTACTTGAAAGGTTTTAATAATCCAAAGTCAACGACAAAGCTTTTCCGTTGGAAAAAAATCAACAGAACCAGGGGTCATGATTTAAAACTCCAGGGAGGAAGACTCAGAACCAATGTCGGGAAGTATTTCTTCATGGAGAGGGTTATGGATGCCTGGAACGCCCTTCTGGAGGAAGTGGTGAGGACCAAAACTGTGAAGGATTTCAAAGGGGCATGGGATAAACACTGTGGATCCATAAAAAGTCTTCAGGATGTGAATGAAGAGTAGAGCATGGGGGTGGTTCGCGGAAATGACGGCTACTACCTGATGATTAATAACCTTATTCAATAAACATACACATGATTAATGCAACTCCAACATTGCTCTATGCTTCAACGGCAAGAGGAAATGTGGGAAAAAGGATTTGCATTCACAAATAAGTGTGGGAGTAGCTTGCTTGTTGCAGCGGTTACTACCCCAAACCAAATTAGCCTGCTACTTCACTTTCAATGCATATTCAAGCAGCTCTCTGCTTCAATGGCAAGGGGGGGGGGAATGAAGAAAAGAGGATTTATATTCAGACAACAACCAACAAGGACTAAATTGCACAGGCTAGGTAAACAAATAAGCATGGGAGTAGCTTGCTTATTGTGGCGGTTACTACCCCTAACCAATTAGACTTGATACTTCACTTTGATGCAGCTCCAGCACTGCTCTCTACAACAAAGGCGGGGATGGAAGGAAATTAGCACCAAAAAGTTACCAATAAGGGCCCTGACCTCAGCGGTCAGAGTAATAGATAAGTATGAGAAAAATAAGTGTGAAAGCTTGCTGGGCAGACTGGATGGGCAACTTGGTCTTCTTCTGCAGTCATTTCTATGTTTCTATATTTGGCTACAGAAGCTGATTCCTTTCCACCATAAACAGAGGAGCACAGAAACTTCTGCAGTAGTGGCAGGCTAATGGCCTCCAGCAGCAGGTGCATTTATGATAGAAAAAAAAACCTGCTTCTGTAGGCAACAGCATCTACTATTTGAGAGCTCCAAACAATCATGTTAGCAGGGAATTGCACTGAGTGTCTGATCTTCAATTTCATCAAAATCTATCCTCGTGCAGCCCAGCTGCTAGCAATGTATGGATGGATGGACGGACATGGCAATGCCAATGGGTGCTTTCAGTGATTAAAATTGAATGCATCTAAAAGATGCTGCTGAACACCAGAAACAGCTTTCAAAACTCCTGAAGAGACTTGTGAGTGACCATGAAGAAGCAGCAACAGGAATGTGTACCAATAACACAACCATGTGGCTTGAGTCACTTTACAGCATTTTGTCAGCTGAAGAGAGTTGTGATATTCTTATTTTCCATATAATAGTGTCTTCTAATTGTTATGATTCCTGCCCGTGGAGCTTCTCTCCGTGAGCAGGCCTCGCCACCTTACCTGGTCCCCTGATGCGGCTGGACACCGCCAGCTCCGTTTGCTGCGGCCCGGAGGCCATGGCCATCTCCCTTCCCTTGTGGCAGGACGCTGTTGGCACCGTTTGCTGCGGCCTGGAGGCCGCGACCATCTTCTGCCCTGCTTGGCAGGGCTGACACTGTCGGGAGCTGTGTCTTGCGGCGAGTGCCGCCGCTGAGCTCCTTTCCCTGCAGCCGGGGTAGCCGCGGCCGTCCCGCGAGTGTCTGCGGCCTGGAGGCTGCTTCTGGGGCCTGTTCAGCCTGCCTCCGTGGCCGGGAGCTGCAATGCCATCAATGGGGTTCTCGTTCGGCAGCCTTGAGGCTGCCCCGGGGCCTGCCTGCATCCAGTCTGCCTTCCCTACTCTGCCGCTGCAGCGTGCAGGATAGTGCCGCTGTCCGTGGTCCTGCTTCTTTTCTTCAGCCTTCCTTAGGCGCCGGCATGCGCCTCTTCACAGTATTTAACGGGCCAGCCACAGGAAGTGTTGCTGGCTCCACCTCATGATAACTTCCTGCTCCAGGCCTATAAAAGGGATTCTTCAGCAGTCTCTCGTGGTCTTCGGATTGAGTCTCATAGTGTCTTCATGTTTCTTGTTTCCAGTCCTGGTGTCGGCCGAGTCCGGATGTCCGAGTCTTCAGCTGTTTCCATGTTTCAGATGTTCCTTGTCCTGCTCTTCAGCGTCTTCAGGTTCCTGACGTCTCCTGTCCTTGTCTTCAGATGTCTCCAAGTTCCCGGTACCTGATGTTCCATGTCTTCATGTTCCAGAGGTCCCTCGTCCAGGCTTCCTCATGTCTCAGCCTTCCTGGTGTTCAGCCTGCCTTGGTGTTCGCGCTTGCTCCGGAGCCTTCTGTTCTGTTGGCCGTGGATTTCCGGGTGACACAGCTTCGTCATGGGAGATGCCGGCAGTGGACTGGTGTCCTATGCTCCTGAGCCGTCTTGTCCTGCCAGCCTTTGTGGAGCTCCAGATGACTTATGGCTCCGTCATCGAAGTTCTGCCTCAGCTGGATTCTTCCCTGCGCTTGTCCTGCTCTCCGCGTGGTCCATGACCAGCCTCCTCAGGCTGTGTAGGGCACACAGTGGGACAGGGTGGTCCGTGACCAGCCCATTTGTTCCGCCCGTGAAGGTGGGTTGTGTAGGGCGCCCTGGGAAACAGTGCCAATATCTACCCTCCTAGCTTCTCGTCTTGTCAAGACTTCCTCAAGTTCCTCGTCTTGTCTCTGATGTCGTCGCATCGACATTGGTCCGTGATGCCGTCGCATCAGTCCTTTGTCCGTGATGCCGTCGCATCAGTCCTTTGTCCGTGATGTCTTCGCATCAGTCCCTCGTCCGTGATGTCTTCGCATCAACCTTGGTGTCATGTCTTCACTTCAACCTTGATGTCATGTCTTCACTTCAACCTTGGTGCCATGTCTCGCATCAGTCCCTCGTTTGTGATGTTGTCGCATCGACGCTGGACCGTGATGCCGTCGCATCAGTCCCTCATCCGTGATGTCTTCGCATCAACCTTGGTGTCATGTCTTCACTTCAACCTTGGTGTCATATCTTGCATCAGTCCCTCATCTGTAATGTCTTCACATCAGTCCCTCATCTGTGATGTCTCGCATCAGCCTTGGTGTGATGTCTTCGCATCAGTCATAGTCTCAAGTCTTCTATGTTCCAAGGACTCCGTCTGCTCTCATCCTCGTTCCGGCCTGCTGCCCATTGCCGTACCCAGTGGTAGGTCTGAAAGGGCTTGGAACAGTCAGAGCGCTGTTCATCAATCAACATTACGTTGTTGGTTGTCCGGGGTTTGCAGGTCTGGTTGAGGGTCAGACCTTATATCTTAGTCCTTGCGTCTGCCATGTCTTGCCATGTACCCATGCTCGCACCAGCTCACCTCCCACGGTTTGGCTTGGGGCTCCTCCCTGGGTTATGCCATGGCCCAAGAGCTCACAACCCTGTTTAGAGACGACCACGCCTCCGTGCCTCGGAGCGTGATGGCCGACGGAGGTCACGCTCGTAACACTAATGTGACCAGAATATACTCATCATCTGTTCTTCTTTGGTATTGAATATGATTTGGAAAGGATGACTGCTACCATGCTTTACCTCTTGTTGGATCCTATATTGAGATAAAGTCTGCTCAGGAAGCATTCACTTTAAAATAAAAAAAAAATTGGCTTTGGTAATAATCACACTGTAAAAATTCTGATGGCATCATCAAATTCTTACTCTAGTTTACAAATCTAGACTACTCTTATTGAAGCAATAAAAGGTCTTTAATAGTCCTTTGTTAGTTAAATGAAATCATTAGGAGCTCAATATTTAAAGATAGCCGACTATGGGCCTCATTTTCTAAAGTATCACAGGCCTGCGATACTTTAGGAAATGAGGGGTGGGGGGCCTAAATGGGGGGTGGGCCTGCACTAGCTGGCAGTGATCGCACTGTCGCGGTGCGATCGCTGCCGATTTCGTATCCAGTAGCGCCACCATAGGAGGTGTAGTTATTGGGAGCGAAATAGGATGCGAAAAGGGCCTTACCTTTTCGTCGTCCGTGGCGGCTTCACGGAGTCAGCCCCAGTGACGCCCCAACTCCTCCTCTTCCGGGACCGACTCTGCCCCCATTTTGGTATCACATGCGTGCGATACATTTAGAAAATAAGGCCCTATGTATATTAGCCAGATAAGACTTATCCCACTAGCTTACATGGGATATTCAGTGGCACGGCAATGCCTCTGAATATACCTGGCTAATTTTAGACCTGCTATAGGGCATGTCTAACTTATCCATCTAACTGGGTCATTTATTATTTCGCGGTAGGGCCTTATCGCATACGATAACACCGTAATGTGTGCAAGCACACCATAACACACGCGATAAATAATGTAATGCAAAATGCGCATGCAAATTAAAAATTGAATATTCGAGTGGGCGGAGTTTGGGTGGAGTAAATACAGAGAAAGGCTACCAAAATGATAAGGGGAATGGAACAGCTCCCCTATGAGGAAAGACTAAAGAGGTTAGGACTTTTCAGCTTGGAGAAGAGACGACTGAGGGGGGATATGATAGAGATGTTTAAAATCATGAGAGGTCTAGAACGGGTAGATGTGAATCGGTTATTTACTCTTTCGGATAGTAGAAAGACTAGGGGGCACTCCATGAAGTTAGCATGAGGCACATTTAAAATTAATCGGAGAAAGTTCTTTTTTACTCAACGCACAATTAAACTCTGGAATTTGTTGCCAGAGGATGTGGTTAGTGCAGTTAGTATTAGGGATGTGAATCGTTTTCCATATCGTCTTAACGATAGAAATCGTGTGGCAGGGCAAGAAAATCGTCTTAGGCACGATTTTTTAGTTAAAAAATCGTTAAAAATCGTTTTTTCCGATTAGTGCGCACTAACTCGAGTTAGTGCGCACTAACGGGAGTTAGTGCGCACTAACTGGGAGTTAGTGCGCACTAACTGAAAATGATACAATTTGACACTTTTCAGGTCAGTTAAGGTCAGTTTAGGAATGAATATGTATTCCTATTGGCTGCCCTCTTATTTATTCATGTTACCAAGTTTCCTACTGACAGTATATGGGGGATGGGAAATGGAAACAGTTGGTAGCTTGACAAAACAAGTAATGTGATCAGTCAATGTGACTAGAACTTGTGCCCTAACCCTGATACCAGGGGTATTGTGATCTTCCTGCACACAGTGCCCTATCCCTATTAATACCAGGAGTGTTGTGATCTTCCTGCACACAGTGCCCTATCCCTAATACCAGGGGTGTTGTGATCTTCCTGCACACAGTGCCCTATTCCTGATACTGGGGGTGTTGTGATCTTCCTGCACACAGTGCCCTATTCCTGATACCGGGGGTGTTGTGATCTTCTTGCACACATCCCGATATCAGGGATAGGGCACTGCATGCAGGAAGATCACAACACTCCTGGTATTAATAGGGATAAGGCACTGCATGCAGGAAGATCACAACACCCCTGGTATCAGGGATAGGGCACTGTGTGCAGGAAGATCACAATACCCCGGAGGAGTGAGGGTCAGGCAGCTCCCCCCTGTCTGTGAAGCCAGCCTCTCACTAGTAATGCAGGGAGGGAGCTGTCTCAGACTTCACCATCCTCCCCCCCCCCCCCTTACCCACACACCATTCACTAGCTGGGACATGGGGGAAGTCAGGAGTGAGGGTCAGGCAGCTCCCCCCTGTCTGTGAAGCCAGCCTCTCACTAGTAATGCAGGGAGGGAGCTGTCTCAGACTTCACCATCCACCCCCCCCCCCTCACCCACACACCATTCACTAGCTGGGACATGGGGGAAGTCAGGAGTGAGGGACAGGCAGCTCCCCCCTGTCTGTGAAGCCAGCCTCTCACTAGTAATGCAGGGAGGGAGCTGTCTCAGACTTCACCATCCTCCCCCCCCCCCTCACCCACACACCATTCACTAGCTGGGACATGGGGGAAGTCAGGAGTGAGGGTCAGGCAGCTCCCCCCTGTCTGTGAAGCCAGCCTCTCACTAGTAATGCAGGGAGGGAGCTGTCTCAGACTTCACCATCCTCCCCCCCCCCCCCCTCACCCACACACCATTCACTAGCTGGGACATGGGGGAAGTCAGGAGTGAGGGTCAGGCAGCTCCCCCCTGTCTGTGAAGCCAGCCTCTCACTAGTAATGCAGGGAGGGAGCTGTCTCAGACTTCACCATCCTCCCCCCCCCCCCCTCACCCACACACCATTCACTAGCTGGGACATGGGGGAAGTCAGGAGTGAGGGTCAGGCAGCTCCCCCCTGTCTGTGAAGCCAGCCTCTCACTAGTAATGCAGGGAGGGAGCTGTCTCAGACTTCACCATCCACCCCCCCCCCCTCACCCACACACCATTCACTAGCTGGGACATGGGGGAAGTCAGGAGTGAGGGACAGGCAGCTCCCCCCTGTCTGTGAAGCCAGCCTCTCACTAGTAATGCAGGGAGGGAGCTGTCTCAGACTTCACCATCCTCCCCCCCCCCCCTCACCCACACACCATTCACTAGCTGGGACATGGGGGAAGTCAGGAGTGAGGGTCAGGCAGCTCCCCCCTGTCTGTGAAGCCAGCCTCTCACTAGTAATGCAGGGAGGGAGCTGTCTCAGACTTCACCATCCTCCCCTCCCCCCCCCTCACCCACACACCATTCACTAGCTGGGACATGGGGGAAGTCAGGAGTGAGGGTCAGGCAGCTCCCCCCTGTCTGTGAAGCCAGCCTCTCACTAGTAATGCAGGGAGGGAGCTGTCTCAGACTTCACCATCCTCCCCCCCCCCCCTCACCCACACACCATTCACTAGCTGGGACATGGGGGAAGTCAGGAGTGAGGGTCAGGCAGCTCCCCCCTGTCTGTGAAGCCAGCCTCTCACTAGTAATGCAGGGAGGGAGCTGTCTCAGACTTCACCATCCTCCCCCCCCCCCCTCACCCACACACCATTCACTAGCTGGGACATGGGGGAAGTCAGGAGTGAGGGTCAGGCAGCTCCCCCCTGTCTGTGAAGCCAGCCTCTCACTAGTAATGCAGGGAGGGAGCTGTCTCAGACTTCACCATCCTCCCCCCCCCCCCTCACCCACACACCATTCACTAGCTGGGACATGGGGGAAGTCAGGAGTGAGGGTCAGGCAGCTCCCCCCTGTCTGTGAAGCCAGCCTCTCACTAGTAATGCAGGGAGGGAGCTGTCTCAGACTTCACCATCCACCCCCCCCCCCTCACCCACACACCATTCACTAGCTGGGACATGGGGGAAGTCAGGAGTGAGGGTCAGGCAGCTCCCCCCTGTCTGTGAAGCCAGCCTCTCACTAGTAATGCAGGGAGGGAGCTGTCTCAGACTGGTATCAGGGTTAGGGCACTGTGTGCAGGAAGATCACAACACTCCTGGTATTAATAGGGATAGGGCACTGTAAGAGATGACTGTAGTAGATTGAATAAAGATCTGATGTTTCTGCTCTCCTCACACCAAACAAAAACAACACACAAGCAGAGAAGCCCTTCTTACAAAGCTGAGCTAGTGAGTTAAGTAGGAGGAAAAGTAAACATACTGGTGCCAGTGTGGCTACTTAAAAAATACACTTACCAACAATCAATTACATATATTTGAACTGTGTACAGTTCCAGCCAGGACCACCTTTCTAAAATGCACAGTGATTGGCAAATTCAACATGCACTAGCATTTCAGGTGCCTGCTAACAAAAATAATAAACAAACAAGTTCTAGTCACGTGAGTGCTGATCATTACATTACTTTTTTTGTCAAGCTTCCAACTGTTTCCATTTCACATCCCCCCAACCATATTGGTAACATCAATAGATAAGAGCACAGCCAGCCAATAGGAATACATACATACATATTCATTCCTAAGTGACCTTTACTGACCTGGGAAGTGTGAACACTTTGTTTCATTTTCTGTTGGTGTTCGTTAGTTTCCAGTTCCATTTCCCATCCCCCCAACCATCACCTCAGTGGTAACCTTGGTAATATCAATAGATAAGAGGGCAGCCAGCCAATAGGAACACATATTCATTCCTAACTGACCTTCAGTGACCTGGAAAGTGTTTATTTGTATCATTTTCAGTTAGGGGTAGATTTTAAAAGAAGCGCGATCAGCCTACTTTTGCTTGCGCATCAGACTCAAGCAAAAGTACGCTGGATTTTAGTAGATACGCGCGGAGCCGCGCGTATCTACTAAAATCCTGGATCGGCGCGCGCAAGGCTATCGATTTTGTATAGCCTGCGCGCGCCGAGCCGCGCTGCCTCCCCCCGTTCCCTCCAAGGCCGCTCCGAAATCGGAGCGGCCTTGGAGGGAACTTTCCTTTGCCCTCCCCTCACCTTCCCCTCCCTTCCCCTACCTAACCCACCCGCCCGGCCCTGTCTACACCCCCCCTTACCTTTGTCGGGGGATTTACGCCTCCCGGAGGGAGACGTAAATCCCCGCGCGCCAGCGGGCCTGCTGCGCGCCGGGCCGCGACCTGGGGGCGGGTACGGAGGGCGCGGCCACGCCCCCGGGCCGTAGCCACGCCCCGTACCCGCCCCCAAAACGAAGCCGACACGCCCCCGGAACGCCGCGATGACCGGCCCCGCCCCCCCGACACGCCCCCGACACGCCCCCCTCCGAGAACCCCGGGACTTACGCGAGTCCCGGGGCTCTGCGCACGCCGGGAGGCCTATGTAAAATAGGCTTCCCGGCGCGCAGGGCCCTGCTCGCCTAAATCCGCCCGGTTTTGGGCGGATTTAGGCGAGCAGGGCTCTGAAAATCTACCCCTTAGTGCGCACTAAATCGAGTTAGTGCACACTAACTCCCCGTTAGTGCGCACTAACTCGAGTTAGTGCGCACTAACACGATTTAACGATTTTTAACGATAAATCGTTAGAATTTCTATTGTATCGTGTTCTATAACGATTTAAGACGATATAAACATTATCGGACGATAATTTTAATCGTTGAAAAACGATTCACATCCCTAGTTAGTATAGCTGTGTTTAAAAAAGGATTGGATACGTTCTTGGAGGAGAAGTCCATTACCTGCTATTAAGTTCCACTGCCATTAGCAATGGTAACATGGAATAGACTTAGTTTTTGGGTACTTGCCAGGTTCTTATGGCCTGGATTGGCCACTGTTGGAAACAGGATCCTGGGCTTGATGACCAGCATCCTGTTGGTCTGACCCAGTATGGCATTTTCTTATGTTCTTATGTTCTTAAATGGAAATCAGGGTCTTCTGGAGTGGAGTGCGATAGTTTGCGTTACTCTATCATGGGATTTAACGCCAGAAAAAAACACCTTTTTTTAAAATACAGTGAAAAAAATATTTTTCGCACTCCCACGGCTGGGATATTATCACAGCGATTTTTCAAGCGCGATAAAAAGAGGAATGATAACGGACAAACTTACCAGGCCTTCCTGCCCCAATAAAAACACCTGTTCTTACCTGGTCTGGCCTCCTAAAGCCATAATGTTTGTGGCAAGTTTAATTGTTGGGGGATACTGGATGCTTCGGAAGGCCCGCCGCAGACAACAAGCGGAACAACAGCAACCTTAAGAGCAGGCAAGGCCAGTTCCAAGCCCTCCTAGGGATGTCCCTGCACCGCAGGCAGAGGCACGGGTCCTGCAGGGTCAGGGCCTAGGGCAGCGCCTGGCGCACAGATGGCTACCAAGGAAGAAATATAGGGAGTGTATCTTTCCTCCATGAATCCTTGCTGGGGATGCCAGAGGACTATGTGCTTTGCAGGTATCACCTCAGTTCTCGGGCTATCCTGGAATTATATGAAGAAATCCGAGGGGTTTTTGGATCCAGTCACAGAAAAGTCCCATGATGTGCCTGGCCTCACCAAACTGTTGGCCACCCTGCATTTCATGGCAACCAGCTCCTTCCAAACAACAGTAGAGGTCGTGGGGGGAATGTCCCAAACCACATTTTCCCGCTGTCTGGACCAGGTCATCCCAGCAGTCTCTGACCGCATTAAGTGCTACCATCGCATTTCCTCAGGACAGGCAGGACTTGATGGACTTGAAGAGAGGCTTTTATGCCTCTGCAAACTTTCCCACTGTTTTTGGGAGCTTTCGAATGAACTCACATGGCATTCATTTCACCCCGTGACAGGGAGGAGATGAACCACAACAGAAAGCTCTTCCACTCCATCAAAGTGCAAGTGGTCAGCGACACTCGAATGTGCATCCTTGACATGGTGGCCAGGTACCCGGGAACAGCGCACAATTGCTTTATACTTAGGCAATTGGGCCTGTGTGAAAATTTTGAGGACAGCCTATATGGTGACAGTTGGCTCATAGGTAAGAGAGACGCTTCTTTCTGTATTCCATCTCTGGCTATGTGTTTGTGGCAAATGGCATGGACATGGGAGGTAGCTGGGGGGGAAAGTAACAGCATCGCTGCCATGACAAGTGGCTTGAACAGTTACGACTGTAGGCCATTGCCCTGGGGCCTGGCTTTTTCTCCCCATGCTGCAGAGGCCTGCTAATCTTGTGAGGGTGAAACAATGCACTTACTCTAAAGCTTGGTGTGTGAGCAGGCACTATAAAACTCAGTGGATAATGACAAGCTTGAAGTGTCCATACTGTGGTACTGCACGATCACGTGTGGCTGGTTAATGACGCATCATCCAGATTGTCTGCCACAGTTTGTCTTGACCCTCACATAGCTGAACCAGAAGCAATGGTCTGTGCAAGTTGGGGGCCTGGCTTATTCCCTGTGTCAGGGCTCACAAATTGGTTTCTATGGAAGACATACTGCAGAGCCGGCAGGGATATTCACAATCACACCATGAGGTACCGTTTTTTCAAATAACACTGGTGTGGCAGCTCTTATATATTGCTTCAAGGTCGGAAGCCTGCTACACACCAGAAGCCTTAGGTCAGTTGCGAGGGCCTGGCACACAATTGTTGGAATACCCAGATGTGATTTAGTAGTCCTGAAGAGCTGAGCTACTTTTGGCTACTGCTATGCTGTACATATGCTGGCCCAGAACAATGTGACATGCACTTAGGCTAGGAAAATCAGCCTTTAAGGCTCAGGGAAAGGTACAGGCTACTTTATACAGTCCTATAGGATGCTGTGGTTTGCAGCCAGATCTGCAAGTGACAATGCTATGATTAAATCTGTCTTTGCCGCAGGAGATTCTGGGTACAGTTGCAGGACCTGGCTTCTCAACCCCCTTGACATTCCCAACATGCTGTCAGAGATGAGGTACAATGAGGCCTTATGTGCTACCCGCTGTGTTATCAAATGTACCTTCAGAATTCTCAAAAGTAGATTTTGCTGTTTGGACAAGACGGGTGGAACTTTAATGTATGCCCCACCCAAAGTTGCAGATATAGTGCTGCCCTGCTGTGTCTTCCATAATCTCGCCATTCGCCATGGACTACGAATGGATATAGTTCTGGATTTCCCCTCGGATCCCCCATATGTCCCTGCACATGCTGAGGACAGCCCGCTGAGTGGCAGCTACTTTGCTTGATAGGCCTCATCTACCACATCCTCTTCCAGGGAAGGGAGGCCAGTAGTCTGTTAGCTGCTGCTCTCCTCACTGTCATCTTTCTTTCTCTCATTGCTTCTCTGTCTGGGTCACTGTGTAACAGAAAACACATACCGTATTTTTCGCTCCATAAGACGCACCTGACCATAAGACGCACCTAGAATTCAGACCTGCCAAAAGTCCCTGGTGGTCCAGCGGGGGTTCAGGAGTGGTCCGGGAGCGAGCTCCTGGACTTGGGCCGTCGGCTGCCAGTAATCAAAATGGCGCCGATGGCCCTTTGCCCTTACTATGTCACTGGGGCCGACCAATGGCAGCGGTAGCCCCTGTGACATAGTAAGGGCAAAGGGCTGTCGGCTGTCAGTAATCAAAATGGCGCCGATGGCTCTTTGCCCTTACTATGTCACTCGGGCCGACTAATGGCAGCGGTAGCCCCTGGGACATAGTAAGGGCAAAGGGCCGTCGGCGCCATTTTGATTACCGGCAGCCGACGGCCCAAGTCCAGGAGATCGCTCCCGGACCACTCCTGAACACCCGCTGGACCACCAGGGACTTTTGGCAGGTCTTTGGGGGGGTCAGGAGGGTGGGGGTTATAGTAAATTAATTTGGCAGGTCTTGGGGGGGGGTTGTTAGATTTTTAGTTTTTTTTTATATTCGCTCCATAAGACGCACAGACATTTTCCCCCCACTTTTGGGGGAAAAAAAGTGCGTCTTATGGAGCAAAATATACGGTATGCCTACTCTGGATTCGCTTTGACAATGGAGCCATTCAGTGTATTGGAAAAACAGTTCTGAAAGTAAAGATGATATAAAATATATGTAGCTGCCATAATATGTTCTGCCTCATAGTGAAACTAAAAGAAGCATGTGTGGCACGTGAGTTTGTGAAAAACTGCCGACACATCATTCATAGTAGAGATATGAATCGTGTCCTCGATCGTCTTAACGATCGATTTCGGCTGGGAGGGGGTGGGAATCGTATTGTTGCCGTTTGTGTGTGTAAAGTATCGTCATAATCGTTAAAATCGTGAGCCGGCACACTAAAACCCCCTAAAACCCACCCCCGACCCTTTAAATTAAATCCCCCCCCCCCCCAAATGCCTTAAATTACCTAGTGGTCCAACGGCACACTAAAACCCCCTAAAACCCACCCCCGACCCTTTAAATTAAATCCCCCACCCTCCCGAACCCCCCCCCCAAATGCATTAAATTATCTGGGAGTCCTCCGTAGCGGCGGTCCGTGGCTAAATCGGGGGAAGGGGGAGAGCACGAAAACCGGCACACTAGATCGTGAGGTCTTCAGCCGGCGCCATTTTTCAAAATGGCCGCCGCAAAATGGCGGCGGCCATAGACGAAAACGATTCGACGCAAGAGGTCGTTCCGGACCCCCGCTGGACTTTTGGCAAGTCTTGTGGGGGTCAGGAGGCCCCCCCAAGCTGGCCAAAAGTTCCTGGGGGTCCAGCGGGGGTCAAGGAGCGATTTCCTGCCGCGAATCGTTTTCCGTACGGAAAATGGCGCCGGCAGGAGATCGACTGCAGGAGGTCGTTCAGCAAGGTCCGGAACCCTTGCGAGATTTCCTGTAGTGAGGACAAGCCAGCAGGCTTCTTCCATCTAGCTGGCACAGGTACTCTGTAGGGGGGCCTGCCCAGGATTGTTGGTATAACTCTTCTAATTTGGCATTCGATGCCATCACCTTTGTCCTTTATGGCCTCTTGCCATGTCGTGGCTTGCCACTTGGGGGGGGGGGGGTCATGTCTTTTGGGGTCCTACCCCTCAGGCTTTTGTCAGCCTGGTAACTGCTGCAGGGTATGACCTCCAGTGATGCTGGGGAAGACTCGGATAGCTGCTCAGGCATCCTTTGCAGGATCTGCATCAGCATGTTCGTCATGCTATTGTTTGCTGTGGCCATCATTGTTTGCAGCTGTCTGATCTCGCAAGATCTGGTTCTACCTCCTGAGGCACACTAGCCCTCCTGAGGCACACTAGCTCTGCCTTCATGCGTTGGAGGTGTACCCCATGCCTCCTTTCCAGCTGGTCCAGCTGCTTATGCATGGACTCCTCTGTTAGTGGCAGAGATGTTGTTGATGCTGGTGCTAGTGCTGGGCCTGGTGCTGGTGCGGGTGGCAGTGCAGAGTGAAGGACTTTGGGCCTCCAAATGTGGCATGATGGGGCTTCTGGGCTGCTCCTGCTGAGGGTGTGGTGCTTCAGGCTGGTGCTGTGGTGTGCTGGCTCGAGGTTGTGAGGAATCTATTGGCTCCCATTGAAGGCTAGGTTCTTCAATGAAGCCAGAGAGGTTGAGGGACACATTGAGTGGGCTGGATGAACCCAGGGGTTGCAGCATGTGCAATGCCTCCTGAGCCTGTGGCTACTGCTGCTCATCTTCCTCCTCGCTCACCTGGGTCTGGGCATCCATCAGGAAGGCCCTGTGCAAAAGGGCTGTTGTGCTGCTGGTACCTGGGGCTTGCTGGCTGGACCCTGGGGCTTCCTGGCTGGGACCAGCAGCTTCATGGGCGAGAACTGTGGAAACAAAACATAAAACATAAATACAAATGGCAGCAAGTATCCTTTGTTCATTTGGCATTAGAGGTGCACTTTGCTTCTCAAGCATTGTGAGCATCTTATGCCAAATGATGTGTACACCCATTGCAGCCTGCCCATTTACAGGTGAGGTGAATTTACCGGCTGTGACTTGCGTGGTGTCCAGCCACTCGGCCATGCCCTCGAAGACATCCGGTCCCAGCCTTTGCACAAGGCGCTCCTCCATGGGGGTGAGGATGATGGGACAAGGGACTCCTTTTCCTGTCTGCCATATATATTTATTTCTGGCCACTACCTTGGCTTTCAACTGTGCCCTGATGTTCCCAGTACCTGTGGGCCACCTGCTCTCTGCTTTGTTGAACTCTGCTGTGCCTGGAGATGCCTGGGCTATGTTGCGCCAGATCTGGCCCTTGGATGCCTTTGAGGTCTTGGCCACCCGGTTGCCAAACAGCATGGCATAATACTTCAGGACCCTTGCAATAACCATCTCATTATCCTGCACACTGAAATTGATAGCCCTGAGATGAGGGTGTCCTGCTGCCTGCCTGCCAGAAGGGGGTGGCACTTCTGCTTCTGGAGAGGTGTCCTCCCTTTTCTCACTCTCCCTCCCACTTCCTTCTCCTCTCCTCCCTCCTCCTGCCCCTGCCCCTGCCCTGCCAACTCCTTCACTTCTGTCCTCTCTATATCCCTAGCCTGCCATCCTCCTCCCTCCATCCTTGCCTGCTTATCCTCTTTCCCCTTCCCCCTCACACCTCCTCCTATCCCTTCCCTCCTGCCTATCTCTACGTCTGTCCCTTCTCTTACTCCTCCTCTTCCTCCTCTTCCTCCTGCCCTCGTCTTCCCACCTTCTTTCCTCATGTCTCTCCTCTCCTCTTTCCCCACGCCTCTCCTGCTCCAACCTCTTCACCACAAACACAACTCCTCCACAGTCCTTCACCAACACCACTCCTCACTCATCCACTCACACCTTACCTCCACTTATATCACTCCTCCTCACTCCTCCACCAACACTTCTCACTCCTCCACAACACCATTCTTCCACTCATAACACTCCTCAGTCCTCCATACTCCTCCACCAACACAACTCCTCACTCCTCTACTCACACCATTCCTCCTCTCTCCTCCACAACACCACTCCTTCACTCACACCTCTCATCCTCACTCCTCCACCAACACCACTCCTTACCACTCCTCACTCCTCCACTCACACTATTCCTCACTCCTCCCTCCTCACTCCTCCACCACCAGTCCTCCACTTACACCACTCCTTCTCACTCCACCACTCCTCCACACCAAAAGACAGAAACATTGGACAAACAAACAAAAACTTTTACTCCAACAAAGAAGACAAAAGACCAAGGTAAAGGGAAACAGATGGCAACAGAAGACCCGACAATGCACTCAGGTAATCAAATCAGAAAATCTCCTACTCCCACCATCCAACTCACCATCTCTCTTCTCCTCTCTCTCCCACACTTGACAAACCCTCAAAGAGGCAGCTGCAGGAAGCCGGGATATATAAACTGAAAAATAACACACAATGCACTAATTTACGCTAGCCTCATAAAATGACGCGGCACGCACTGACACAATGTGCTGTGTGTTATTTACCTATGCAAAGCAGGAGCCTGAAATTAGCCTAACCCGCCCTTTTTTAATCATGGATGCTATTTTTGCTATATTTATAGCTTTTTGATAAATCTAGGTCTAAGTTAGATAAATCCAAACATTGGCACTTATCCATTTGTTAGATGGATAAATAGCTCTGCCCATTCCCTGCTCCTGACTTATACATCTAAAATAGCCGGATAAGTGACTTATCTGGCTAAGTGTAGCCTTTGAACATAGCCGTTAGGGATGTGAATCGTTTTAGGATGATTAAAATTATCGTCCGATAATTTTAATATCGTCTTAAACCGTTATGGAACACAATACAATAGAGATTCTAACGATTTATCGTTATAAATCGTTAGAATCGTGAGCCGGCACACTAAAACCCCCTAAAACCCACCCCCGACCCTTTAAATTAAATCCCCCACCCTCCCGAACCCCCCCCAAATGACTTAAATAACCTGCGGGTCCAGCGGCGGTCCGGAACGGCAGCGGTCCGGAACGGGCTCCTGCTCCTCAATCTTGTTGTCTTCAGCCGGCGCCATTTTCCAAAATGGCGGCGAAAAATGGAGGCGGCCATAGACGAACACGATTGGACGGCAGGAGGTCCTTCCGGACCCCCGCTGGACTTTTGGCAAGTCTCGTGGGGGTCAGGAGGCCCCCCACAAGCTGGCCAAAAGTTCCTGGAGGTCCAGCGGGGGTCAGGGAGCGATTTCCCGCCGCGAATCGTTTTCGTACGGAAAATGGCGCCGGCAGGAGATCGACTGCAGGAGGTTGTTCAGCGAGGCGCCGGAACCCTCGCTGAACGACCTCCTGCAGTCGATCTCCTGCCGGCGCCATTTTCCATACGGAAAATGGCGCCGGCCATACGCATATGGCCGGCGCCATTTTCCGTACGAAAACGATTTGCGGCGGGAAATCGCTCCCTGACCCCCGCTGGACCTCCAGGAATGATTTTATTGGTTGTGGCTTGTGTGGGTCATGGTATAATCATTATTAGATTAATAATAAACAGCATACACTGAACATTCCTTGTTTTATTGGGGGGGGGAAAAATCACTACTTCTTTTTTCAGTGGCAGAGACCTGTTCTGGAAAATAATAAAATTCATCTTATCTGAGTACTGTTAAGTGACTTAATGATACATTAATATTGGGAAGTATCTAGTTCTGCCTAGCAGTGGCCCAGTCTAATAGTGGCCCCTTGCGCTCCCTCTGTGCACAGAGGCTGAACTTGATGGGTCTTGTTTTTCACTTATTTCAAGGGGATCACTCCCCATTATCTTTTCTCCAGTCTTCTTTTCAAATTTCAATCCTCCCTCCCAACCTCTGAGGCACCAGTTGCTGAGTAGGATTTTTCCATGTTTCATTAACCAGCTGGAAGGTGGGAATTGTTTCTTATGTGGACCCCTACAGGGTGACCAACCAGGGATTTCTAGGGTGAGGTCAACCTTCACCCTAGGAGTGGAAGTGATCCCCTTTTCTCATCAGCAGCCCTATCACTTTGAGCTCAGGGAAGCTTTCACCCTATAGGCTGTTCACAACAGTCTGTCAGCTAATTTCTTTTGGGGGTTGTATTAGTATGACTTTCTGTAACCTTAAGCATTATTATAAGAAGGATGTGGGGGTGGGGCACAAGAGGGAAGCAATGCAAATGTATTGGCCCCCGGAGACCTTCGCCATGCCTCTCCCTCATTTTTGGCATTCATAAGAAATGAATGCACATCCCTATTACACACCACACACCTTCCAAAGAGCTCTTAGCTGAAGTATTGGGATAGAATGCAAGCTCTCTCTGATGCTGCATCTGCAGTGGCCTCTTCTCCATTCCAAGTTCCCTCATCAGTATCTATCTCTTCTGCCTCCACAGTTACCTCCTCTCGCCAATAAAGATGGTAATGGAAACACAAATTAACATCGTGCTGATTTCTACTGGCATAAGAGTTCGGAAGCCTACAGTGAGCTCTACAGAGTGAGAATGGCTTTTCATTAGCCCAAAGGTGTTGCTTGATCAAGGACCTGGTGGAGCAAAGGTACAGTAGTATCACTTTTCAGAGGCAGAGGAGGAATGAAAGAAGGAAGTTAGCAGTAGGGATGTGAATCGTTTTTTGACGATTTAAAATATCGTCCGATATATTTTAAATCGTCAAAAAATCGTTAGGGCCACGATACAATACCAATTCCCCCGATTTATCGTTAAAAAATCGTAAATTGGGGGAAGGGGGAGGGCAGGAAAACCGGCACACTAAAACCCCCTAAAACCCACCCCCGGTCCGGAACCCCCGCTGAACAACCTCCTGCAGTCGATCTCCTGCCGGCGCCATTTTCCGTACGAAAACGTTTCGCGGCAAGAAATCGCTCCCGGAACCCTGCTGGACTCCCAGGAAACTTTTGGCCAGCTTGGGGGGGCCTCCTGACCCCCACAAGACTTGCCAAAAGTCCAGCGGGGGTCCGGAACGACCTCCTCCGTCGAATCGTTTTTGTCTATGGCCGCCGCCATTTTGCGGCGGCCATTTTGAAAAATGGCGCCGGCTGAAGACAACACGATTCTACTGAGGGGACCGTTCCGGACCGCCGCCGTTCTGGACCACCGCCGGATCCCCAGGTAATTTAAAGCATTTGGGGGGGTTCGGGAGGGTGGGGGATTTAATTTAAAGGGTCGGGGTGGGTTTTAGGGGGGTTTAGTGTGCCGGCTCACGATTTTAATGATTTTTCACGATAGTTTACACACCCAAACGGCAACAATACGATTCCCTCCCCCTCCCAGCCGAAATCAATCATTAAGACGATCGAGGACACGATTCACATCTCTAGTTAGCAGTCATGCCAACAAGGGAACCTTCCCATTATCACCTATAAGCACAGAATTAAAGTGGCACGGCATTAATGCTAGGAGGTATGAAGACATCACTAGCACCATCAAAGGCTACAATAGTTACAGCACTTATCCAGAAGAACTCAGTCTCCTGGATCTTGCACACAAAGTAATAGAGGGGTTCTGACTTAATACATGGGTATCATGGCACAACTAGGAAACTTGCCCCCCCCCCCCCCATCTATCATCGGTAATCAATAGGGGTGTGCATTCATTTCCAACGTATTGGTAATCCGCAACTTATAGGGCAATATTCGTGGGGAAGCAAAATGTTTCGCGATTCCCCACAAATACAATGAATCTTCACCGAATTATTCGGCCATCTAAAGGAGCAAATTTAAACAACCCCCCCCCCACCCTCCTGACCCCCCCAAGACTTACCAAAACTCCCTGGTGGTCCAGCGGGGGGTCCGGGAGCCATCTCCTGCACTCCCGCACTCACCCCGTTGGCTACCGGTGCCATTGGTCGGCCCCTGTCACATGGTAGGAGCAATGGATGGCCGGCGCCATCTTGTGCTCCTACCATGTGACAGGGGCTGACCAATGGCATCGGTAGTCCCTGTGACATAGCAAGGGCAAAGGCTATCGGTGCCATTTTGAATACCGGCAGCCAACGGCGTGAGTGCAGACGGCTCCCAGATCACCCGCTGGACCACCAGGGAATTTTGGTAAGTCTTGGGGGGGTCAGGAGGGTGGGGGGTTGTAGTTAATTCAATTTTAGCTGGGAAACGAATAAGAATGAATGCATGAACGTATCAGGGGCCCCTCTTGCTGAATGGAACGTATCTGCCCCCCGATGAATACGAATTACGAATGCAATGTATGCTGTCCCTCTGCACATCCCTAGTAATCAATGGCCACTAAACACCTGGGTGTTCAAACTGTGGTAATGATTATAAGGTGAATTTGAAAAGTCAGGCACAAGCCAAAATTGGGAGATGCGTGCGCATATTGGGACATGCGTGTGTCCACCTGATTTTTTTAAGCCTCCCACATGTCCCACATCTCTCGATATGCGAACAAAAAAGGGGTGTGGTATGGGCATAGTGTAGGAGGAATGTGGGCATTCTGGGCTGGGCCAAGAGATGTGCACGCAAGTCCCTATGCACCTGGGAGTGCACCCAGCTCCAATGTTGTGTAAGATTACCTCTGCTATGGAAGAGGGGTAAATCAAAAAAACAAAACAAAATACAGACATCCATGAAGGTTTTAAGGGATCTGGGGTAACTGGGGACGTGCAGGCTAAAGAACCAGGGGCGTATTTATAATATACATTCGCATGTATGTGCGAGTATGTTATAAAATTGCCGCTTCTCTGGGTGCACGTCGATGTGCATGTATTCCCACATGCCCAATTAAAAGTTATCGTCCCTGGTTCTAGTATGGCTCCTTGGAGGAACCAAAACCATTGGAGTGCAATCGATTCCCCCATGACATTATGAGCTCCTTTGTACCTTCTTCCTCACCTGCACAGTACAGGAATATTGGACATAGTCAGGCATATAGGCAAGTATGGCCTCCAGATAAGAGCTGATACAGCTGAAGACAGAGAACTCATTAAAGCTAGCTATTTCTCCCTCTACCCTCTGGAATGATCTAATAGCTCTAATGCTCACTAACAAATGTTCTTCTTCTTTTCCATGTGTGGTTATGAACAATCATCCAATCCCAAAGAAGTAGTCACTACTCTAGATGTTAAGCTTGACAAAGATTTGAAATTTTCAGTTCACATTTCTCATCTTATGCAAACCTCTTATATTTTCTTAGATTCATTCAGAAATTGTGACCTTTTTCAGGAAGCCAAGACCTCAAAACTTTAGTACATCCACTCATTCTCAGTAGACTTGACTACTGCAATGCTCTTTTTTAGGGATTCAGGTAAAAAGAAATAGGAAATGAGATGACATTTTTTATTTTGTTTCAGATCATTTCAAAATGGAATGAGTTAAATTCTGATGAAATTTAGTCAGAATCTCATTTCGTTTTGAAAACCTACTTAAAAAAAGAATAAGTTGCCATTTGGGCCTAGACCTAATCCCAAAGCTGGGGCCTTGCCTAGGTAGAAGGCCGAGATTCAAATCAGGGATCCTGGCCTACGCCTGAGCATGACTCCAGTGCTGCCTAGGCATAGGCCACAGCCCAACGAAGGAGCATGTGCCTACGCCCAAGCGTGATGCTGGGGTTTCAGCCTAGGCACTGGCTGGATACAAGGCCCTAGGCTGAATCCGAGCAAAGATCCAGGTCTGGGAAATTTCACGACGATCCTCCTCCCCCATCCTGACCCAGGCCCGATGCAGCGACCCAGCCCAGAGGTCAGGTCCCGACACCGGGTCCTCAGCAAAGACCCAGACCTAACACCAGAGCCTGACTGCACCTGGACTAAAGGCCAGGTGCCAATGCTTGGGCCTTAGCCCAGGATCAGGCCTAGGCCTGGAATATAGGCCTCTGAGCTCTTCTTCTGTGTCTTTTCCCTTCGGCTCTTCTTCGTCAACTAGTGCCATCTGCTGGGGTCATAGAAGTATTTACAGTACATGAAAATGGTGTGCTCCAGTGCAGCAACTTCAGTGGATAGGATCAGTGACAAAGAAGAGCCGAAGAAAGAAGATGCAGAAGAGGAGGTCCGGGCTGAGCCCTAGCATTGAGCCTGGGTGCAGTCTTTGTACCAGGAGGATCCCAGCCCTGGCATTTTTCCAGGTGGGAGGGATGGATGAGGGGCACAGGAAGCCCTGGGAGGCCCAATTTCTTTTTTTCCCCAATTTTAAGTAGGGTTTCAACATTTATTTTGGTTTTTTTTTAAACTAAAGAAACACAATAAACATTACACGAAACTAAATTTGTGGGGGAAAAAGCTCACCAATAATAAAATGAAAAATGAAAACAAAATCCCCCCCCCTTCCCTCCCCTACTCTTTTTCCTGGCTTGTCAGTTGCTACTGTTTGAAGACTTCAAGTAATGCAGAATACATCAATCCAAACTCATTTTTGAAAATTAATGACTTGATCATGGTACTCTGCTTCTCTTTAAGCAACATTGGCTACCCATCTCTGCATGCATCACATTTAAACCGGCCTGCCTAACATTCAGAGCTTTCAGATGTGGCTCTCCTCCCTATCTCTCTAATTTTATTAGTCCTTACTGTCCTAATTGCACTCCGGTCAGCAAGAATTACTGACAATTCCTTCTCACAAAGAAATTAGGCTGGAAACTTCTAGAAATAGCTGTTTTGCCTTTCTTGCTCCCAGTATTTTGGAATTCTTTACTTTTCAGCTTGCATTTAGAGAAAGATTATATGAAATTTAGAAAATCTCTTAAAAAACTTTTTTTATCCGCCGCCGCCGCTCCAGGTCTTCGGGCCGCCGCCGCCACTCCTGCCGCTCCTGGTCTTCGGGCCGCCACCGCTCCGGGTCTTCGGGCCGCCGCTCCGGGTCTTCAGGCCGCCGCCGCTGCCGCTCCTGCCGCTCCTGGTCTGCCGCCGCTCCAGCTCTTCGGGCCGGTGCCACCGCCGCTCCTACAGCGCCATTTTTATTTTTAAGAGGCACACTGTGACCTACGTGCTCGCATGCGCGGTAGAGCTGCTCTCTACTGTGCATTTGCGGCACCTCGGTCAACCTTCATTTATTAGGTTGATTGGTTTTCATTTATATTTAATTGACAATTTTTACCATTTTTTAGTTCCGATGTTACAGGCTTACTGTATAATTTGTTTTAGTTTATTTTTATTATGTACACTATTTGTTTATCACTTTTATTTTATTTTCTGCACGCTGTAATGTTTTATTGTACATTGCTATGATTTGCCTTAGTAAGAAATAGCGATTTATCAAGTAAATTAAACTAAAAGACAAGTTCACAGGGTGACCTCTATGAAATACAGTAGACTTCCTGTTTGCTGAGATGTTAATCGGTTTACAGACTGTGCGCTGAGCTATTGTGCCTTAGCTAATGTCTGTAGCTGCACTACCAGTTACTGTGAAGGAATTAACATTATTTGAACGGTCATCTTCTTTCTCACGTTGCTCTTATATATATATATCCCCTAAAGAAGCCCACATTGTATGGGCGAAACTCAGCCTGAGTCGGGCACTGGTTTTTACCCTTAAAGAATTTCCTGACACTGATCTAATTTTGCTTTGGTTGCATTATTGCTATATGACAGCGCTTACAGCCACCCAATTTCTCACAGAACTGAGATCTCAAGTGATCACCGCTCTTTCTCCAGCCGTTCTTTTCAGACCAAGACTGGCATAGGGATTGTAACCGATGCAACGCTGTCTCTTTAAAAACAGATTTTTCTTCTTGAATCCATGGGCCAGCTACGATGATTTTGCATGGGAGGAAAAATAAAACGAAAAAATAAGTGTTTTCTTCCTTTGAAAATAATGGGGAACTACACTGAGAAACCGGAGGCCAGCTGGACTTAAATATATTCAGCTAGAGGCCCCCAAGGAGGCAAATAAAAGTGCCATATCTAGGTGGGTGAATCGCCATTTGTGGGCAGGGGGAGAGGTGGAGCAAAGCACCCGAATGGAAAGTTCGAGTGGGCTCTGCCTCTTGCTCGCACCAAATATCTTTATTTGGATCCTTGAAACAAAATTTTTGCTGTCCCTTTTTATGACAGTAGTTTTTAGATTAACCCACTATTAACTCATGGCAGGGCCAAATCCCCTGTATAAATCCAAATAAAAGGCTGGAAAAGCCTGAATTGGGAAATTTTGTTGACAGTTTTCCCCATTTTTAATATTTATTTATTTATTTATTTATTTATTTATTTTAATTCTTTTAATATACCGATGCTCAAGAACCAGGTCTTATCGTACCGGTTTACAATAAACTAGGGGGAACCAGTTAAACAATGAAAGCAAAAGTTACATTATAACAGGGAAAGTGGAACTGGGCTGTTAGAAAAGGATAGGTTAAAACGATTTCTAACTGGAAGAGCAAGGCATGTAAGTAGGAGCAAGTGCTTACATGGTAAGAATATCTACAAATTTACATAGTGTATTATGATTAAGCAATTTTTATGAAAGTGCAGTTAGCCGAAATACAGTTCCTTTGAATTCCGGAATACAGTTCCTTTGAGTTCCGGAAAGGGAAGCAATCGTGGGGTATGTGACTGTGTGGGTGACCCTAAGGTTTCTTCAAGGGTATGCTTGGGTGAACAGCCAAGTTTTTAATTTTTTTCTGAAAGTTATATGGCAATGTTCCTGGCGGAGATCTGGCGGGAGAGAGTTCCTGTGATGTGGACCAGCAATTGATAGTGCTCGTTTTTCAATCGTGTTGTGAAGAACGGATTTTTTGGGGGGAACCTGGAGGGAGTCTTTATAAGCAGATCTGGTGGGTCTTGTAAAGGAGTGTAGTTTGAGGGGTATGGAAAGTTGGAGCGAGGATTCCTGAAATAATGTTTTATGGATAATGGTAAGTGTCTTGAAGAGAATTCTGTAGCGAATGGGTAGCCAGTGAAGTATTTTAAGAATCGGGGTGATGTGGTCCAGGCGGCGGGAGTTAGTGAGGATCCTGGCTGCAGCGTTTTGCAGCATTTGAAGAGGTTTGGTAGAAGAGGCCGGGAGACCAAGCAACAGCGCATTACAATAATCAATCTTTGAGAATAGTATGGCTTGAAGGACCGAATGGTAGTCGTGGAAGTGTAGGAGAGGTCTTAACTGTTTTAATATTTGTAGTTTGTAAAAACCTTCTTTGGTGGTGTTGTTGATGAATTTTTTAAAGTTCATTCTGGAGTCTAGGAAGGCTCCAAGGTCTCTCACTTGGTTTACTAGAGGTGTATTGGTATTGAAAGCTAGTGGGTTATTGTCATTAGGAGAAATGACTAGAAGTTCGGTCTTGGACGTATTGAGAACGAGGCAGAGACTTGAGAGAAGGAGGTTGATGGCGTGGAGGCAACTGTTCCAGTAGTTTAGAGTGTCGGAGATGGGTTCCTTGATGGGGATTAGGATCTGCACGTCGTCTGCATAGATGAAGTATGTGAGGTTGAGATTATTGAGGAGTTGGCATAGGGGGAGAAGATATATGTTGAATAGGGTTGGCGAGAGTGAGGAACCCTGGGGAACTCCTTGTTTGGCAGCTACAGGGTGAGACCCTTTGTTGATTATTTTTACTTTATAGTATCTATCGCTTAGAAAGGATTTTAACCAGAGGAGTGCGACACCTGAGATGCCTATTTCCATCAGGCGGTTGATAAGGATTGTGTGGTTGACTGTGTCGAACGCTGCTGAGATGACTAGCAGCGCTAGTAAGAATGACTGACCTTTGTCGAGACCCAACAGAATGTTGTCAGTTAATGAGAGTAAGAGAGCTTCTGTATTTCTGCGTTTCCAAAAACCGAATTGCGATGGATATAGAATGTTGTGGGATTCAAGGTAGTCTGTTAGTCTAGTATTGACTAGGGATGTGAATCGTTTTAGGACGATTAAAATGATCGTCCGATAATTTTAATATCGTCTTAAACCGTTATGGAACACAATACAATACAGATTCTAACGATTTATCGTTATAAATCGTTAGAATCGTGAGCCGGCACACTAAAACCCCCTAAAACCCACCCCCGACCCTTTAAATTAAATCCCCCACCCTCCCGAACCCCCCCAAATAACTTAAATAACCTGCGGGTCCAGCGGCGGTCCGGAACGGCAGCGGTCCGGAACGGGCTCCTGCTCTGAATCTTGTCGTCTTCAGCCGGCGCCATTTTCCAAAATGGCGCCGAAAAATGGCGGCGGCCATAGACGAAAAAGATTGGACGGCAGGAGGTCCTTCCGGACCCCCGCTGGACTTTTGGAAAGTCTCGTGGGGGTCAGGAGGCCCCCCACAAGCTGGCCAAAAGTTCCTGGAGGTCCAGCGGGGGTCAGGGAGCGATTTCCCGCCGCGAATCGTTTTCGTACGGAAAATGGCGCCGGCCATACGCGTATGGCCGGTGCCATTTTCCGTACGGAAAATGGCGCCGGCAGGAGATCGACTGCAGGAGGTCGTTCAGCGAGGGTTCCGGCGCCTCGCTGAACGACCTCCTGCAGTCGATCTCCTGCCGGCGCCATTTTCCGTACGAAAACGATTCGCGGCGGGAAATCGCTCCCTGACCCCCGCTGGACCTCCAGGAACTTTTGGCCAGCTTGGGTTTTAGGGGGTTTTAATGTGCCGGTTTTTCGATTTTTCGATTTTTAACGATTTTTAACGATTTTTCACGATATTTTACCCCCCCAAACGGCAACAATACGATTCCCTCCCCCTCCCAGCCGAAATCGATCGTTAAGACGATCGAGGACACTATTCACATCCCTAGTATTGACCAATTTTTCCATTAGCTTGGCTATGAATGGGAGGTTAGCAATAGGGCGAAAATTTGTGGGGTTAGATGGGTCCAAGGTGGGGTTTTTTAGTAAAGGTTTCAGCGAGGCAGTTTTTAAAGCATCTGGGACTGTTCCATTAGTGAGAGAACAATTTATGATGTCGGCAAAGGTTTGGCGATAATGTTGGACATTGTGAGAAGGAGTTTGGTCGGGATTTGGTCTATCGGGTGCGAGGAAGGCTTCATTTTCTTGATGATAGATTCTATTTCCAGGGATGATGTGGTATCAAAAGATTCTAGAGACCGTTTGTGTGTCGATGGGGTGTGGTTTTGGTCGAGTGGTGGCTGGGAGTTATGACTGGGGTTGGGAATGGGGTTAGGAGATGTTAGCGGGATAAGTAGATTTTTTTATTTTGTTGTCGAAGAAGACTGCCAGCTCGGTGGATTTGTTTTGTGCTTCTTCTTCCGGGATGATAGGAGGAATGGGGGTGGTGAGTGTGGCAACATATGAGAATAGGGTTTTAGGGTCGTATAGGAAGCCGTGTATTTTTTTGGCATAGAAGTCTCTTTTGGTATGAAGAATAGTGGCCCTATAGTGACTCATTGTGGTTTTGTAGGAGTCCCGTGCAGAGTTGGTGGGATTCTTCCGCCATTGTTGTTCTTTATGTTGAAGGTTTTGTTTAAGTGTTCTTAATTCTGATGAGAACCAGGGTTTTTTGTTGGAACAGGCAGGATTGATATTTTTGGATGTCAAGGGGCATATTTTATCAGCTGCTGAGTGGGTGATAGTTATCCAGGAGTTCATGGCGGTGTCCGCATTTGAGAGGTCCAGGTTAGTTAGATCCTCGGTGAGCGTGTTGCTGAGAGCTTCTATGGAGCACGTTTTTCTTAATTGGATCGTGGATTTGGTGATGTTGGTGGTAGGTTTTTTCTTTATGGATATTTCAGTTTCAATAATTGTTCAATAATATATAAATTATTGTTAAATATAATATATAAATAATTATTTATAATAATAAATTATTAAATATAATATATAAATAATATATAAATAATTGTTCAATAATATATAAATTATTTCAATAATTGTTCAATAATATATAAATCATGTTTTTGTTATGGATATGCCCACGACCAAAAAGTCTGGATCAAGCCTCAAGACTTTTCTTCTAGTTTGTGGCTTTCAATTGAATTCCTAGTGAGCAATGAGCATATGCCCAAAGTGTTAATTAATAAGAGCTAAAAGTGGTAAAGACTCTGTGGCAGAATGAACTGATATTACAAAATCATTCCTACTAATTCATAAGAACATAAGAAATTTCCATGCTGGGTCAGACCAAGGGTCCATCAAGCCCAGCATCCTGTTTCTAACAGAGGCCAAAACCAGGCCACAAGAACCTGGCAATTACCCAAACATCAAGAAGATCCCATGCTACTGATGCCAGTAATAGCAGTGGCTATTCCCTAAGGGGCGGATTTTAAAACGAGCGCGAATAGCCTACTTTTGTTTGCGCTCCAGGCGCAAACAAAAGTACGCTGGATTTTAGTAGATACGCGCGGAGCCGCGCGTATCCGCTAAAATCCTGGATTGGCGCGCGCAAGGCTATCAATTTCGTATAGCCGGCGCGCGCCGAGCCGCGCAGCCTACCCCCGTTCCCTCCAAGGCCGCTCCGAAATCGGAGCGGCCTCGGAGGGAACTTTCCTTTGCCCTCCCCTCACCTTCCCCTCCCTTCCCCTACCTAACCCACCCGCCCGGCCCTGTCTAAACCCCCCCTTACCTTTGTCGGGGGATTTACGCCTCCCAGAGGGAGGCGTAAATCCCCGCGCGTCAGCGGGCCTCCTGCGCGCCGGGACGCGACCTGGGGGCGGGTACGGAGGGCGCGGCCACGCCCCCGGACCGCCCCGGGCCGTAGCCATGCCCCCGTACCCGCCCCCAAAACGCTGCCGACACGCCCCCGAAACGCCGCGACGACCGGGCCCGCCCCCCGACACGCCCCCGACATGCCCCCCTCGGAGAACCCCGGGACTTACGCGAGTCCCGGGGCTCTGCGCGCGCCGGGAGGCCTATGTAAAATAGGCTTCCCGGCGCACAGGGCCCTGCTCACGTAAATCCGCCCGGTTTTGGGTGGATTTACGCGAGCAGGGCTCTGAAAATCCGCCCCTAAGTCAACTTGATTAATAGCAGTTAATGGACTACTCCTCCAAGAACTTATCCAAACCTTTTTTAAACCCAGCTACACTAACTGCACTAACCACATCATCTGGCAATAAATTTCAGAGCTTAATTGTGCATTGAGTGAAAAATAATTTTCTCCGACTAATCTTAAATGTGCTACTTGTTAACTTTATGGAGTGCTCCCTAGTCCTTCTATTATCCGAAAGTGTAAATAACCGATTCAAATTTACTCGTTCTAGACCTCTAATGATTTTAAAGATCCCTATCATATCCCCCCTCAGCCATCTCTTCTCCAAGCTGAAAAGTCCTAACCTCTTCAGCCTTTCCTTATAGCGGAGTTGTTCCATCCCCTTTATCATTTTGGTTGCCCTTTTCTGTACCTTCTTCAGTGCAACTATATCTTTTTTTAGATGTGGTGACCAGAACTGTTCACCGTATTCAAGATGCGGTCTCACCATGGAACGATACAGAGGCATTATGACATTTTCCATTTTTTTTAAATTCTTTATTAATTTTTTCAAAATATTACAAAGTAATAAACAACTTTGCAAACGAAATATTAAAGTTTTGAACAATTCATTCTGAATTCAGATCCTTATACAATAATATAAATAAGAAATATACATATTGTTCAAAACTAAACATCATAGGGGTAATCCCAAGAGAACGAAATTTGTAAATGAAGAGATTTTTTATAAGAAACTTAATATCAAAAATAATTTGGATATTCATGGAAGTTTCAACAATACTAATTACTTACACCTCCATCTTTTGTAGATATCTGCATCCTAGCATTCAGAAAATCTTGCAATTGATTTACCTCAAAGAGAATAAAAACATTTCCCAACATTTTCCATTTTATTCACAATTCCCTTCCTAATAATTTGCTTTTTTGACTGCTGCAGCACACTGAGCCAACGATTTCAATGTATAATCCACTATAACACCTAGATCTTTTTCCTGGGTGGTAGCTCCTAATATGGAACCTAACATCGTGTAACTACAGCAAGGGTTATTTTTCCCTATATGCAACACCTTGCACTTGTCCACATTAAATTTCATCTGCCATCTGGATGCCCAATCTTCCAGTCTCGCAAGGTCCTCCTGCAATTTATCACAATCCGCTTGTGATTTAACTACTCTGAATAATTTTGTATCATCTGCAAATTTGATAACTTCACTCGTCATATTCCTTTCCAGATCATTTTGCCTTTTAGCAGGATTTTCTAGTTGATATACAATATGTATATTATATTTACATTCACTGCTGTAAGTGATATTTTTACCTCAGAAAACTGTATTTTGAATGTGTTTTTCATATAAAATCCATTATTATAAATGCATAGAAGGATCCAAGATGGTGCCCTGAGTAGATGTGCTGAGAGTATCTCCGTTTCACTTGTGACTGGATTACCTAATACTTTGTTTCCTTATGGTCAAGCAGAAGGTAAAGCTGCAGGTGTTTCTCCCTTCTCATCTGCAATTGACTCTGATATGGCAATCTGTGATTCCAGCATTCTCAGCCTTCATCGGCTGATCAATAATTAATTCAGTTCAGTACTAACTTTGCAGGCTAGTTCACATGTCCTGGAAAGTGAGGATTTATATTCCAAACATCTAATCAACCCATTAGTACTATGTTTCCAGTGAATGGAAGGCGTGTGCTGAACAGCAAAGTTAGAATTGTACCATTGAATCTATTGACTTAGTTCAAAGCACACTGATAACAAGAACTGTTTTCATATGCTAGTAATAAAAACCCAAAATATTAAATTAGTTATAAAATAATTATTACTGAACATCAGCAAACCAGTATGTCAGATTATAAGAGACAGCAGATTGCTTGAATTTAGTACACTTGGGCATTGAGTATTTGTTAAAACTACATTTAGTAAGATTTAAATGAATATACATATAAAGTATTGAGAGAGAGAGAGAGAGAGAGAGAGAGAGAGAGAGAGAGAGAGAGAGAGAGAGAGAGAGAGAGAGACTATCTACAAGGCCCTTGTAGTAGTTAGCTATTTATGCTACTATAGGAGGCCCACTTAGTAACTCAAGGTGAGGTTTAGGTAGTAGTGTAGGGGTTAGGGGCCACTTTTACATGCACAGTGAGACGTATGAACAGAACAGTGCAATTTGTTAAGATTTGATGTCCTTCAGAGTGAGGAAACACACAACAATGACATTTGTACAATGTTCTTTCAACCTAGCTTGATTATTACCCAGGTAGAGAGTCTATCAAGCTAGGTTGAGAGAACATTGTACAAATGTCATTGTTGTGTGAGTTTCTTCACTTCGAAAAACATCAAATTTTCACAAGAGTGCACTGTTCTGTTCGTACGTTTCACTGTGCATGTAAAAGTGGTCCCTAACCCCTACACTATTACCTAAACCTCACCTTGAGTTACTAGGTGGACCTCCTATAGTAGCATAAATAGCTGCTTACTATGGTGCTCCCCCCAGAGGCTCTCTCTCTCTCTCTCTCCCTCTCCCTCCCTTCTTTCCCCAGCCTAAACATCACAAATTGCATTATGGGCATATCACATGAAGTCACACAGCTTAAAGCAATTGAAAAAGGTGTAGTTATTTTCAGCATTGAAACAGTGCAATACCATGCATTATGTCTTCACAAAGCCAGCTCACTTTTAAGAAAATCCCACCCCCAATCCCTCCCCTTTTAAAAATTTGCATCACACCATGCGTTATGGTGCTTAACACATGCGAAAACGCCATAATGCAATTTGATAAATGACCCTGTAAGTGGGCTAACATGGCAGCCACACTATTTCATTTTATATTGAATTTTAAACAAAGTTAAGTTTGTTAGCACACAGTTATTTTGATTTTCAAGAAAATTCATTATGAGTTGTAATGACAATTATTTTCCTTCATTTTGTTTCAGTCTCGCTCTGTTGGCATTTTTCTACTTTGGTCTTCTAGAGATGACATTAAGATGATGCAGTTTAATGCTGTGATAATCCTGCACAACTTCCATGGAAAGGATAGTGTCTCTCTTTCTGATCATCACACATGGTCTACAAGCTCCAACAACAATTAGAATTATTTTGGATGTGCCATCAATCAGAAACCAACAACAACAAAAAAAATCACAGCAGGAAATACAGAAGGCTATGGTATAAGAGCATTATCCCAAGGTGAAGTCTACACCAAAGCCTGAAATGACTTTCACAAACTGAAGATTTCAGGAGACCTTTGTACTAAATGTTGAGTTTCTTTTAATGGAAAATGTAATAATGCATTTGGCAACCTCCAAACAATCAGAATTACTGTGATTTCTGTGCTGGAGCACACCTAGAAAAGATCCGCTCATGCCATGTGAATGTGTATGTGCTTCTGCATCCCAATTAACATAGGAAGGAAGTCCTTGATAATGGGCACACCAGAAAACATGGCGATACATAGAAATAAACAAAGCCAATTAGTATTCTTCACTGGATATAACTTTTCTAAAGTTCTTAATATTTTTAGGTAAAACAATGATGGGAAACCTTTCATAGACCCCACATGAGTGGGAGACCCGTTTAGGAGAAAGAGGAGAAGAATCATGGAAAACCTCATTATTTATATTACCTTATCATAAAAAAATCTATATGAAAATGCCAACTAGTAACAGTACAATATCTCCAGTAATCTGTGAAGCAGACGCACATTTTCTAAACTTCTTATATGCAATCACTTACACTATCATTTTGGTCCCTGGTTTAATTGGAAACATATTAGCTCTGTGGGTATTTTATGCTTATATTAAAGAGACTAAAAGAGCTGTAATATTTATGATGAATCTAGCTGTTGCTGACTTAGCACAAATTCTGTCCTTACCTCTGAGAATCTTTTACTATCTGAATCACTCCTGGCCATTTGGTGAAGTGCTCTGCATGTTCTGTTTCTACTTGAAGTATGTAAACATGTACGCAAGCATCTACTTCTTGGTTTGCATCAGCATAAGACGTCTTTTATTCCTTCTTTACCCCTTCAAATATTGTGATTGCAAACGCACATATGATGTATATATTAGCATTGCTGGATGGGTGGTTGTTTGTGTCGCCTGCTTGCCTTTCCCTCTTTTAAGACTCAAAAGTGACAACAATGAGACATGTTTTGTGGACCTTCCTCTGAAGAATGTTGGAACGGTTAATTCCATTATGATGGTGACTCTAGGTGAACTGTTTGGGTTTGTGACTCCTCTCCTAACAGTTTTGTATTGTTCCTGGAAGACTATACGCTTATTACAAGAAACAAATTCGATTTCCCATGATCTGGGAGAGAAGAAGAAAGCTTTAAAGATGATCTTGACCTGCACTGTGGTGTTTTTGATTTGTTTTGCACCTTATCACATTAGTTTTCCTTTGCACTTCTTGGCTAAATCAAATCAAATAAAAGACTGTTCCAGTAAGAAGACAATACTGACATTTCATCCAGTGGCGTTGTGCCTTGCTAGTATGAACTCATGTCTAGATCCAATCATCTACTACTTTACTACTGATGAGTTCCGAAGAAGGCTTTCAAGACAAGACAGTATTGAACTACAAAATAAAGACAATGAGAAAATACAACAAAAGCTTGTGCGTTAACGTTTCATGTGAAGCAACAATATTGCACTT
Organism: Rhinatrema bivittatum; assembly: GCF_901001135.1. Taxonomy (NCBI): domain Eukaryota; kingdom Metazoa; phylum Chordata; class Amphibia; order Gymnophiona; family Rhinatrematidae; genus Rhinatrema; species Rhinatrema bivittatum. Next base: position 213,742,196 of record NC_042620.1, read on the forward strand.
GCTATCTTTTTCAGAGCACTTAAAAATAATACTGTAAGAGGTACAGAATGTAGAAAAACCACTCAGTACATTTTTTGTGAATTTTGAATTTATACAATCAATATTGTATGGATTGGTATATGTATATGATAAAGAACCAAAGGAGCAAGCTTACTGTTGATGTTAATTCATAATCTTTTACTGGTGGTGTCTAGCTCCCAACTTCACATATGCTAGACCCACAAGAATACACTGACGTCTGAATTCACTGCATAGTATTTTGCCTGGTATTAATATAAATTAAAGATTGTTTTTATGATATCAGAAGCATGCCATACAGAAACCCAGTATATGTTTAGATATTGAATAAGTCATTTATGTACAGAACATTTTAGATGTAGCTACACTTGAAAGGTGATATTTAGATTCTTATAGTATATCTGTTAGGTTTAATTTACATTAAGTTATATTAATATGGATACACATTTTGTATGTTCAAAATTTTAATTTGGTAATAAAATATTAAACTGTTGAAAGTCTGAATGCATTTTCAGACACAGGATTTGTATGACTACTATAGAAAAAGAAAGTGTGAATAGATGCCTATACTCATAGAACTGAGATACTGGAAAGTAGAGCCCAGTAAGTCACATTGCTTTGCAGATCAGCAAATGGGTTGTAAAAGTTCACTTGGTGCATGCACAAAATTGCTGCAGTACCAGAATTGGAAGACAAATATAGCTTCCCATAATTTAGAGGGCTATAGAGAGACATAATGTAGGATAGAAAGCGAGGAATCCTACTGCAACTAATGATATAGAGTGATATAGACTGACCTAATCTAGGCACTGATTCATTAATGATTTTTTCCCATTCTGTGTCTATAGGATAAAAGCTTGAGCGAAGCTGATCCCCAATGTATCTTGTGCTTGTTAACAAATTAGAAAAGCAAAGACTGAAACAGAATTACAGAAAATAAGTGTAAGGCCAAATATGAAATAAGGAACAATTGTCTAGCATTAAGTGTGGAAATCAAAAGAACCATAATCTTTAATTACTTTTCAAAGTAATTTATGCACTAATACCCTGCTTTATGTAAGTAAGTGGTGCTTTGAAAAGGGTAGCAGTGGTAGACTTTGTGGGGCCCGTGGGGTGGAGGTGGGTAGTTGCTGTCTGGGTGGGGGGGGGGGGGGACAGAGGGATAGGTGGTGGTAAACTTTGGGGTGCTGAGGGTGGGGGTGGTTGCTGTTGGGAGGTCCGGGAGGTGGGTAGTGGTTGCTGTCAGGGGGGTTGGGGGCGGTGTTTCACTTCGAGGAACAGGTGTGGGGGGCTTTGACTTCCAGGGGGGGGGGCCACCTCCACCACTGCTGTGCGTAGAATTTCAGCATAATTTTCAAATTTGGGGGTGTTGCTGGCCCCGGATTGAAACAGGTAGTTGGCACTGACCCCACTCAACCTCCCCGTTTGGCCATTTTAAATGTACAGTGGGAGCCTTGGGACCCACGTTAGGATCCTGAGCATCCTGCCGCAAATCTAACTCTTTCCAAGGAAGTGTTATCTTATTGTGGCTGACCACTTTCTCAGTCGGCTGCGATAAAATATTTGCATCAAATTGCCTATTAATGACCCTTTGCCATCCCTTTGCATTATTCATATACGCAAATAACATGCAAAGAAGGACATTGTAATAGGTGTGGGGATGTGGGACGGGGATATGCAAAATATTGTGTATATCGCACGATATATGCGATATCATGCACATTAGAGCTCTAACGCGGCTTGATGAATGGTCCTGTTAGTCAGATAACTCAGATATTCAAAGTTATTTGGGTAAGTTATTCAGATAACTTTAACCAGGGAGCAGTTCTAGCGGGATAACTTGGATTTTATGGGAGTATATTCAGTGGAATACATAACTGGCTGCATTCTGTTGAACGTACAAGTACAATTATCCAGGTAACTTTCCATGGATTATTTACCTGTTCCCCTTGCCAGTAATATGGACCTCAGTGACTTTTAGTTTAAGGTGTACATTCCAAAAGCCTAAGTCTTGTGATAGAGCCCTGGTTCAGGGTCTAACCTACCATCTCCCAATGAGGTCCTCAGATCTCCCAAATTTCTCTCTAGCCTGAAGGAGAGAAAAGATTGAGATCATAGAGACCAAGACTTTCTGTTTCTTGCCGAAGAGAGAATCACCATGGACTGGGGATTCCCTTCCAGGGCTTGCAGGAGGGAAGAACCAGTATGTGGTGATGATGCTTTTTCTCTGTCTCAAAGAAGAGGAAAAACCACAAATATACTTCTGCATTCTGTAGAATAAGAATTTCATCACAGATCTGGCAATTCCCCAGCCTAGAGTAAGAGAGTCAGCCCCCCTTGCCCAAGAGAGAACAAAATGTATATGCTGGCAATTTCTTACCCTAATGACAAAACTAGAAACTGGATTTTTCTGTATGTTGAAGCACCAAACATACCTAATAATTTAATTGTATCATATATGCCAGTGGTGTGTTCTTGTCAAGTGACTGCTTCCCAATTATTCAAGAAAACAGTGCTGACCTTCTGTCCACTTACTTATAATCACTTATCATTAATACCCATTCATTAAGAAAATATAGCATAATACTGAGGTGATTTGGGTTTTTTTCTGGCAGATAAAACTTCAAATTCAATGCAAAATTGTAACTATCACCCTAAACAATATATTCTTCCACTCATTTATTATAAATATATAGCCACAAGCTCAAGAGAGGAAAACAATGTAAAAATACCTGGGACACAAATATAGGAGAGAAAGTGTGAGATGATAAGGGAGCAAAGGAGAAAGACTGAGAGATGGGGAGTGGGGGCAGTGGCGTGCAGTGACTTTTATAGCAGAGACCGAGAGATGGGGAGTGGGGGCAGTGGTGTGCAGTGACTTTTATAGCAGAGACTGGGAGATGGGGAGTGGGGGCAGTGGCGTGCAGTGACTTTTATAGCAGAGACTGAGAGACGGGGAGTGGGGGCAGTGGCGTGCAGTGACTTTTATAACAGAGACTGAGAGACGGGGAGTGGGGGCAGTGGCGTGCAGTGACTTTTATAACAGAGACTGAGAGACGGGGAGTGGGGGCAGTGGCGTGCAGTGACTTTTATAGCAGAGGCTGGGAGAAGGGGAGTGGGGGCAGTGGCGTGCAGTGACTTTTATAGCAGAGACTGAGAGACGGGGAGTGGGGGCAGTGGCGTGCAATGACTTTTATAGCAGAGACTGAGAGACGGGGAGTGGGGCAGTGGCGTGCAGTGACTTTTATAGCAGAGACTGGGAGATGGGGAGTGGGGGCAGTGGCGTGCAGTGACTTTTATAGCAGAGACTGGGAGAAGGGGTGGGGGCAGTGGCGTGCAATGACTTTTATAGCAGAGACTGAGAGACGGGGAGTGGGGGCAGTGGCGTGCAGTGACTTTTATAGCAGAGACTGGGAGATGGGGAGTGGGGGCAGTGGCGTGCAGTGACTTTTATAGCACAGACTGAGAGACGGGGAGTGGGGGCATTAGCATGCAGTGACTTTTATAGCAGAGACTGAGAGACAGGGAGTGGGGGCAGTGGCGTGCAGTGACTTTTATAGCAGAGACTGAGAGACGGGGAGTGGGGGCAGTGGCATGCAGTGACTTTTATAGCAGAGGCTGAGAGATGGGGAGTGGGGTCAGTGGTGTGCAATAACTTTTATAGCAGAGGATTCAGTCTCCTCCTGTTGCACCCACCCCCCCTCGAATCACCAGCACTCTTGTTTATTCAGTTTCCTCTCTCCTTCCACACTCCCTCCCCATGTCTCCTGCAGTCTCACTCCCTTAACACCGTCTTCCCAAGACACAGAAGATATTTGGAATTGGAACACATACGGCATTAGGCCATTTTAACATGCTTTAGGTGCAAACTTAACCCTCAGAAAGGCATGAATAAGGAATTACAATATAATAAACCTTGCATACTAAAACAACACTAACCTATCTATGAAAAGGCAACACTGCAAATATTATACCAGACCCTAAACAGCGATACACCTCCTGTTAGGAAAACAGAACATGTCAGGCTGCCTAAAAATACCTATAAAATAAAAATACATGTATCTAAAACCATTGTACAAACGCTTCTAAAACAATATAGATCTCTTCTTCAGATGTCAGAATAGAGACATTCACAAGACAGGTTCTACATTGTCTCAATAGTTCACATATAGTATTTTCGGATAATACACAGTCCAATAAGTTATCATAGCCTGCCAAGGCTACAGTTTACTCCAAGAAACAAATATTATGTATCAAAACAACATTAACTCCCAGGATTCGAATAGTTACCACCTTACCCTGGAAAGAGCAGCACTACAAATATTACAACAAGCCCTAAAAAAACAATACACCTCCTATTGAAAACATAACAAGCCAGACTGCTATAGATCCCTACTCAGAAACTCTAGCAGAATCCCTCCTCTTGGTCTCACATGCAGAACACTGGAAGACGACCAACAAAAAAATATATATATATATATAAAATGTAATCTACTAGATAAGGGAGCCCTGACCGACGTGCCGCAAATGCGCAGTAGAGAGCAGCTCTACCGCGCATGCGCGGGTGAGCACGTCGGCCAGAGTGCCCGAAAAAAAAAATGGCGCTGGGTCGCTAGGAGCAGGAGCGGTGGCGGCGGCAGCAGCGGCGACGACGAGCAGGAACGGGAGGAGCAGTAGCAGCAGCAACGACGAGCAGGAGCGGGAGGAACAGTAGCGGCGGCTGTGGCGGCGCGTGCAAGGGAGGGAGGGACAGCCCCCGTTATCGGTTGTGGATGAGCTGAAAGGGGAAGGGAATGAGAGAGGGGGAGTGAGTGAGGGGAGGGATGAGAGAGTGAGCTGAGGGGAGGAGAGAGTGAGGGGAGGGGGGAGGGAGGAGAGAGTGAGGAGAGGGGGAGGGAGGAGAGAGTGAGCTGAGGGGAGGGGGGAGGGAGGAGAGAGTGAGGAGAGGGGGAGGAGAGAGTGAGGGGGAGGGAGGAGAGGGGGAGGGGAGGGGGGAAGGTGAGAGGGAGGGAGAATAGAGGGGGAAGGTGAGAGGGAGGGAGAATAGAGGGGAGAGGTGGGAGGGAGGATCGAGTGGGGAGGGGGGAGGGACACTAGAGGGAGGGAGGGAGAATGAGGGGGAGGGAGTGGGAAGGAAATGGACCGAAAATTTTTTTTAAAATGTAGCCCGTTGTTACGGGCTTAACGGCTAGTCATAATATAAAATGAAAGAAATATAAAACAAAATCATAATAGTAAAGCCATACTAATTAAAATAATAAATATTTCAAGACAGCTAATGAATAGAGCAATCATTTAAACCTCATAAAAATATTTATAAATTTTCCAAAATACCAATAAAATATTTTTAAAAAGCAGTTGCATGAAACATCCAATAATGAAATGACAGAAATATAAAACAAAATCATAATAGTAAAACCATACTAATAAAAATAATAAATATTTCAAGACAGCTGATGAATAGAACAATCATTTAACCCTCATAAAAAATGTTTTTAAATTTTACAAAATACCAATATAAATATTTTTAAAAAGTAGAGGCATGAAACATCCAATAATGAAACAAATAAGAATTTAAAAAATCTCCTGCTCTCCTTACATGGGATATTTGATTCCCAGTCACCCTGAGGTTGTCATGAATTGGGGATGGGAGCCATACAAACTTTATTCTCTCACCCACACACATGTTCACATGATTTCACTCACTCCCTCTCTCTGTCTGTTTCACACACATACAAATGCTCACACAGCGCACATCCTGGGCTCTCATGCACATGCTTCCAAGATCCTTTATCCACCCAGTCCCCAGCAGTCTTATTCCCTAGCCCCTTCTCCCCACCTAGACCCCACCATGCCCAGCAGTCTTACTCCCCAGCCATCATGCTCCCCAGCCCCCTCTCCCCACCCAGCCCCCCTCCAGCCCCCAGCAATCATGATCAATCCCCTCTCCCCACCCAGACCCCTCCAACCTCCAGCAGTCATGCTCTCCAGTTCCCTTGCCCCACCCATACCCCTCCAACCCCCAGCAGTCATGCTCTCCAGTCCCCTCTCCCCACCCTGACCCCTCCAACCCCCAGCAGTCATGCTCTCCAGTCCCCTCTCCCCACCCTGACCCCTCCAACCCCCAGCAGTCATGCTCAATCCCCTCTCCCTACCCAGACCCCTCCAACCCCCCAGAAGTCATTCTCCCCAGTTTCCCTTGCCCTACCTAGATCCCTCCAGCCCTCAGCAGTTATGCTACTCAGTCCCCTCTCCCCACCCAGACCTCTCCAGCCCCAGCAGTCATGCTCTTCAGTCCCCTCTCCACCCAGACCCCTCCTCACCCATCAGTAATGCTCCCCAGTTCCCTCTCCACACCTAGACCTCTCCAGCCTGCAGCGGTCATGCTCCTCAGTCCCCTCTCCACCCAGACCCCTCCAGCCCTCAGCAGTCATGCTCCCCAGTTCCCTCTCCACATCCAGACCCCTCCAGCCCTCAGCAGTCATGCTCCTCAATCCCCTCTCCACCCAGACCCCTCCAGCCCTCAGCAGTCATGCTCCTCAATCCCCTCTCCCCACCCAGACCTCTCCAACCCCCAGCAGTCATGCTCCCCAGTCCCCTCTCCCAACCCAGACCCCTCCAGCCCCCAGCCATGCTCCCCAGTTCCCTCTCCCCACCCAGACCCCTCCAACCCCCAGCAGCCATGCTCCCCAGTTCCCTCTCCCCACCCAGACCCCTCCAACCCCCAGCAGTCATGCTCCCCAGTTCCCTCTCCCCACCCAGACCCCTCCAGCCCAGAGCAGTCATGCTCCCCCAGTCTCCTCTCCCCCAGACTCCTACATCTCCCTGAAGTCATGCTCCCCAGTCCCCTCTCCCCACCCAGCCCCCTCCAGCCCCATCTGTCATGCTCCTCAGTCCCTTCTTCCCACCCAGCCTGCCAGTTCCTAGCAGTCCTGTTCCAAAGCCCCTCCACAAGCCCTCCCCAGTCATGCTCCACAATCCCTTCTCTCCATCCCCAGCAGTCATGCTCCCCAGTCCCCTCTCCCCACCCCCCAGTATCATGCACCCCATCCCCAGTAATGCTCCCCATCTTCAGCATTCCCCAGTCCTCTCTCCCCACCCAGACCTCTAAAGTCCCCAGCAGTAATGCTCCTCAGTCCTCTCTACCCACCCAGCCCACATTCCCCTAGTCTCCAGCAATCTTGTTCCTCAGCCCCATCCTCTCTGACTCCCTAATCATGCTCCCCAGTCGCTTCTGTCCACCTGGACCCTCCAGTCCCCAACAGTCTTGCTTTCCCCCTCCCAGACCTCCCATTCTCCAGCTGTCTTGTTCTCCAGTTCCCTCTCCCCTTCCATCCTCTTTCACAGTCACTCGTAGCTCGTCAAACACCAGCACTGAGATCCTAGAAGAAATAGATGTACATTACATTTACTTATACTGCTACCACCTGTCCTTGGATCCACATGGGCACAGAAGCTAGCTCCGAGTTTGAAGATGTCCCATCCCTTACTATCTGCAGGCCTGTTTTTCCAGGCGAAGCAAAGTTCTGCCTTCTGCCTCATGCAGTTCTGCTGCTTTAAATCAGTGTCTGAGCTACCATTTGCCTGCATCCAGTCCTCATGATCCATTCCCACCCATGAGACCCTCTACCTACTCTGCAGACCATGAACCTTCTTTTTATTGGCTCCTTTTGAGATGCAGGCTGCTGTTTCTATTGGCCGCACAGACTTGCAGCTGTAAAAAAAAAAAAAAAAAGTCCAAGGCTGGCATTCACTGAATCCTTTGAAGGCCCTGACCGCACGCCACTGAGTGGGGAACATTGACAGAACTGAAGGGATAAAGGGAAAAATAAAGCATGAGGTGGCATGGTTAAAGGAAAATAGTAAGAAATGAAAGGCAAACACCAAAACAACAAGGAGATTTATGAACAGAACATTTCATGATGTGTACTTTCCTTCTTTAATACAGAAATTTGAACATGGTTACAACAATACTCGTGTGAATTTCAGTGTAATAAGTGCATTTAAGAGTATATATTTCTGTACACTAGAGTGAATTATTGAGTAATCAGTACATTAGAGATGGCTTTCCTTATTGCAAGAGACAATAAGTGACCACAGACAATAACAAATAGCAAGAAAGCTTTAAAAGTGCTCAGTGTCAACAAATAGTATGGCAACCGTACAAATGACTGATGACCTTACAATGTATTCTGACCATCTTGAGATTTCAACTGAACTGAATTGGCTTCTTACCTTATAGGAAATAAAATGGGGGAAAAAAAAGTATTCTAAGTATCAGAAATGTTAATGGCATACAAAAAGTGAAAGCTGTAATCACTGGAATTCTATTATCTATGAGAAAAATGTGAATGAAACTGGATGAACAATTCAAAAGTTATTACGGGTGGGCAAACCAGACACACATTCTTGGGGCATGGATAAACAAAATGATTTTATAAATCCAGCTTCTACATAGGCAGTGCTAGACTTACATAAGAACAAAAAAAGACTTTCCATATTGACAGGCCGATTCAGTAAAACATGCAGGAGAGCCGGCGCTCCGAGTTGAGCGCCCGCACTCCTGTCGCGCCCAGGCACTTCTCCTAGGTGCGCGATTCTCTATTTAAATTAGGTGTTACACTAATAAGGAGGCACTAGGGACAATAACGCGTCCCTAGCGCCTCCTTATTAGTGGAAGCGGCAGCTGTCAGCGGGTCCGACAACTGGCGCTTAATTTTACCGGGGTTCTCGAACCGGCTGACAGCCACGGGTTTGGAAAATGGATGCCGGCAAAATTGAGCTTCAGTTTTCAAACCCATGGGCATATTTTTTTTTTGGGGGGGGGGGAATTTTTTGGATTTTTTTTTTTTTGGTGCCTCCGACTTAATATCACGTTTTTTCTGCTTTTCTGTACACGTCTCATTCCCCTCTCCCTACCCAGCCCCCTCCAGCCCCATCAGTCATGCTCCTCAGTCCCTTCTTCCCACCCAGCCTGCCAGTTCTCAGCCCTGGGCTGGATCATCCAGAGCCTCCTTGCACTGGATACACAGGGCGTTGGCCTCTTCGTGTTGTGTGGCTCTGATGTGGCATGCTGGGCAGAGGCCCTGAGCCTTGAGCTCCTTTTCTGGTAGTGCCATGGATATAGGCGCATAAAATCTGTTACGCGCTCCGGTGCATCGAAGATGTGCGCATAGATTGGGTGTGCACTCAGGATGTGCGTACTGGTGTGCACACAAATCGCAGTTATGCTCCTGGCACACTGAGCGCGTGTTACGTGCGTATCTTGTGCGCACGGTACTTGAGCATGCGATGTTGCACACACAAGGAATTTGTGTGCACAGCTCGTCTCTGTGCGCATGGATTGAAGCGGCAAACCGGGTGGCGAGCAGATCAAAATGGTGTCGGCGACCACATGGACAATATGGCAACCACCACAGGAGTCTCCACGTGGAAGGAGCCTTGGATCTAACCGGGGTCTAGCCCTGCTAGGGCGGATCAACCCGGTGGTACTGGTCCCAGCCGGCGATCTGTGAAACTCCTTGAGCTTCAGAGACCGGAGTCTTTAAAGAAGATTTCTACCTTACCTTGTCTCGGCGCTTCCCGGTTTCGTTCCGAGCGGTCTCCGGCTGCGGGGGGAGAGGGCAATACCTTCACTGCCGCGCTTGAGGTTGCACCCACTGCCTCTCAGCCGCACCCGAAATCAGGGGCTAGGTCCCCGCCGAGGGTCGGCCGCCAGTCCAAGGCTTACCTCCGAGGGATCATGGAAATCACCTCGGGAATTCTCAACTGGGGGAGGGACCCGAGGGTGTCACCGCAGGAGAGCGGGGCTCGTCTGTAGAAGTAAGGTTTCTTATTTCGGGTTTTCTCCGGTGAATTTACTCTAATGCTGTGAGAGCATGCAGTTAGTCCCTAATAGAGATGTGAATCGGAACCGGAATCGTTTCGGATTCCGGTTCCAATTCACATATGGGTTTTTTTGCATCGGGCCCGATCGCGGTTTTGTTTATCGGCTGCGCCCAAGCCGATAAACAAAAAACCCACCCCGACCCTTTAAAATGAACCCCGCTGGACTTTTGGCAAGTCTTGTGGGGGTCAGGAGGGTACCCCAAGACTTGCTAAAAGCCCTTGGTGGTCCAGCGGGGGTCCGGGAGCAATCTCCTGCACTCGGGCCATCGGCTGCCAGTAATCAAAATGGCACCAATTGCCTTTGCCCTTACTATGTCACAGGGGCTACCGGTGCCATTGGTCAGCCCCTGTCACATGGTAGGAGCCCAAGATGGCGTCGGCCATCCAGTGCTCCTACCATGTGACTGGGTCCGGCCAATGGCACGGATACCCTGTCACATGGTAAGGGCAAAGGGCCATCAGCACCATTTTGATTAGTGGCAGCTGACGGCCCGGGAGCGGGAGGACGGCCCGGAGCGGGAGATCGCTCCTGGACCCGCACTGGACCACCAGGTACCTGTAAAAAGTTTTTGGGGGCGTCGGGAGGGTGGGGGAAACTAAGGGGTTAGTTTTAAAGGGTCGGGGTGGGTTTAGGGGTTATTTTTGTGTGTTGTTTTTCCCACCCTCCCCCAAAACAATAAGGGAACCCCCACGATCAATATCGTGGGGTTTTCCTATCGTTTTGGGGGAGCCCCCGATTTCTGACGATTTTGAAAATATCGACGATATTTTCAATCATCCGAAGCCCGATTCACATCCCTAGTCCCTAACTGCTATGGAGACGGAAAATACTGAAGAGCTGCAGTTCCTGCAGGGGTATATGTACTAGGGCTGACGTCAGATTGAAATCTGATCCGTCTCCAACTGCTATCAGGAGTACATTATACCCATTGGTCCTGAGTCCATCTGCTACACGCTAGGAAACATGCATTTGCATGTGATGAGCGCTATTAGTTTTGTGGTGGTTGGCCACGCATTTTCCACGTGCTATTACCCCTTAAAGTATAAGGGGTAATAATAGCGCATCTAAAACAGCCAAATGGGGGCTAAACAATGCGCTTGGCCAAGCGCATCGTTCTGTATCAGCCTGTGAGTTAGACCAAAGTTCCATCAAGCCCAGTATCTGTTTCCAACAGTGGCCAATCCAGGTCATAGGTACCTGGCAGGATCCCAAGAAATAGATAGATTACATGCAGCTTATCCCAGGAATAAGCAATGGATTTTCCTCCAGAAACTTGTCCAAATGTTTTTTAAATGCAGCTGCACTAATAGCTTTCCCCATATCCCCAAGACTTGCAAAAAGTCCCTGGTGGTCCAGCAGGGATCCTGGAGCCATCTCCTGCACTCGGGCCGTCGGCTGCCAGTATTCAAAATGGCATCAATAGCCTTTGCCCTTACTATGTCACAGGGGCTACCGGTGCCATTGGTCGGCCCCTGTCACATGGTAGGAGCACAAGATGGTGCCGGACGTCGATTGCTCCTACCATGTGACAGGGGCTGACCAATGGCACTGGTAGCCCCTGTGACATAGTAAGGTCAAAGGCTATCAGCGCCATTTTGAATATCGGCAGCCGATGGCGTGAGTGCAGTAGATGGCTCTCGGACCCCCGCTGGAGCACCAGGGAGTTTTGGCAAGTCTTGGGGGGGTCAGGACGGTGGGGGGTTGTAGTTAAATTTTAGCCAGGAAACTATTAAGAATGGAACGGATCGGGGGCCCCCCTTGCCAAATGCAACGTATCTGCCCCCCGACAAATGCGAATACTGAATGTAATGTATGCGGCCCCTCTGCACATCCCTAAGGCATTGTGATATTCTCTATTTTATTCTCCATTCCTTTCCTAATAATTCTTAGCATTCTATTTGCTTTCTTGACTACTGCTGTACTCTGAGCAGAAAATTTCATTGTATTATCAATGATGACATCTAGATCTTTTTCCTAAATGATGATTCCTAATGTGGAAACTTACATTGTGTAGCTATAATTTGGGTTACTCTTCCCTAAGTGCATCACTTTGCATTTGTCTACATTTAATTTTATTTGCCATTTGCACAGAGCCATAGCGTACCTATGGCCAATATGACCATGGCTATAGGCGCTGCTACTAAAAGATGCTGCTACCACTGCTATGTGCCAAGAAGAGCCAAAATTGATGGCATGGTAGGCACGGCCTTAGTAAGTGGAAAAGCAGTGCGGCCACGCTACCGAGTTCTGGTGGGGCCGTGCTGCTTTTCTACTTACTAAGGCAGCACTTACCATGCCGTTGATTTCAGTGGGGCCACACCCTACCGGAAATAGTCCAATGCCCTGTGGCTGGAAGTCATTCCCTTGGCCACAGGGGCCAAAGAAGGAGACTACTGCTGCCTGCTAAGTCAAGGAGGAAGTGAGTGAGAGAACATGTGTGTGGGAGAGTGATTGGGAGCAAGTGTGTGTGTGTGTGGGAGAGTGAGAGAGAGCAAGTGTGTGTGTGTGGGAGAAGTGAGAGAGAGCATGTGTGCTTGTGTGTGGGAGAGTGAGAGAGAACATGTGTGCTTGTATGTGGGAGAGTGAGAAAGTGTGTGTGTGTGGGAGAGTGAGAGAGAGTATGTGTGTGGGAAAGTGAGAGCATGTGTGTAGGGGAATGAGTGAGAGCATATGTGTTTGGGTGTGGAAAAGTGAGAGAGCATGTGTGTGCATAACTACCCCAATTACTCTCTGCCTGCTAATCCATGACAATTTCAGGGCATCTGGAAATCAAAAGTTTCAAGGTATGGATAATGAGGAATTTTTTAAAATCCTTATGTTAATTGTTGGGTGTTAGGACCAGGCCCCCAAGCCTTGCCCTTGCATAGAGCCTAGGCTGAGGTCATGGTGACCTACAAAGGCTGAGGCTTTGGCCTGGGCCTAGGCCTAGGCCTCATCAACAGATTCCCACCGGACTGAGTAAGTGGGGTCCGGGGGGATCCAGCCCTAGCATTTTTCCGGGTGGGAGGAATGGGTAACGGGGACAGGAGGGCTATGCTTATTGTATAGTCCTGTTATATGAGTAAACATGCATACCCCAAAGGAAAGAAGAAAGAAGGGTGATACAACAGAAATTCAAATACCTCAATGGGATAAATAATGCACAAGAAGCAAACATGTTTCAAAGGAAAGGTATTTCTAGAACATGAGATCATGTTAGAAAGCTCCAAAAGAGAGATTCAGGAGTAATGTCAGAGAAAGATCTTTACAGAAAGAGTGGTGGATGAGTCAAGCAGCCTTTCAGTAAAGGTGGTATAAGCAAAAACAGTAATAGAATTCAAGAAAGCATGGGATAAGAAAAAAGCTCCTTAGTTGGGAAGAAGTGAAGGAAAAGTGGTTAATCATGGAGTATAGGACACCAGAATAGAAGTAACTGAGCATAGAAGAAAGGTTGTGTGGTGCTTATCTGCCATCATATTCTATGTTTAGATGTTACCCAAAGAAACTAAGATAGCAAAAATCATTTTTGAGGCATCCCCTTTCAGACAAAGGGGCGGATTTTCAGAGCCCTGCTCGCCTAAATCCGCCCAAATCCGGGCGGATTTAGGCGAGCAGGGCCCTGCGCGCCGGTGAGCCTATTTTACATAGGCCTACCGGCGCGCGCAGAGCCCCGGGACTCGCGTAAGTCCCGGGGTTTTCGGAGGGGGCGTGTCGGGGTGGGGCCGAGCGCAGCGGCGTTTTCGGGGCGTGTCGGCAGCATTTTGGGGGCGGGTACGGGGGCGTTGCTACGGCCCGGGGCAGTCCGGGGGCATGGCCGCGCCCTCCGTACCCGCCCCCAGGTCGCGGCCCGGCGCGCAAGAGGCCCGCTGGCGCGCGGGGATTTACTTCTCCCTCCGGGAGGCGTAAATCCCCCAACAAAGGTAAGGGGGGGTTTAGACAGGGCCGGGCAGGTGGGTTAGGTAGAGGAAGGGAGGGGAAGGTGAGGGGAGGGCGTTAGAGGATTCCCTCCGAGGCCGCTCCGATTTTGGAGCGGCCTCGGAGGGAACGGGGGTAGGCTGTGCGGCTCGGCGCGCGCCGGCTATACAAAATCAATAGCCTTGCGCGCGCCGATCCAGGTTTTTTAGCAGATACGCGCGGCTCCGCGCGTATCTACTAAAATCCAGCTTACTTTTGCTGGCGCCTGATGCGCCAGCAAAAGTAAGCCAATTCGCGCTATTTGAAAATCTACCCCAAAGTGAGGGACAAGGAAGAGAAAAAAGTAGAAAAAAAGGATTTCCTTCTATTAGTTTTGTGTTCTTATTCTTTAGTCCCCCTTCCCACCTTCTGCCATCCTCTCATACCTACATTCTTGCTCTGTACCCTCATCCAGTGGAAGCTTACCCTACATCTCTGTGGTTTCATAGCACTAGCACACCTGTTCCTCTGATGTTGCATATTTTACTTTGCATCTTCTAAGTTCCTGTTCACTGTTTTGTTTTGGGTTTTTTTTTTTTTTTATAACTAACATCTGTGCACTTGAAAGGAAAAGAGCTTCATGAGAAAAAAAAGATAGCATAGGCTTTGCAGGCAATTAAGTGTTGCATTGCAGTTTACACTTTGCATATTGATGTGCAGCTGGGCTTGTCTGCCAGTGAAAATGATATTCCACCTATAAACAAAAGTTGAAGACAAAACGGTCTACAAAGAACCTTGAGAAGAGAAGGCGCGTGTTCATATTGCCCATTGACAGATCTAGTTTCTGATCCCCTTAGTCAGTGCTGGCGTTCTCACCTCCTGCTCCTGGAAGGTCGGACAACAGGGAGAAGAAGATCTAAGACACAGCCCCATCATTTAATGTGGCAGGACAGGGGGAGATTCAACAGAAAGAATTAGAATAGGCTGAGGCACAGTAGTAAACATTTCCATCTTTTATATTATAAAAATAAAGTTCATTTCCTGGTGCATGCCATGGACCGCACCTGATCTCTGGCTTTCCCCCCTATTTCTTGGGTCGCAAGGATGGTCCATGCTTATCCTATAGTTTCTTAATTCTGGCTTCTGCAACCATGGGTACAATGAGATTGGTGACTCTTTCCTTTTCCTTGCCCCGGTGGAGCTAGGCACCAAGGAGCAAGACATTGACTGATATTTTTTGTTTTGTTTTTAATAATGCTGCTAGCATCAGTGTGAGTGCCTTTCTTGTTCTCGTTCATAATATGGTTTTGTGTCCTAACAGGACAACTGAATTTGCTGCATATGCAAGATATATAAATTATTTTTTTTTTAATAATGACCAGTAGGACCAAACCCTTGAGTGGGTCATAGCACCAGCTGCTGCAGTGGGGGAGACTTGGGTTCAACTCTGTCTTACAGTACTGGTGGGACTCGAGTGCATCACTGACATAAAGCGCCTAAACTCCAGGCAGGAGGGAAGGCAAATGTCACTATAGGAGCGACTCCTGCTGATTAAAGAGAAGCTCTATGGGATTCAATCTCAGAGAGGACTTTCCTTCCTGCATTTGGCCATTGAGGTAACCTGATGTTTACAAGGACATTTGGCTAGAAAGATTACAGGGAAAGAAAAAAATAATTTAAAAAATTCATCTGTACCAAAACCTAAGACATATGAGAGAGGATAACTTTCCCCATCCTCTATCTGTATCATTGCATTTTCTGGCCTAAGGTGTTAATGTGTCAAAAGCCAAGTGACAGTTAAAACACTATGAACGGAACATTATGTATTTGTCTTACTTCACACCTAGCAAAGAGCGTAGGTGCATAATTGTGGTGCCATTGCTGTGGTTTATTCTTATTAATCGGAATGGTTTGTTTTACAGGAAATCACCCAATATATTCAACTGCTTAGGAAAAGCACCCAAAAGTTAAAAGCAAAACATAAGATATACAGATGTAAGTTCTGATTTTGATTTCCTGTTTGAGGAGATAGCAAGTCAACGTCAGTTAACAGTGGTTAACTGAGTTATGGAAGGCAACAGCAAAATAACTATACAAATAAATTAAAAATTTTCCATTTGAAAAACCGTCTGTAGCATTTTAATATATAATCCAGTTAAGTTGGAAAGGTTGTATGTTAGTGATTTCATGAATTACACTGTACAAACTAAAAGCAAAAGGCATTCATGACACTCAATTTAAGGAGGTTAAACACCCCCTCCGGCCCCATTAGAAATATAGCTGCTCTGCCTAGAAGAAAAAGCTGCTGTCCAAAGAATCAGTCTGAAATATTAAACAGAGACAGGTGCTCAAAATAACTTTGGATAAGATTTAAATATATAATCAAAGCCCAAATTGTGGTTCTTTGAAAGCTGAGAAACTTTTAATTGACTAATGTAATGCCACATTAAAAAAAAGTAAATGAATAAATTCTTCATGAAAAAATACAAAGTTCTACCTATTGGAGCAACATCATCCTTCAGTAATCACACTGATAGAGTTTTTTGCAAAACAGAGAGCTAGGAAGAGTTTGTCAAACTGGAATCTGACCAAAACTACCAGCTATTGAAGTTACAATGTCCTCAACTGGCCAGATTAATAAAGTTTTTCACAAAATGGAATAAAAGAACAAAAAGTCCTCAAAATGCAGTAGAATCAGAACAAAGTGGTTCCTTGATACAGAGCCCCCTCCCAGTTTTCCCCATTGTTGTAGAGTTCCATGAAGTCTATTGTTCACCTACATAACAATCAGGGCCAGATTTAAGATTCTGGCACTCACTAGAGATAGTGGATGCCCTGCAAGGGACTCTCTTCAAACAAATGGTAATGGAACCCATGAGGGAGGGAGTTTTACTTGACCTAGTGCTCACTAACCGGGATAATGTCTCTAATGTCCAGGGGGTGCCCACCTCAGCACCAGTCATCATCAAACAGTGTGGTTTGATATTACAAACCAGGATCCATAGAAGTGTCACAAAGACCTGAGGTTTGAATTTCAAAAAAACAGACTTTGTCGAAATGGGGAAATATCTGGAGGCAGAACTTGAAGACTGGGAGAAAATGGAAGAGGTCGAGCAACAGTGGACCAAACTAAAAGGAGCAATTACAAAAGCAACAAATCTGTATTTAGAAAAGTAAACAAAAGTAAGAGAAATAAGAATCCAATCTGGTTCACAAAGGAGGTGGCTGATGTAATAAAAGCAAAAAAAAGCAGCTTTTAAGAAATATAAAGAATACCAAAAAGTGAAACACAGACAGGATTATCCAGCGAAACTGAGGAAGATGAAAAAAGTAATCAAGAAAGCAAAACGTCAGGCAGAGGACAGGATTGCCAAGGAGATAAAGCAAGGTGACAAAACATTTTTCAGATATATCAAGAGAAAGGAGAAAGGTTCATAGTGGTATAGTGAAATTGAAAGGGGATAAGGATCAATGGGTGGAGAGAGATGATGAAATAGCAGCAATATTAAACAAATACTTCAGTTCAGTGTCCACTAAAGAAGACCCTGGAGAAGGACTGTCACTTGTTATCAAGACTGTAGAAGGGGGTGGAGTAGACAAAACTCCATTTATGGAAGATAATGTATGGGACGAGCTAAGAAAAATGAAAGTGGACAAAGCCATGGGGCCTGATGATGTTCATCCCAGAATACTGAGGGAACTCAGAGATGTGCTGTTGGGTCCACTGTGTGACCTGTTCAATAGATCTTTGGAAAAGGGTGTAGTGCCGAGTGACTGGAGAAGAGTGGTGGTCCTGCTTCTCAAGAGTGGGAGCAGAGAAGAAGCTGGAAACTACAGGCAAGTTAGCATCACCTTGGTGGTGGGAAAATTAATGTAGACTCTGCTGAAGGAAAGGATAGTGAACTATCTAGAATCCGGTGGGTTGCTCGATCAGAAGCAGCACGGATTCACCAGGGGAAGGTCCTGCCAGACGAATCTAATTGATTTATTTAATTGGGTGACTAGAGAACTGGATCAGGGAAGAGTGATCGATGTAATTTACTTGGATTTTAGTAAAGCTTTTGATACGGTCACACACAGAAGACTCATCAACAAAATGAGAAACTTGGGAGTCAGCTCTAAGGTGTTGGTGTGGATTACAAACTGGTTAATGGATAGAAGACAATGGGTGAAGGTAAATGGAACCTACTCTGAAGAGAGAATGGTGTTAAGTGGAGTACCACAGGGATCTGTGTTGGGACCGGTTCTGTTCAACATCTTTGTGAGCGACATTGCGGAAGGGATAGAAGGTAAAGTTTGTCTATTTGTGGCTGATATTAAGATCTGCAACAGAGTGGACATGCTGGAAGGAGTACAGAGAATGAGACGGGATTTAAGGAAGCTGGAAGAGTGGTCGAAGAAATGGCAGCTGGGATTCAATTCCAAGAAATGCAGAGTCATGCATCTGGGGGTGTGGTAATCTGAAAGAACTATGTGTATTGGGGGTGAAGGGCTGATGAGCACCGAGCAAGAGAGACACCTTGGAGTGATAGTGTCTAATGACCTGAAGTCGACAAAGCAGTGTGACATGGCGATAGCCAAAGCCAGAAGAATGCTGGGCTGTATAGAGAGAGGAATATCGAGTAAGAAAAGGGAAGTAATAATCCCCTTGTACAGGTCCTTGATGAGGCCTCACCTGGAGTACTGTGTTCAGTTCTGGAGACCATATCTCAAAGGAGACAGAGACAGGATGGAGGCGGTCCAGAAAAAGGTGACCAAAATGGTGGATGGTCTCTATCGAATGACTTATGAGGAGAGGTTAAAGAACCTGAATATGTATACCCTGGAGGAGAGGAGGAGCAGGGGTGATATGATACAGACCTTCAGATACTTGAAAGGTTTTAATGATCCATGGTCATCAACAAACCTTTTCCACTGGAAACAATTTAGTAAAATTAGGGGTCACGATTTGAAACTCCAGGAAGGAAGACTTAGAACCAATGTCAGGAAATATTTCTTCATTGAGAGGGTGGTGGATGCCTGGTATGCTCTTCTGGAGGAAGTGGTGAAGACTAAAACCGAGAAGGATTTCAAAGGGGCATGGGATAAACACTGTGGATCCCTAAAAGGCTAGAGGATGGGAATAAATAAAAAAGTTTAACCGGCACAGAGCGGCATTGCTATCCTTGGGAGAGAAATGGGGGTGACCTGCGCGGAGTGGCAGTTGCTGCCCTTGGGAGAGGCATGGGGGTGACCTGCGCGGAGTGGCAGTTGCTGCCCTTGGGAGAGACATGGTGTTGGCCTGCATGAAGTGGCAGTTGCTGCCCTTGAGCTACCTTGGGAAGCTTGCTGGGCAGACTAGATGGACCATTTTGATCTTTTTCTGCCGTCATTACTATGTTACTATGTATAAGTAAGGACTGGGAGATCCTGGAAATCAGAAAGTGTGGGAAGTCGTGTCCCCCCCACACACACACACACACACACTCTCATCCAGATTTCCATATCAGGACTTCTCTGAAGTGGATGACGGGAGTAGGCTTCTCCTTAGCCCAGTGGCACTCCTCTCTGGCCTGAATATTTGGTGCCTTCAAAGTTTGGCATCTAGACAATTACCTATGTTACTTAGGCCTGATAATAAATGTACAGAAAAAGTTGATCACTATGACATTAAAATGTTCTCCAAATACAAAAAGGGAGAAAAAACAGTATTGAAAAAAATTCAAATAATTGAAACAAAATAGTAAGAATGTAACAAAAACAATACAAAGAAAAAATAGAGCATGTGAACAGATAAGCCAAGAGTCAAAGACAATACAGACCGTAAGAAAGCTAATGATACATATTTGATTTCACAGTTCTTCTCACTTTGAGGCTACAGCACAAAAATATTACACCTATAGCATAAAAATAAAATGTAAAAAATGCTTAAGGTAGAAAAGTTCCCATGATTCTTTTATAATAATTTTGGGAGTAACCTAGTATTATATCTTGATAATAAAATGAATGCAATTCAACTGGGTCCTTGCTGCCAAGGGATGTAGCATTATACATCCCTTGGAGGTAAAACAGACATTTTTCCTTGGCTCCTTGAAAGTTTTTCCTGATGCTTGCTAATCCCTATCTAAAGGCCAGTGTTCCATGAGCTTCCTGTTGACGAGGCCCTATCAGAGGTCAAGGACTAACGACAAGCCCAAGATTCAGAATTCACTGGCACCCATGGAAGAAATAGCATTTGAATTCATAAACAGTGCTATATTTGTCACTGAAGAACACAGCTTTTCTTTTCTTTTTTTTTTTTGGTTGCTTTAATAACTGTAACTATTCCTCTTCATCCCACAAGAGCAGAAAACTGGAAACCCAACTCGCAGCTTGAATTCTGGAAAGAGACTTTACTTAATTCTCTGGAACACCTTACAGGGTAAACCTGATACCCACAACAAAGTCCGGGTCGGAGTGCAGAGACGTAAGCTTGCTTACATGTCCAGCTGGAGGATGTGGATCTTTGGAATGATTCTGTTCTGTTTGGTTATGTTTTCCTGTTGCTTATATGTGATGAGTTCTAACTTATCTTACAAATAATTTAAATTGATTATATGTATGTTTTTTTAGTTTTTGAACCTATGTGTAATAACTGACATGTTCTCACTTTTACTCTTGTTAGTTCTATCTCCTTCCCTATTTGTTTCAAGAGATCATTTGGCCAGATGTGAAAACCCTGTCTTGCTGACCAGCTCTGAGCTAGATAAATTACTGTTTATCCAGTAGGGATTTCCATCTCCCTGGGTTTTGTTTTTTTTTTTTTTTTTCATTTTGGAGGTTATAGTCCCCCTTTCTGTGGTTCATTTAACGTTTTAGTTCATTTCATCTGGCAAACTGAACTTCTCTCCCCCCCCCCCCCCCCCATCCCTAATTAAACATGAAAAAACCCTCAAAACAAAAAAAATTAAAAAAAAATAAACTTTTTTTTTTAAACATACTTCCCTGGACCCTCACTCTCAGGCCAAAAAATCTGAGCTGGGACCTGGGCGTTCCCCCCCCCCCTTTTAAAAGTGCCAGTGAGCTCCCACACTGGGCCTCCCATGTACCCTTCTTCCCGGATGCTGGTTCAAAAAAGGGCAGCAGCGATGCTCACTCAATCCCACCTCGGTCCCAGTTCTTTAAAAATGGCACTATTCTCTCGGAGGGTGGAACCAAAGTGGCAGTTTGGAAATCACTTCCGTGCTATTTCCAAGCAGCTGGTACCATCTTTAAGTGCTGGGAGCCAGGCAGGAGCGAGTGGGCATCACTCTGCCCTTTTTGACCCAGGAAGAGGCGGTATCCCCCAGCCCCAGCATTTTTAAAAGGGATATCTGCTCCGAGCAGGCCCTGGCTGGGTCAGATTCGTTTTTTTCTCTCAGTGAGGTCTCAGAGACCTGGGGAGCTCCAGCCAGGCCTGCTAGACTTTTATTTATTTATTTTTTTAAATGCCACAAATGCAAAAATACCCAAACATTTTCAGGTATTTTTGTATGAGGCAATCGGTGGTTCGTTCTATTTACAAATGTTCATTGTATTTGACTATGGAAATATATTTCCTGCTTTTCTGTTTTAATGTAAACCGGTATGATTTGCATTTGATGTAAGAATGTCGGTATATAAAAGTTAAAAATAAATAAATAAATAAATTTAGAATGAGTCAAAAATGGCCTTATTCATTGCATTTTTGACAACTGTTTGAAACTTATCCCTGTTATTTAGTTAGCTCAGGGATGGGAGAGTTCTGGGTTAGAACTGGCTATCCCCCTATGTTAGCTGGCTAAATGCTAATTTACAGTATTCTCTGGCTTATATAGCTGGATAACTTTAGGACTGAAGAGCAGTTCTAAAGTTAGGAAATAACTCAACGGGCTTAGGTGTAGATGTGTCACTGAATATTAGGGATGTGAATCGTTTTCCATATCGTCTTAACGACAGAAATCGTGTGGCAGGGCAAGAAAATCGTCTTAGGCACGATTTTTTAGTTAAAAAAATCGTTAAAAATCGTTTTTTCCGATTAGTGCGCACTAACTCGAGTTAGTGCGCACTAACGGGAGTTAGTGCGCACTAACTGAAAATGATACAATTTGACACTTTTCAGGTCAGTTAAGGTCAGTTTAGGAATGAATATGTATTCCTATTGGCTGCCCTCTTATTTATTCATGTTACCAAGTTTCCTACTGACAGTATATGGGGGATGGGAAATGGAAACAGTTGGTAGCTTGACAAAACAAGTAATGTGATCAGTCAATGTGACTAGAACTTGTGCCCTAACCCTGATACCAGGGGTATTGTGATCTTCCTGCACACAGTGCCCTATCCCTATTAATACCAGGAGTGTTGTGATCTTCCTGCACACAGTGCCCTATCCCTAATACCAGGGGTGTTGTGATCTTCCTGCACACAGTGCCCTATTCCTGATACTGGGGGTGTTGTGATCTTCCTGCACACAGTGCCCTATTCCTGATACCGGGGGTGTTGTGATCTTCTTGCACACATCCCGGTATCAGGGATAGGGCACTGCATGCAGGAAGATCACAACACTCCTGGTATTAATAGGGATAGGGCACTGCATGCAGGAAGATCACAACACTCCTGGTATTAATAGGGATAGGGCACTGCATGCGGGAAGATCACAACACCCCTGGTATCAGGGATAGGGCACTGTGTGCAGGAAGATCACAATACCCCGGAGGAGTGAGGGTCAGGCAGCTCCCCCCTGTCTGTGAAGCCAGCCTCTCACTAGTAATGCAGGGAGGGAGCTGTCTCAGACTTCACCATCCTCTCCCCCCCCCCTTACCCACACACCATTCACTAGCTGGGACATGGGGGAAGTCAGGAGTGAGGGTCAGGCAGCTCCCCCCTGTCTGTGAAGCCAGCCTCTCACTAGTAATGCAGGGAGGGAGCTGTCTCAGACTTCACCATCCACCACCCCCCCCCCTCACCCACACACCATTCACTAGCTGGGACATGGGGGAAGTCAGGAGTGAGGGACAGGCAGCTCCCCCCTGTCTGTGAAGCCAGCCTCTCACTAGTAATGCAGGGAGGGAGCTGTCTCAGACTTCACCATCCTCCCCCCCCCCCCTCACCCACACACCATTCACTAGCTGGGACATGGGGGAAGTCAGGAGTGAGGGTCAGGCAGCTCCCCCCTGTCTGTGAAGCCAGCCTCTCACTAGTAATGCAGGGAGGGAGCTGTCTCAGACTTCACCATCCTCCCCCCCCCCCTCACCCACACACCATTCACTAGCTGGGACATGGGGGAAGTCAGGAGTGAGGGTCAGGCAGCTCCCCCCTGTCTGCGAAGCCAGCCTCTCACTAGTAATGCAGGGAGGGAGCTGTCTCAGACTTCACCATCCTCCCCCCCCCCCCCCCTCACCCACACACCATTCACTAGCTGGGACATGGGGGAAGTCAGGAGTGAGGGTCAGGCAGCTCCCCCCTGTCTGTGAAGCCAGCCTCTCACTAGTAATGCAGGGAGGGAGCTGTCTCAGACTTCACCATCCTCCCCCCCCCCTCACCCACACACCATTCACTAGCTGGGACATGGGGGAAGTCAGGAGTGAGGGTCAGGCAGCTCCCCCCTGTCTGTGAAGCCAGCCTCTCACTAGTAATGCAGGGAGGGAGCTGTCTCAGACTTCACCCTCCTCCCCCCCCCCCCCTCACCCACACACCATTCACTAGCTGGGACATGGGGGAAGTCAGGAGTGAGGGTCAGGCAGCTCCCCCCTGTCTGCAAAGCCAGCCTCTCACTAGTAATACAGGGAGGGAGCTGTCTCAGACTTCACCATCCTCCCCCCCCCCCTCACCCACACACCATTCACTAGCTGGGACATGGGGGAAGTCAGGAGTGAGGGTCAGGCAGCTCCCCCCTGTCTGTGAAGCCAGCCTCTCACTAGTAATGCAGGGAGGGAGCTGTCTCAGACTTCACCATCCTCCCCCCCCCCCCTCACCCACACACCATTCACTAGCTGGGACATGGGGGAAGTCAGGAGTGAGGGTCAGGCAGCTCCTCCCTGTCTGTGAAGCCAGCCTCTCACTAGTAATGCAGGGAGGGAGCTGTCTCAGACTTCACCATCCTCCCCCCCCCCCTCACCCACACACCATTCACTAGCTGGGACATGGGGGAAGTCAGGAGTGAGGGTCAGGCAGCTCCCCCCTGTCTGTGAAGCCAGCCTCTCACTAGTAATGCAGGGAGGGAGCTGTCTCAGACTTCACCATCCTCCCCCCCCCCCCTCACCCACACACCATTCCCTAGCTGGGACATGGGGGAAGTCAGGAGTGAGGGTCAGGCAGCTCCCCCCTGTCTGTGAAGCCAGCCTCTCACTAGTAATGCAGGGAGGGAGCTGTCTCAGACTTCACCATCCTCCCCCCCCCCTCACCCACACATCATTCACTAGCTGGGACATGGGGGAAGTCAGGAGTGAGGGTCAGGCAGCTCCCCCCTGTCTGTGAAGCCAGCCTCTCACTAGTAATGCAGGGAGGGAGCTGTCTCAGACTGGTATCAGGGTTAGGGCACTGTGTGCAGGAAGATCACAACACTCCTGGTATTAATAGGGATAGGGCACTGTAAGAGATGACTGTAGTAGATTGAATAAAGATCTGATGTTTCTGCTCTCCTCACACCAAACAAAAACAACACACAAGCAGAGAAGCCCTTCTTACAAAGCTGAGCTAGTGAGTTAAGTAGGAGGAAAAGTAAACATACTGGTGCCAGTGTGGCTACTTAAAAAATACACTTACCAACAATCAATTACATATATTTGAACTGTGTACAGTTCCAGCCAGGACCACCTTTCTAAAATGCACAGTGATTGGCAAATTCAACATGCACTAGCATTTCAGGTGCCTGCTAACAAAAATAATAAACAAACAAGTTCTAGTCACGTGAGTGCTGATCATTACATTACTTTTTTTGTCAAGCTTCCAACTGTTTCCATTTCACATCCCCCCAACCATATTGGTAACATCAATAGATAAGAGCACAGCCAGCCAATAGGAATACATACATACATATTCATTCCTAAGTGACCTTTACTGACCTGGGAAGTGTGAACACTTTGTTTCATTTTCTGTTGGTGTTCGTTAGTTTCCAGTTCCATTTCCCATCCCCCCAACCATCACCTCAGTGGTAACCTTGGTAACATCAATAGATAAGAGGGCAGCCAGCCAATAGGAACACATATTCATTCCTAACTGACCTTCAGTGACCTGGAAAGTGTTTATTTGTATCATTTTCAGTTAGTGCGCACTAACTCGAGTTAGTGCGCACTAACACGATTTAACGATTTTTAACGATAAATCGTTAGAATTTCTATTGTATCGTGTTCTATAACGATTTAAGACGATATAAACATTATCGGACGATAATTTTAATCGTTGAAAAACGATTCACATCCCTACTGAATATCCCAGCAGGGATAGCTGGATAAACATTGATAGTACACCAGCATCTGAATACATATTTTATTTGGGGGGTGGTCACATTTGTCCTTTCTTCTTGAAGTCAGCAGTCCAAATTTGAGCTACAAGGACCAATTTAAAGCCAATGCAATTTCTCATCTCCTGCTCAGTCCTCTCTCTCTCACACTGGATCACTGATTGCTCCTTGCACTACCTCACAGCCATGAGCATTTGACCTGGAAATGAAACGGGAGACTCCACCATCCTGCATTTTACCTAATATTCTATAAGTTAGTGTGTCTGCTCTGAGGAGCACCATGAGCAAGAATAAAAACCAAAACACAATGCTATATTATGCTAAAGTCTATTTGTCCCCCTCAGACTTATGGGGGATTCTTAGGAAGACAATTTTCAAAAGCCATGGCCTCAGGTACATGTTTTATTATGTATGTTTTCTCAGTGCATTGCATAGCACTAAGGCTTTAGCCATTCATTTTTTAATTAAGGTAAGCAAGGACTGATTTAGATGGATAAAAGTCCTGACTGAAAATTCCTCACTCTGAACCTGGCTAAAAGTGCATGCAGAGTTTCAACAACACATGTACTTTGAATTTTCAAATCTACGTGTATTATTTTCCATGGAAAAAGTACCTCCAGGAAAATCAGGTGCAAATATCAGAGCAATTTTCAACAGTGCTCACTTATTCTCTGGATCCCAATATGCCCAACATGGCTATATATTTTGAAAAACCTGTTTTAAGAGCTTTAAATACAAATTCAAAAAAGCCAACCTGTGTTCTGGTATCAGCACGGTTAAGCTTTGACTTTTGCTCGAGAGGCCATGCTGAAACAAGAGCACAAGTTGGCATTTGTGATTTTGATATTCAAGCCTTTGAAGCAGGGATGCCGTGTGCTGATACCAGAACACAAGCTGGCATTTTTAAATTTGTATTTAAAGCCCCTGAAGCAGGCCTCTTCAGTAAACACCGAATCAAAGAAATAGTTTAATCTTTCCGCGATGGCCTTATCTTCTCTAAGTGCCCCTTTAACCCCTCGATCATCTAATGGTCCAATTGACTCCCTCACAGGCTTTCTGCTTCGGATATATTTAAAAAGATTTTTACTGTGAGTTTTTGCATCTACGGCCAACTTCTTTTCAAATTCTCTCTTAGCCTGTCTTATCAATGTCTTACATTTAACTTGCCAACGCTTATGCTTTATCCAGTTTTCTTCTGTTGGATCCTTCTTCCAGTTTTTGAATGAAGAGCTTTTGGCTAAAATAGCTTCTTTCACTTCATTTAACCATGCCGGTAATCGTTTTGCCTTCCTTCCACCTTTCTTAATGTGTGGAATACATCTGGACTGTGCTTCTAGGATGGTATTATTTAACAATGACCATGCCTCTTGCACACTTTTTACTTTTGTAGCTGCTCCTTTCAGCTTTTTTCTAACTATTTTTCTCATTTTATCAAAGTTTCCCTTTTGAAAGTTTAGCACAAGAGCCGTGGATTTGCTTACTGTCCCCCTTCTAGTCATTAATTCAAATTTGATCATATCTCTCTAGCATGTCCTGATGAGACATTTACCCAGTCAATATTTATTTCATTTATTTAATAATTTTTATATACTGACTTTTCATGCAAGCATATCAAATCGGTTTACAGTAGTTAGCAATTAATCATTTAAAATTATTTACATTTCCAAAGAAGAAAGGAAGTAAATACATAGTTTCAAAATATAAATAATTAACATAGTTAACTAAATAGTAGGCTAAATAATCAAAATTTAAACACTTAGAGAGGTAGTATAATTAGGGTAGAGATAGTATAATAAAAATAAAAATATACATTACCTTGGTATAAAATCAGAAGAGTGAGATAATTATGCTAACAGTTCTTGGTAGGCTTGTTTAAAAAGCCAGGTTTTAATCCCCTTTTTAAATAATTTGATGTCAGCTTCTAGTCGTAATTCCTGCGGAATAGAGTTCCATAGAAGGGGTCCAGCAATAGAGATAATTCTTTCTCTTACATTATTTAGGTGGGCAATTTTGGGGGAAGGAATTGGTAGCATCCCTGTCCAGTTGATCTGGTGATTCTTGAGGGGGTCTGGAAGTGAAGTGAAGAGGTTAGCCATTCAGTTTTTTCATTTTATAGGGTTTTGTGAATTGTAAATTAGTGATATTTGTGAATTACCGCACTACCAATTTGGTTAGCTTCCTTAATTTCTCTTAGCATTTCACTGTCTGTCTCACCATCTTGGCCAGGTGGATGGTAGTATAATCCTATCACTATAGTCTTCCCCAACACACAAGGGATTTCTACCCATAAAGATTTGATTGTGCATTTAGTCCCATGCAGGATGTTTATCCTGTTGGACTCTATGCCACCCCAGATATAAAGCGCCACACTGCCTCCCAGATGTTCATCTCTGCATTGCGATATAATTTGTAGGGATGTGCATTTGTTTTTGCCGAATTGGAAAATTTCAAATAAATTGTCCAATTTGGCATGGGTCAGAGGACCTGAAACCAGAGACGGATTTTCCCTGAACTTCGGGGGAAATGTGTTGTTCGGGTTAGCATGGGGGAGGAGCATATTTATTTTTTAAAAAAACAAAAAACACCCCCAACCGTTCAAATTCAGTTAATTACAACCCCCCACCCTCATGACCCCCCTTCCCTAGATGGTCCAGCGGAGGTCCCAGGAGCAATCTCCTGCTCTCAAGCTGTCAGCTGCCAGTAAACAAAATGGCGCCGATGGCCCTTTGCCCTTACCATGTGACAGGGGCTACCGGTGCCATTGGTCGGCCCCTGTCACATGGAAGGAGCAATGAATGGCCCATGTCTAAGAAGTAAGATGGGAGAATTAGGATGTACAGCAGTGAATGATGACATAGACTTAATTGGCATCTCAGAGACATGGTGGAAGGAGGATAACCAATGGGACAGTGCTATACCGGGGTACAAATTATTAGGGATGTGCTTCGTTCTTATCTGCCGGGTCGGGCTACGGGTTGGGCGACCCGTGGAAAACTGTTTTCCAACTGGTCCTTTTTTTATTCTCGGAAATTTTCGCAGAAAAAAAAACAGGAAAAAAAACACCCCAACCTTTCAAATTTAGCTTATTACAACCCCCCCAGAAATTGGCTAAAGTCCCTGGTGGTCCAGTGGGATTCCAAGGAGTGATCTCCCACTCTCAGGCTGTCGGCTGCCAGTAAACAGCCATCCATTGCTCCTTCCATGTGACAGGGGCTGACCAATGACACTGGTAAGGGGCCGACCTGTCACATGGTAAGGGCAAAGGGCCACCAATTCCATTTTGTTTACTGGCAGCCAACAGCCCGAGAGCTGGAGATCATTCCCTGGACCCCCGCTGGACCACCAGGGACTTTAGGCCACCATATCTCTGAGATGCCAATTAAGTCTATGTCATCATTCACTGCTATACATTCTAATTCTCCCATCTTACTTCTTAGACTTCTGGCATTAGCGTACAAACTAGGGATGTGAATCGTGTCCTCGATCGTCTTAATGATCGATTTCGGCTGGGAGGGGGAGGGAATCGTATTGTTGCCGTTTGGGGGGGTAAAATATCGTGAAAAATCGTGAAGAATCGTGAAAAATCGAAAAATCGAAAAATCGCAAAACCGGCACATTAAAACCCCCTAAAACCCACCCCCGACCCTTTAAATTAAATCCCCCACCCTCCCGAACCCCCCCCAAATGACTTAAATAACCTGCGGGTCCAGCGGCGGTCCGGAACGGCAGCGGTCCGGAACGGGCTCCTGCTCCTGAATCTTGTTGTCTTCAGCCGGCGCCATTTTCCAAAATGGCGCCGAAAAATGGCGGCGGCCATAGACGAACACGATTGGACGGCAGGAGGTCCTTCCGGACCCCCGCTGGACTTTTGGCAAGTCTCGTGGGGGTCAGGAGGCCCCCCACAAGCTGGCCAAAAGTTCCTGGAGGTCCAGCGGGGGTCAGGGAGCGATTTCCCGCCGCGAATCGTTTTCGTACGGAAAATGGCGCCGGCAGGAGATCGACTGCAGGAGGTCGTTCAGCGAGGGTTCCGGCGCCTCGCTGAACAACCTCCTGCAGTCGATCTCCTGCCGACGCCATTTTCCGTACGAAAACGATTCGTGGCGGGAAATCGCTCCCTGACCCCCGCTGGACCTCCAGGAACTTTTGGCCAGCTTGTGGGGGGCCTCCTGACCCCCACGAGACTTGCCAAAAGTCCAGCGGGGGTCCGGAAGGACCTCCTGCCGTCCAATCGTGTTCGTCTATGGCCGCCGCCATTTTTCGGCGCCATTTTGGAAAATGGCGCCGGCTGAAGACAACAAGATTCAGGAGCAGGAGCCCGTTCCGGACCGCTGCCGTTCCGGACCGCCGCTGGACCCGCAGGTTATTTAAGTCATTCGGGGGGGGTTCGGGAGGGTGGGGGATTTAATTTAAAGGGTCGGGGGTGGGTTTTAGGGGGTTTTAGTGTGCCGGCTCACGATTCTAACGATTTATAACGATAAATCGTTAGAATCTCTATTGTATTGTGTTCCATAACGGTTTAAGACGATATTAAAATTATCGGACGATAATTTTAATCGTCCTAAAACGATTCACATCCCTAGTACAAACATATCAAAGTGTGTTTTTTGTTTGTAATTTCATTCTGCTTCTTAATTGATATGGATAAGTTAGAATTTTTTAGCTCAGGTGAGTTTTTAGTTACAGGCACTTGGACTACTTTTCTTATTATTTGAACCTCACTGTTGGGATGCCTTAATTCTATTGCATCATTTGTATCCTTTGAAGATACCTCCCTCTGAACCATGCGCTGAGCGACTGTCGGCTTTCTCCTTTGTTCTAGTTTAAAAGCTACTCTATCTCATTTTTAAAGGTTAGCGCCAGCAGTCTGGTTTCACCCTGGTTAAGGTGGAGCCCATCCCTTCGGAAGAGACTCCTCCTTCCCCAAAAGACTCCCCAGTTCCTTATAAAACTGAATCCCTCTTCCTTGCACCATTGTCTCATCCACGCATTGAGACTCTGGAGCTCTGCCAGCCTCTAGGGACCTGCGCGTGGAACAGGGAGAATTTTAGAGAATGCTACCCTGGAGGTTCTGGATTTAAGCTTTTTACCTATGTCATTGGTGCCCACATATACCACGACAGCTGACTCTTTCCCAGCACTGTCTAAAATCCTAACTAGATGACACATGAAGTCCGCCACCTTCGCACCAGGTAGGCATGTTACCAGGCAATCCTCATGCCCACCAGCCACCCGGCTGTCTACATTCCTAATAATCAAATCACCAACTATGACGGTGAGCTAACCCTTCCCTCCGTTTACTGAGACATATTAAACCATTATTTGATACTTCCAACTTCTGTACAGTCCTTTAGTCATTAATACTAACTGGTATTGACTACTGTAACTCACTTTATGATGGATTTCCTTTATCAACTATATGACCGTTACAATTAATAGGGATGTGAATCGGGCTTCGGACGATTGAAAATATCGTCGATATTTTCAAAATCGTCAGAAATCGGGGGCTCCCCCAAAACGATAGGAAAACCCCACAATATTGATCATGGGGGTTCCCTTATTGTTTTGGGGGAGGGTGGGAAAAACGGCACACAAAAATAACCCCAAACCCACCCCGAACCTTTAAAGCTAACCCCTTAGCTTCCCCCACCCTCCCGACACCCCAAAAACTTTTTACAGGTACCTGGTGGTCCAGTGGGGGTCCCGGGAGCAATCTCCCACTCTGGGCTGTCCTCCTGCTCCTGGGCCGTTGGCTGCCACTAATCAAAATGGCGCCGATGGCCCTTTGCCCTCACCATGTGTCAGGGTATCCATGCCATTGGCCGGACTCTGTCACATGGTAGGAGCACTGGATGGCTGGCGCCATCTTGTGCTCCTACCATGTGACAGGGGCTGACCAATGGCACCAGTAGCCCCTGTGACATAGTAAGGGCAAAGGCTATTGGCGCCATTTTAATTACTGGCAGCCGATGGCCCGAGTGCAGGAGATTGCTCCCGGACCCCCGCTGGACCACCAGGGGCTTTTGGCAAGTCTTGGGGGCCCCTCCTGACCCCCACAAGACTTGCCAAAAGGGGTGAATAAACATGTGGACAAAGGTTAACCAGTAGATGTGGTGAATTTGGATTTTCAGAAGGTGTTCAACAAAGTCCCACATGAGAAGCTTCTAAGAAGTCATGGGATAGGAGGTGATGTCCTTTTATGAATTGCAGACAGGTTAAAAGACAGAAAACAAGAGAGTAGGATTAAATGGTCTGTTTTCACAGTGGAAAAAGGTAAATAGTGGAGTGTCTCTGGGATTTATACGTGGACCAGTGCTTTTTAATATATTTATAAATGATCTGGAAAGGGGTATGGAGTGATGTGATCAAATTTGCAGATGACAAAATTATGCAGAGTAGTTCAATCTCAAGCAGATTGTGATAAATTGCAGGAGGACCTTGTGAGACTGGAAGATTGGGCTTCTAAATGGCAGATGAAATTTAACATGGACAAGTGCAAAATGATGCATATAGAGGAAAAATAACCCTTGCTGTAGTTACACAATGTTAGGTTCTATCTTAGGAGCTACCACCCAGGATAGAGATCTAGGGGTCATAGTGGATAATACATTGAATTCTTCAGCTCAGTGTAATGTGATGATCAAAAAAGCAAACAGAATATTAGGAATTAAGAAGGGAATGGCAAATAAAATGATGGATGTTATAATGCCTCTGTATTGCTCAATGGCGAAACTGCAATTCTGGTCGCCGCATCTCAAAAAAATAAATAAATATATATATATATATAGTTACACTTGAGAAAGTGCAGAGAAGGGCAACCAAAGTGATACGTGGCATGGAATGACTGCTCTTTGGAGGTAAGGCTAAGGAAGTTAGGGCTGTTCAGGTTGGAGAAGAGTCGACTGAGGGGGGAGATGATAGAGGTCTACAAAATAATGATAGGACTTGAAAAAGTTAATCGGTTATTTACTCTCAGATAATAGGACTAGGGGGCAATCCAGGTAGTTAGGAAGTAGCTCATTTAAAATGAATCAAAGAAAATTCTTTCACACTCAGCCCATAGTTAAGCTCTGGAATTCATTGCCAGAGGATGTGGTTACAGCAGTTAGTGTAATTGGGTTTAAAAAAGGTTTGGATAAGTTCCTAGATGAAAAATCCATAAATGGCTATTAATTAATAAGCAATAGTAGCTTGAGATGTATTTGTTTGGGTACTTGTGACTTGGATTGTCTACTGTTGAAAACAGGATACTGGGCTTGATGGACCTTTGGTCTGACACAGTATGGCAATTCTTATGTTCTTACTCAAGAGAATGCACTTGGGTTAGTAGTATAGTTGTTTGTTGTATGGTAACACTGGGCAACAATGAAAGTGTTACTGACCTTAAAAGGTCCTACTCTGTAGTATCTTGATGTGCTGAACACAAATATGACCATGAAAAGTTTTTATTGGCTCTCGTTTTGAAGATATTTAATATAGTTCACTTTCTATGTTTAGTCATGTAAATTTATCCAGTAGGACTGTAAATAAGCCTAGAATGATGTAATATTGCATCATATTGCATAATACCATCATACATACATCATCCAGAGTTTATTACATCATTTTCTGATGCAATGCAGTTCTACTGCCATGCTGCTGCTGAGTAAGCTGACGTCAGCAGTGTACTATATGAAGCCCAGTCAGAAAGGGTGAGCATTTGAAATATTCATGCTGGCTGACTACTGCTGGACACTCCGCAGAGATGCTCCCCAACAGGTGTACAAGTGACAAGCAAAGAAATCTAAGACGTAGTCTATGACTTCATTTTTCAAACGGTATTAACCGTAGGTCTCCTACTATTGGCATACAATTCAAGATGTAATTATATTATTGCATATTACAAAAAAACTAGAGCCAATTTTGCATTTTCACAGTCACATTCATGTTTAGCACATGGAAATTTATAAGAATTGACTAATTTCATTTCAGTAACATGACTTTTGTGAAAATTTGTTGCCCAGTGAGCTATTGGCATACAGTTCAAGATGTAATTATATTATTGCATATTACAAAAAAACTAGAGCCAATTTTGCATTTTCACAGTTACATTCGTGTTTAGCACATGGAAATGTATAAGAATTGACTAATTTCATTTCCGTAACATGACTTTTGTGAGAATTTGTTGCCCAGTGATAAGCAGCACTCACTGTTATTGTTTGTTGCATGCTGCTGGAGTTTAGTACATGCAGTCCACATCTACTGTCATGTGCAATGTAGTGCTCCATCAAATATTCAAACATCACAACCCTATCAGTATCCATTGGCACTGTCCAATGTTGGCTGCAAAAGCATATGATCAGCCTCCAACTGCTCAACCCTAAGAAATAGGAAATTTTTAGCCATAACTGAGTGATCAGCACACAAATGCTAGCTACTTATAGATATATGAGTAGTATGTATAGAAACTGTATACAATGTATACTGTTTATGCAATATCATAAGTAATTTGCATCCATTGTGGTCAAAATGGCAGATGTTTATGCTCTGGTGGTAGAAATATGAAATCTAGGACAGAATCACTTTCCTGGCACTATGGGATAGTTTTTCATTGAGGTTTGCAGAGTCAATATTTATTATACCTGTGCTTAACAACCAACTTCTTTTTTTTTTTTTTTTTGTGAAACACTTCCTAAAACATTTTTCTCCTGTTATAAAAAGGAAAGGGGGCATCTTTTGGCATGGGGGAAAAGTACAAAGTGGCTAAGAGAAAAAGAAAAAGCAAGAAATATAATTCTCCTCCCCCCAGCAGCACTACCCCAAGCAGCTCAGAAATGGAAACTATTGCAGCATGATCTTACCACTACAAATAAAAAAAAAAACCAAAAAACAAACCCACAGGCCATACTTAACAACTTCTATTTAACAGCATGAAGCATCTGTCTTAACAGTGGCCCATTTGTCTTCGTGTTAGCTACATGTAGAAGGCATAGGCATTTCCCTGCACACCCCATTTCTTTGCATTTTTCACATCAGCTCGTTCCATGAACATCCCACACAACCGGTCCCTGCTCAACCACACTGCTAAGCCTCTGAAACTTACAAGCTAACACCTTCCACTAAAATGCTGGACTTCCTGTGGTGCCAGCCTCAACGTTATAACACATTTTTAATGCTTTGTATAAAATTGACTATTTTAGGCAAGTAACAGTAAAACCAGCAATGAAAATTTCACCCTCCCACCGGTGAAACCCCCCACCCCTGCGCACACCCTCACCAATATAACCCCCCCACACACCTTCCCCCATCTCGTTCCTCCCCACCCCACCCCCCAGCTAGCCTTCCCAAGTCTCTACCCGTACCATACCCTGGCCTAGCCGACCTTTCCTTCCCAAGCAATGCTGTCTTATCATATTAGAAATGTTTCCCTCTAGCTCTATTATAAGTTTCCTCGTTACAATGTAAAATGTTATCATTTACACACTACCGCCTTACAATATAAAATGTTATTTTATTAATATATTATAAATGTTACTTTAAATGTTATTATAAAAGTGATTATATTAATGTATTATAACTGTTACAATTTATACTCATCTTTAGATTTTAGACAAGTTACCATGTTACAATGTAAAATAGGCAGACCTTGCCCTATTCACTCAGTTATATGTAAACAGATGTGATATCTCGATCGAATGTCGGTATATAAAAGCAAATAAATAAATTAAATAAATAAATAAATAAAATGAATCTATGCACTACGTTTTTTTTCCCCCATTGTGTGTCTGTGTGAGGAAAGACCGGGGCTTAATTACAGCAAAAAAAAAAAGAAGCGGAACAGTTTAGGAGTAGGAGTGGGAGTGGGAGTAGGGCCAGGGCCAGGTTGAGCTCTCTACTACATACACACACTCACTCTCACGCATATATTAACACCCTGCAGAGGTAGAAGCTGTAGGGCTGACAGGCATTCACCTCCTCTCTCTTCACCCTTTCAGTTGTGTCAGGAAATTGCACAACGATCAAAGCTATGTGGCTACTCTCATCACAGGGTAAGCAGCTCCGAAACTCTCTGCTCTGTTTTCTCTGGGGCCTAGGGGGCCCAGAAACGAGCCTGACACCATCATCTCTGCTCCAATGCCACGAGTTGCTGAAAATGATTTACAGCACCAGCTCTGCTCCGTTTGTTATGGCCAGCTCTACATTTGGCTACTTGAAAAAAAAGAAGGGGGCAGAATTCCATTTTTGGTTGTTCCGCCACGGGTTAAGCACTGGATAGCAGACACAAAAAAAAAGGCTGAATTAGCACAAGTTTGAAACCTGTACAAACTGTAGTGCATATCAAGGCCAGGGCTCAAAGCCTTGACATCTAGCGCTCTTGTTCTCAAGTTCCAAACATGTTAATTCCACTGCTTTTTGTTGTTTGTTTTTGCTCTGCAGAATTTGCTTCAGTATCTGCTCCCATTCCTTGTAATAGAGGGTAGGGGAAAACAGCAGGAGAGAAGGAGCTGAATTAGGCGAGTGGCAGTTCTGTGCTTTGTCTACTCCAGGATCACACTTTTCTCTGCAGGCTGCATGAAGGGGAAGGGCTGAAACAGAACACCTCTGTTGCTCTGAAAAGAAGGGTCTGAACTGCACTTCTGGATATCCTACCCCCCCCCCCCCCCCCCCAAAAAAAAAAAAATTAAGCCCTGGGAAAGACCTTGATATTTTAGGCCCAAAAGGCATTGAATCAGCCCAAGTTTGAAACGTGAGGGCAAGTAGCAACAGTCAAAACTTGACTGTAAGCTAAGCTTCAAACTTGAGCTGATTCAACCCCTTCGTATCTTTATTACACAAAAAAATAGATGCACATTGACAGATGGTAACTGAATGCATGAAATCTGAGAAAACACTTTCATCCTCTATAGCAGAACACCATTTATCCAAAATGATTGACACCAAAGCCATTCCAGATAATGGGTTTTCCTAGATAATTTGTCTCCTTTCCCACTGAAGCCCACACAGAATGCATCCTCTCCTTTAGCGCCTCTCCCATCCATGCAGTTCAACTCCTTACCTTCAGATTGTGCTCTCATTGCTGAACTGGCCTGACCGTCAAGGTTGCTCTACCTAAACTCTGCCAGCTCTGACCATAGCCTGCCTGTGTCTCTGCCAGCCCTGACCTCAGCCTGCTCAGTATTTGTCCATCCTGAACACAGCCTGCATCACCTCTGCTGAGGCCTGTCCGAGCCTGCTCCATGCCTGAACTGACCAGGATGCACCAGTCTGACAATGGTCCAAGGGCTCACTTCCACTCCTCTAACCCCATAAGATCCCATTTTTTTTTCACATTCACCTAGCTGATACTCTCTCACACTAAGCCCTTCTTATAATCACCATCAGATCTCATGCCCACAGGGAAGCCTTTTCCTCTTGGGTAGGTTGAGTGGTAGGGTGAGAAGAGAGGCGCAGTGGCAACAGCCACTGACCCATGCATACTCAGGCCTCTGCTCTTGGCTGGTCTCAAGCCCAACGGTGATCTACAAGTGGCAGTAGCATCACTAATGAAAGTCAGCATAGGGCCCTTGAGCTAGCACAAGATCACTCCTTGGGCAGGGCTTTCTGTTACTTATGCAAGGGCAGTGGCTGCAAGTACATGCTGACTTCCACTGCTAATACAGCTGGCCTCAGAAGCTGTCATTGGAGGTAATTGTGAACCCATTTGGGGACCCAACTCACAGTCTGGAAAGCCTTGCCCCAATCCCTCCTCACACAGGGCTTCCTAATACCATAGAAACTGATGCAAGGGATGGGGCATGCTAGTACATATGCCCCAACACTGACTTCCACTACTAATGCCTAAAGCAGCGATTCTCAACCAGTGTGAAGCCAAGCACCAGCAGGTATGTCACAGCTCCCGGTGTTCAACTGCCTGGTTGTGCTTCCCTTCTTCCTGCCCCCACTGGCCAATGGGAAGCCTCCTTTCTTCTTCCTGTCCCCACAGGCCAGTCAGAAGCATCCTTCCTAGAAGGGAGGAAGCCTCCAGTTGGCCAATGGGGCAGGAAGAAGGGGTCACCCCATAGCCCAGCGGGTGGGGTGGTTTGAGACGGGCTGGAAGGATTGGCAGCAAAGAAGCCCAGGCCGGCCACGCTGAAATTAAACACGGCGGTGAGCTGCAAAGAGAAGAGACCAGGTGCACCAGGATTTCCCTCTTCTAAAGACGTAGGGAGCCTCGATAGAGCAGGGATTTCCCCAATGTGGCAGTGAGGCACAAGCACGAAGAGGCTGGTTGCTTCAGGAATTCCTCCCCCTCCCCATGCAACAGTGAGCGCGGCAGAGCCGTGATTATGGTAAAAGTGGTACTCAGCCGCTCTGGTTACAGATGGGGCATTAGAGCTCCCGGTGGCCATAAAAGCAGGCAGATGGGGGCAGTGGGAGCCTGGGGATTGGATGAAATTCAATTGTTTTCTGAATTATTATAAATGATTGCATTTTTCACCAAGGGGGCAATCCCAAACATAGGTAATTAATAAGATAGCAAGTGTTGCTTACCTGTAACAGGTGTCCTCACATGACAGCAGGATGTTAGTCCTCACATATGGGTGACGTCAGTGGATGGAGCCCTGCTACGGAACACTTTTCTGTCAAAGTTTCTATAAAGCTTTGACTGATGCTGGCACACTGAGTGCACTGAGCATGCTCAGCCTGCAATTATCTGTGACCACAGGTGTCTCCCCTTAGTCTCGTCTTATAGCAAAAAGCGCAAGCGAAACTAAAATAATAAAACATTTGTAGACCTAACTCCACGGGGGGGCGGGGGGGTTTCGTGAGGACTGACATCCTGCTGTCTTGTGAGAACACCTGTTACAGGTAAGCAACTCTGCTTTCTCACAGGACAAGCAGGATGGTAGTCCTCACATATGGGTGCGTACCGAGCTGAGGATGCCTGAGAGTGTACCCAATGCACCCAAGACGTGCAAAAGGTGCAAAGTCGGGGGTGGAATTTGGTAAGGAGGGCATCCTGAAACCCTTAACGGGTTGGTGGAAGGATATTTATTGCACCCCTGTTTATTTGTAAACCAGCATGATGTGATCGCTTCATGAATGCCGGTATATAAAAATCTTAAATAAATAAATAAATAAACAAACAAACAAACAAACAAATAAATAAATAAATGTTGGTGGAAGGATTAAACACTCACTAATACCGCTTCACGGTCAAGGACTATTCCTATTCCTCCCTCAACACTACCGGGAGCCATTTCCCCTTTCCACAACACTCCCGCCCTGTTTCCCCCCCCCCCCCCTCTCCTTCCCCCAGCCCCAGCCCTCCTCTCCCCCCCACCCCCGTTGCAATGCACCTTTGCGTGGTTATTATATTTATTCTTTATATATTTATTTTTTTTATTATAAATCATTTTATTTATTATTATCAGTTTACTATTAATTAGCTATAGATTATATATTATGTTAAGTGGCATATGGACTGTATTTGCATATCCATGATTTATTGTTTCATGTTACTTGTGCCTCAATTATCCTAATTTTTACAAATGCTTAACAATGTTTCAATGTATCGCTCCTTCGCGACAGTTCTGTTGTACTGTAAACCGGTATGATCTGTACTTTCTACAGGAATGTCAGTATATAAGAATTTTAAATAAATAAATAAATGTTGGGTAGTTAAACCGAACAGAAGAGGAGTAGAAGGACTAGCCAAACATGGAAGCATGCCGGCCAATCTTATGTAAGCGATAATGGGCTGCGAAGGGATGGAGAGAGCTCCAGGTCGCAGTTTTACAAATATGTACAAGTGGCACTGGCTGAAGGTGAGTTATTGAGGCTGGTACGGCCCTAACAGAGTGTGGTTACCCATGGTGTTGTAGTGAAATGACTGCTTGTTAGTAGGAAAAAGAGATGCAGACCGTCAATTAGGAGGAATAGGTCTGTTTGCCCACTGGAACTCACAGCTTGACTTTTTCCACAGGAGGAAAGAGTTAGGTGTAAGTCCTATGGAGTGTAGTGCGGTCTGGATAGAATGCAAGTGCACTTTTACAGTCCAAGGAGTGGAAAACACCTCTCGCTCTGGTGAGAGAGGTGTTGGGAAAAAGTGGGCAGAGTATATTCTGAATAAGGTGAGATGCTGCCTCTACCTTAAGAACGATATGTGGTTGAGTATGTAAAACCACTCAGTCACGGAGGAACGGAGAGTCGGGTGAGTATGTAACAAGGTGTGGAACTCACTGGCCCTGTTGGCAGAAGTGATGACTACGAGGGAAAGAATTTCCCATTGCAGACTGTTATGTGAGAGGAATGGCAAGGCTCGAATGGGGAACGCATGAGTCTTGTAAGCACTAATATATAGGCCCCATTCCGTAACCAGTAAAAATAGAGGCGGCTTAATCAGTGGATAACCCATGATAAGCTGACTCAGAAGGGGTTGAACCAGTAATCGGGTATCCCCACTTCCAAGTGGTATGCCAATTGGAATCAAGGCGTACCCATGTAGAGAATGTCTGGGGAGCAGAATCAGAGGGAATAAGAGAAAAGAGTGGTGTAAAAATAAAGGGGGTAAACCCCCCTTTTTATTTTTTAATGACACGTGGTAAGTCATGCCATTTTGAATGGTAAAAGTTTTGTGTAGAAGGTTTTTGAGACGCTACCAGTACCTGAGAACATCAGTGAGTTCATGATATGAGACTGACCTGTGAAAAGGCGAATTGGTTACTGGTGTGATAGATTGAGAAGTATGGGAAAGCATACTGGTCTCGGCCAGAACATGGGTCCGAGAACAGTGAACCCCGTCCTGGTGCAGCATAATAAGGGTGCTGGCTGTGAGAGGCATTGAAAGAGACACATATAAGAGGCCTTTGTTGCAGCAAAGGCGTCCATGGGAACGCAATGGAGGCATGTGTAGGGAGTAGAATCTGTCCACCGTATGGTTTGATTCAGATGCAGAGGGCAAGTTCGGTTGACCTCAGCGCTAGAAGATATTCCTCGCTACACATTTAATCCAAGACCATCCGAGAGGATGGAAACTTATGTGGAGAAGGTCTGCTAGTGCGTTCAGTAAGTCTGTTAGATAAGTGGCCTGGGGATGCATGGAGTGAGCAAGGGCCAAGAGTAGAGCTGCACAGCTTCCTAGCAGAGCAGCTAAGAGGTTGTGCGTGCTTGTCTGTTGGAAATGCCACAGTGTCACTATGCTGTCTGTCTGTATGCACAAAGGTTTGCTGCATAGGCAGTATTGTAAGGCATAAAGGCATAACTCATGGCTCAAAGCTCCAGGAAGTTGATGTGAAACTCTGCATGGAGCGGAAGAGGCGCATATTGGGTTGAGAAGACGTTAGTTCGAACTCTGCAACCCTGAGTAAATGCGAGTATGAGCAGGACCAGTCTAGGTTTTGGCTCTAGATCTGCAATATGGATCAGGGATGATAGCGGTTGAACAGCTTAGGTCCACTGATAATTGAATTTCACTGAATCTTACTCATAGCAATTTTTTGGGACCTATGAGTAAATGCATGGTGAAAAAATGCCGTGGCCCAATGAAAGAATTGAGGGGCTGAGGTTATGGTGTATGCGCGCAGAGATATATAGGAATTTGTCAGAATGTCTGTGCGGTTGTTGGACAGGAAGTTCATTGTGACTGTGGTGTCCAGAAGTGTGCTATATGGGATTTATGGTAGTGAACAGCAATCCCAGGTAACAGATTTATAGTGAGTCATGAAGAAGTTAGAGCTCCTTGCTTGGGTTGACTGTTATGTAGCTGTCCATGCAAGGAAAAGCATGAATGATGTTTTACTCCGTAGAGAAACAGCAGTCAGTGCTAGTGATTTAATGAAGTACCCAAGTTACCAAAGCTGGTGCAACCGGCAGAGCTTGGGATTGTAATATTGTTGACTCACAATGAAGCACACAGAAAGAATAGAGAGAGGCAACCTACTTACTGTGGTATGGAAGCATGGTGACGAGAGATACCATTTTACCTGCACCTTCTGAAGAAAGTTGATATTTCTGAGGTCCAGAATGGAAAGAATAGTGAAATTAAAACTCCCCCCCCCCCACTCTATCCTTTGTAGCGTCCGGGGGACTGTACCCTGAAGCTTGGTAAAAAGTGGGGTGGCCGCTCTGATATCCGGCAAGTTGAGAGACCAGGAGGTGTCCAACTGGTGGGGCTGACGTAATCAGGATATCATGTAATCTCCCACGGGAGCGTGAGCGGTAAAAGTCATACCCGCATTTCTGTGTGCTATACAAGAAAACGTTGAGACCTGTCGCCAGGTCTCAAGGTGGACTTGCAATGGAGACAGTGTTTGCTGAATCTCGTGTTTAGCAGATCAGCGAATGCATCTGGAATTTCGGTCCTTAATTAGGAACCAGAAACCAGAGTATTAATCAGTACAGAGTCCCGTTGCTAACAACGGGAGGATGTCTGATGTAACCCCAAATGATTGGTAGAGAGGTTCTCTTGATATTGTGTCCGACATAGCTGGCAATAGCAATATGTGACACTAATACAGGTCTTAGAAGACCAGATGACCTAGAACCTTTCGAAACAGATGGCCCGATTTAGAGAACAGGTCTCAATGGGATTGTCGCTGAAACGGGATTAGAGTACTTACCATCCATCGTGGATCGCAGAAGGACAAGCCAGCAAAGATTGATGGCTCCGTGGATTTCAGGAATCATCGAGGGATAGCCTGAAGGATGTACATGTCCGACTCAACTCTGTAACCTGGTATGGTAGTGCAGGTACAGAGGAGACAGGCTGGGCGTGTCTGGCGCGACCACAGTAATTTGTGGAGGGTCAGAACCCTGCACCGATGTCGGTGGGGGAACGCCTCGGGTACAGGGGAGCGATTATGACTCATGAACCCGGCTTGGGTACAGGGGAGCCATTATGACTCATGAACCCAGCCTTCTTTGCAGCGGCTCGATGTATTGTGACACCAGTGCAGAATTCCGCGGAACTCTGTCCGGTCATTCTGGAGCACGGAGAACTGCCAGCGTTGTGTGGAACAGTTGTATATAATTTTTGTATCACAGGGACAGGGCAATCAGAACACTTCGATTCAGAAAAAGATTTTAAAATATAATTTATTCAGCTGTTTATAAGAAAGTCCAAGACAAGTGTTCTGGGAGATGCAATATGACTGCCCTCTATTAGTAATAACTTGCATCTCAGTGAATCTCTGACATGCCCTGACTTATATAATCAAAATACAACACTACCGAAGTTTCCAGAATGCCCAAAGATACATTATGCTGTTGTCATGACAATCTATCCTGTATAGAAAATGCTTGTGAGGATCACTCCCCCCATTCTGAGAATTCCTAACCAACTAAACCTGTATCCTCCCACCATAAAAAAAAGTTCCTTTATCAATCATGGCTTTGCTGGCTTTTGTTCTTCTGTTCTTCTCTTGATATTCTTTTGTTGTGTAAACAGGTAACAAGTCTGGTTTTTGAATAGAAACTCAGCATGAATTCCGTTTTGTGGCACCAGGATTTAATTAAAGCTGCACCCTCAGGGGCATCTTCATTTACCTGGCTCCTGTCAGTTGAAATAGGCATCTGCAAGACAAAAGCTTGCATCCTGATGTCATGTGCACCAAGTTTCCTTATATTGTGGTGCAAACTCTGTCATTGAATAGGCCTTTTCCTGTTGGTGCCAGTAGATCCATCTCAGAGATATTCTGCAAGTCATGCTCAGAAAGGCACTCAAAGTTCATTCACCTCTGACAAGCCACAATACCGCAAAGGCATCTGGGAATTCTTGGTTATCTGCTCGGCCTATTCTTCACAGTGCCGGTGGCAGTAGCAATGTTGCTCGGCCTGGGCATTCTCCAGCACAGAATAGGATAGCACCGATGTGATGGATGGCATCGGTGGCGGACGGTCACCGTGCCGGTGACAATGAGTGCCATGGTGCTCAGCCCGGTCTTTCCCCAGCGCCGAGGTGGACACCCTCACTGTCCTGGATGGCGAATGATGACGGACTGTCAGCATGCCTGCACTTCTCCTGGCACTATGTAGTGTCGTAAGCTGATACGAGGCTTTGGTAAAAAACCCCAAGCATGGAGCACTGTGTTTAGGTGAGGGCATTGTGTGTACGTGCTATGTCAGTATTGACAGTATTGATGGTGGCATGGAGCAGCCTCAAGGGTATCGTCAAATATATATGAAAAAATGTTGATGGCCGGGCAGAGCAACGATAACAATGATGGAGGCACTGACGGCATCGGTATAGGCATCGAAGGATCGAATAGACATCGATGGCATCGGGAAATTGATACGGAATCGACGGTCGCATCGATAGGAATGACAAGGACACCGATGGAAACGACGTGGGTGATGATGGCATCGATGGATGGAGACAGGTGCTGACAGCATCAGTGGCATGGCCACGGGCATCGATGGCATGGCCACGGGTGTTGATGGCCTCGACCCGGGCATCAATGGCCTCGATGGCAACAATATGGGCATCAATGGCAAAGACATGGGAATCAATGGCATAGACCCAGGCATCGATGGCACTAATGGAACCGACCCAGGCATCAATGGAATCAACCCAGGTATTGATGGCATCCGCCCAGGCATCGATGACACCGATGGAAAAATCAGCGCCATGGATGAAAACATTGATGGCACCGAAAAAATCGATGCGGGGATCGATGGCATCGACGGACCGCCGGGGGAGGGGTGTCAATGGTGTCAAAAAAGGCATGACGGCCTGGAAGGGGGTACCAACGGTAACAGCGACTGCACAAAGGTACCGAGGTATGAATTCATCAGGGGCCCTGACAGCAATGGTAACTGTGGAAATCCCTATCCCACTGGTGCTAATAACCAGGCAGAGGGTCACAGGAGGACACTCGCAGGCTATGTGGGGCTAACTGTGAAAACATAGGGAGAGGGAAGGCCGCAATTTGGTTGGTAGGCTGGGGAAACTGTAGTGAGGTGACAGGAACCGACCGAAAAACAGGGCATAGTACTCCCCGAGCGTCGATTAAACATACACAAGGGGAGACCCGCACAGGGAAAAAGCGTTTATAAAGTAAAAGTTTAAGTGTTTCCGTGTGAAAAGTTGTGAGAATTTCTCACAAAGCTCCTAACCACTATGCTTACTGCAGAGCGGAAAAAAGAAGCCTGAGGGGAGACACCTGTGGTCACAGGGATAATTGCAGGCTGAGCATGCTCTGTGCACTCAGTGTGCCAGCATCAGTCAAAGCTTTATAGAAACTTTGACAGAAAGGTTTTCTGTAGCAGAGCTCCGTCCACTGACGTCATCCATATGTGAGGACTAACATCCTGCTTGTCCTGTGAGAATAAACAAAACTCTTCATCTAGGTCTCTAACACGCCTATATTGCAATTATGTTGCACTTGCCTTTATTTCAATCACTGTAAAACTTAGTTGCACTGTGCACAGAAGTCACTTACCCATTATTAACCACCCGAGCAATAGTGATCTGAACTGATAATAATGTTACCCGGGATGATTTATGCAACCCGGCTCGGGTACAGATAGCCTGGCAGCCAGAAGCTCTCACTGACGCACCCAGGCTCCCATTCTACCACACACCTGCG
Source organism: Rhinatrema bivittatum (assembly GCF_901001135.1). Lineage (NCBI taxonomy): Eukaryota > Metazoa > Chordata > Amphibia > Gymnophiona > Rhinatrematidae > Rhinatrema > Rhinatrema bivittatum. The sequence continues at coordinate 213,786,957 of NC_042620.1, forward strand.
CCCACACTCAGGCATGAGTGAGAAACAGAGAGGTGGTGTTTCTGCGAGTGACTGGTTGTGGGCCCTAAGGAAGAGGACCATCAGAACAGAGCTTCAGCAGCCACTGCTGCTTCTGGTGTGTGCATTTGGCCTGCAATGGAAAGGAGTAGGAGAGTTGCTGGAGAGGGTAAGTAAAGGTGACAGTTTATTTTTCTTGATTGACTAACATTTTAATTACTGGGTATTATGAGGTGTATCTGATCTTTTGAAATATTTTGATACTTTGACAATTAATTTTTATGAGTTTAATTGTTGGATGTTATTCTGTTCATCAGCTGTTTTTTAACATTAGTATAGTTTTACAATTATTTCTGGGTGGGTATCGGTAGCAGCTTGGCTTGTTCTGTTTTCTTAATAGAAAGTGTATTAGTGTTTATGGCCTAGTTAAATATTTGTAGCATTTTCATAGATAGGGTTGTTACTATTTGAGTGTGCTCCATAATGCAGGTGTAACTTTCACATATTAGCTTGTGTGATTTATTGCAGATCCTGGGACTTTGTTAGGGGCTATATTTGTTTCCATTTTTCCAGGTTGGCACTGCATGCAGAGTGGCTTTTTTGGGTTTCCATTCCAGTTAGTCTCCATATTTATAATTTGTGATCTTTCAGTACTTAATGAAGGTCGATTCTATGTGTATGACTGAGGTATTTTACTAGCATGTAGGCATTTGTATCAGTCTAGTTTTCTCCATAGGACATGCATTAATGGTAAATTAGTGTTTTCAGAAGAAGGGCTATTGTACCTGGTAGTAAAAAGGGAGTTAGTTTTGCTTTTACTGAGATGCCATCCGAACCAGTACTGCACTGCACCCATTGTTGGGGGGGGGGGGGGGGGTTCTTGTCAATACAGAGCATATGTACATTTAACCCCCCTGATAGTCATGTTCAGTGTCACGCACCTGAGAACAATCTGGGAGGTGTGTCCTAGCTGAAAAAAAGGTTGAGAACCACTGGCCTAAAGAACACTATTATTTGAGATACTGGTCCACCTGCTTATCAAACTACAGTTTAAGAAGCCATGCCATACTATTTTGCTATATCCAATCAATTTTAATATTGGTGCCACAACACACTGCAAACTTCAATCTACCTCCTCGTTGACTTATTATTGTAAAGAAAAGATTGATTTGGGCAGTGGTACTCAACCTTTCATGACCACTCTACTCCTTTCATATCCAGTATAGCTCCTGCTTTGCAAAAGTTTAGTATACAAGGAAACAATTTAATCTCCCTTTAAATGTAATAAAATCTAGCTTTTTGGTAGGGGGATAGGATGGAATGAGTCAAGGATATGGGTTAACCTTGAAACTTCTTGTATATTTCAAACCTTAGACTGGATCCTTCTTGCCAGCATGGGCTCAGTAAAGAGAGAGAAGGGGAAGGCCTCTATCCCTTAACCCTTTAAATGGATAACTTAAAAAAATATATTAAATTTCTAAAAAAAAACCAAAAACCTGAGGTACAGCTGCTGGGATTATTCTTCCCTAAATATAGTTTTAAGTACTCTTTATAGTGAAACAGGAACACTGATGTGCCCGAGTAGTTGGGTTTTTTCTTTTATTTCTACACAGGATTTATATTTATAGATATATAAAGACAACACTCTTCTAGCAGCAGAAAACTACACTTACAAATTGGCAAGGCAAAAGAAAGCAGAGTTGCTTACCTGTAACAGGTGTTCTCCCCGAACAGCAGGATGTTAGTCCTCACAGATGGGTGATATCATCAGATGGAGCCCAGTCACGGAATACTTTTGTCAGTTTCTAGAACTTTGACTGGCATACTGAGCATGCCCAGCATGCCACTAATCCTGTGGCCACACAGGGTCCCCCCTTCAGTCTCATTTGTAGCAAAATGTACGAGCAAAAAATAAGAAAAAACACTATCGAACCCAACTCCGCCGGGTGGTGGGCACGTTTCGTGAGAACTAACATCCTACTGTTCTGGGAGAACATCTGATACAGGTAAGCAACTCTGCTTTCTCCCAGCACAAGCAGGGTGGTAGTCCTCACATGTGGATGAATGGCAAGCTACAGACTGATTCATTAAGAAGCAGGCCAAGCAGCACACAACATGTGCAACAAGCACAACTGGGATGCTGATGGCAACAATGAGGCTGCCTGAAATTCACAGCAGGTGGAGGTAGGACGAATTGGGTTTTTACACTGGGAATAAGTTCCGTAGGACAGACTGGCCAAAGATGGAATCTTGTCTGCCAGCCTTGTCAAGACAATAGTGGTCTGCTAAGGTGTGGAGAGAGCTCCATGTTGCAGCGCTGCAGATGTTGGCAATCGGTACTGAACGGTAGTGTGTGACTATCGTTGCCATGGCCCTGACTGACTGCGTCTTCCCTCCTCCCTGAAGTAGAAGGCCTGCTTGGTGGTAGCAGAATGCAATGCAGTCTGCTACGCAGTTGGAGAGTGGCTGCTTGCCCACCGCAGCTCCAAGCTTGTTTTTGTCAAAAGAAACAAAGAGCTGGGTGGACGTTCTGTGGACTGAAATGTGGTCTAAGTAAAATGAAAGCACACACTTACAGTCCAAGGTGTACAGAGCTCGTTCACCCAGTTGAGTGTGAGGCCTTGGAAAGAAAGTGGGCAAGATAATAGACTGATTTAAGTGGAAATCTGTTACCACCTTAGGAAGGAATTTAGGGTAAGTGCGGAGAACCACCCAGTCATGGATGAACCTTGTGTAGGGTGAGTAGGTTACAAGGGCCTGTAACTTACTGACCCTGCGAGCAGATGTTATAGCTAGTAGGAAAATTACTTTCCATGTAAGATGTTGGAGTTTGCAGGAATGCAGGGGCTCAAACGGAGGGTGCATGAGTCGGGCAAGAACTACATTGAGGTCCCATGCCATGACCGGTAGTCATAGAGGAGGCTTAAGCTGTATCAAGCCTCTCATGAAGCGACCCACAAGGGGTTGAGCTGTTATCAGGGCACCCCCTATTCCTTGATGATAAACAGAGATGGCATTGAGGTGTACCCTTATGGAGGATATCTGGAGACCAGATTTCGAGAGGTGCCAGAGATAGTCTAAGAGTTTCAGTGTGGGGCAAAAAAAGGGAGCAAAGCCTTTCTGTGTGCACCACAAGGTGAACCTCTTCCACTTAAGAGCGGTAAGACTTGCGCGTGGAAGGCTTTCATGAAGCGAGGACTTGAGACACTACTAGAAAGATTGAGGGGTTGTAAAATCAGCCTTTCAACCTCCAGGCCATCAGAGACAGGGTCTGGAGGTTCAGGTGGCATAAATTGCCATGATCTGTGTTATGAGGTTAGGTGCAATGCCCAGGCAAATGAGGTCCTGGATAGATTGGTTTCCCATACTTCTCGACCTGACTCAGCCTGGCCAATACGGGGCTATGAGTATCATTGAGCTTCGGTCCTGTGGTAGCTTCATGAGAGTCTTGCTGATTAGCAGAAGCGGAAGGTACGCATATAGCAGGCCTATGTTTCAGGAGCGAGTGAAGGCATCCATGGCTGGTGCTCTTCGGTCCCTGTGTAGGGAGCAGAAGCGTTCCACTTTGCAGTTCTGTTCGGACACAAAGAAGTCAATGGTCGGCTGACCTCACCCATTGAAGATTCTGCTCACAACAGCGAGATCCAGAGACCACTCATGGGGCTGGAAACTTCGGCTGAGGCAGTCTGCTACTGCATTCTGTGTGCCTGCCAGATAAGTGGCTTGCAGTAGTATTGAGTGCGACCAAGCCCAGGCCCAAATCTGCGCCACCTCTTGGCAGAGCAGGTAAGAAACCATACCCCCCTGTTTGTTCAGGTAGCACATTGCAACTTGGTTGTTTGTTTGAATCAAGACTACTTTGTTCAAGAGGCAATCCATGAATGCATAAAGGGCATACCGCATCGCTCAAAGCTCGAGGAAGTTGATCAGATAGGTCGCTTCGGCTTTTGTCCAAGTCCCTTGGGTTTGAAGGCCTTAGACATGGGCTCCCCAACCTAGGTTGGAGGCGTCCGTGGTTAAGGTCACCTGAGGAGCTGGTTGCTGGCAGGGAAGACCTGTTTGTAAGTTGGCTTTATGAGTCCACCAGCCAAGTGACAGACGAAGTTGGGTCATTATGTGGACAAGGGAAGAAAGCAGCTGAGTGGCTTGGTGCCCCTGAGATTTTAGAGTCCATTGTGTCACTCACATGGCTAGGCATGCCATTGGGGTGACAGACTGCTGACACCATGAGGCCGAGTAATGTGAACAATTGGCGAGCTGAGGGTGTTCGTCAACTGTGGATAAAGCTGGCAAGGTTGGACAGCATGGTTGCGTGGTCGTTGGGTAAGAACCCTTTGGCCACTTTGGTGTCTAGAATCTGCTCCTATAAAGGAGAGATGGTGAGACGGTGTCAAGAGGGATTTTGAGTAAAGTGATCAGGAATGCCAATGATTGTAGAAGTTTTGTGGTAAGGTCAAGGGAGTCGAGGGCTCCTTTCCTGGAGTGGCTTTTTGAGCCAGTCGTCAAGATATGGAAAGACATGAACACCCTTGTGGTGCAGCTGTGCCAGGCACTTTGTAAATATGCATGGAGCTGAAGCCAGGCCGAAAGGCAGTACTTTGTATTGATAGTGCCCGTGACCCACTACAAATTTGCGATGAGGAGGGAAGATAGCAATATGGGTGTAAGCTCCTGAAGGTCCAGAGAGCAGAGCCAATACCCCTGTTGTAGGGGGGGAGGGGGGGGGGGGGAAAGCATGGTGCCTAGGGATATCATTCTGAACCGTTCTTTCTGAAGAAATATGTTCAGTGCATGGAGATCTAGAATAGGCCAGAGGGCACCTGTCTTTTTTGGGATTAGAAAATAGCAGTAGAATCCTCTCCCCTGTTGAGTCGAGGAAACTGGTTCTACAGCCCTGGCCGACAGAAGGGTCAAGAGCTCTGAATAGAGAAGTCCTATGTGATCATCCCAGCTCCAGGCTAGAATGAGTGGGGAGTCTGGGGGTATAGCTCATAAATTTAGACAGTAACCATGGGTTATTATGGAGAGTACCCATTGGTCCATTGTAATTTGGTGCCAAATTGGTTACAAAGCGGCAAAGGCAGCGTCCCACTGGTAAGTCAGGTCATGGGATCAGGGGGGGGGGGGGGGGGGGGGGGGGCCACTGCTCTCTGGAAAGAAGTCAAAACCCAGTTGCAGGATCAGCCTGTGGGGCTGGTTGCGCCCTAGGAGTTCGTGTTTGATGTGCTTGTCCTGTGAGGGGCCCAAGTTGGACGAGCATGAGGCACAGGAGGATATCATCTGCGTAGTCTATAAAATTGCTTCCTGGTGTCTCTTCGTGTGCTCCTGCGAGCTACAGCGGGTGCTTCTGAGGTGACAGTTGACGCAGGCTTTCATGCTGGTGCTTGAACTGGGCCACTGTATCTTGAATTTTATCCCCAAACAGGTTGTCCCCTGTACATGGGAGATCAGCTAGTTTATCCTGCATATTGGGACTTAGGTCTGAGGCTTTGAGCCAGGCCCCGCATCTAGCGCTGATGCCTATTTATTTATTTATTTTCTTTTATATACCGACATTCGATCGAAATATCACAGCGGTTTACAGGAAACTGAGAAATAGGGGGGAGGTCCGCCCTATTTTACATTATAACATGGTATATTATAACTATTTTACATTATAACATGGTATATTATAACTATTTTACATTATAACATGGTAAAAATATACACAATAACATGGTAAACACTCTGTTATGTCTTAAGTAACAAGAGTGATTAAACATTTGAAAAGAAGAAGGCGGTATAAATAGTTTAACATAAATAGTATATATATATTCAGGTTTCAGGAATGCTAGAAGGTGGGCAATGGGAAGGGTGGGAGTAGTGTCAGGAGTGGGGGAGAGGGGAGTAGGGATGCAGTCAGGAAGGGTGAGGTGTGTTCGGGCAGGTTAAGATACTGGTGGGAAGCCCGGGAGCCTACCGTGCCGAGAGCCGAGGGCGAGGAGCAGGAGAGAGAGTGACACCAGGAAGGAGCCGCGAGGGATTGAGCTCCGCCCCCCCCGACGTCTGCGGGACCCGCTGTGGGTATAAAAGATCTTAACCCACAAACCCTGCCCGGGAGCCTACCGTGCCGAGAGCCGAGGGCGAGGAGCAGGAGAGAGAGTGACACCAGGAAGGAGCCGCGAGGGATTGAGCTCCGCCCCCCCCCCGATGTCTGCGGGACCCGCTGTGGGTATAAAGAGACACCACAGCGGCGCGCAGCCGCTGGCACGCCAAAGGGGCGCGCCCCTGGGCGCGTTTTTGCCTCGAAAGAGGAACCAGCAAATGGGGAGAAAGAGGAAAATTAAGACCTCCACGCCGACGTCGAAGGAAGTCCGAGGACCCATGGATGCCCACCTTCAGCGGAGGGTGAGTCAAAACATGAGAGAATTGGCTACTGAGATATCTTTTACAACTGGGGATTCCGGAACCTCTCCTCCTCAAAACCAAACATCCTTTTCACCCTTGGTGGAAGGAGAGCCCAATGAAGTGAAATTGGACTCTCCTGGTGTGGCAATTCAATCGGCTAAACCACCAGGGGAGGATAATCCGGTCCAGTCTATGTTTATGGGAGCAGTTGGAGGTGTAATAACTAGGGATGTGAATCGTTTTAGGACGATTAAAATTATCGTCCGATAATTTTAATATCGTCTTAAACCGTTATGGAACACAATACAATACAGATTCTAACGATTTATCGTTATAAATCGTTAGAATCGTGAGCCGGCACACTAAAACCCCCTAAAACCCACCCCCGACCCTTTAAATTAAATCCCCCACCCTCCCGAACCCCCCCCCCCCAATAACTTAAATAACCTGCGGGTCCAGCGGCGGTCCGGAACGGCAGCGGTCCGGAACGGGCTCCTGCTCCTGAATCTTGTCGTCTTCAGCCGGCGCCATTTTCCAAAATGGCGCCGAAAAATGGCGGCGGCCATAGACGAAAAAGATTGGACGGCAGGAGGTCCTTCCGGACCCCCGCTGGACTTTTGGCAAGTCTCGTGGGGGTCAGGAGGCCCCCCACAAGCTGGCCAAAAGTTCCTGGAGGTCCAGCGGGGATCAGGGAGCGATTTCCCGCCGCGAATCGTTTTCGTACGGAAAATGGCGCCGGCAGGAGATCGACTGCAGGAGGTCGTTCAGCGAGGGTTCCGGCGCCTCGCTGAACGACCTCCTGCAGTCGATCTGCCGGCGCCATTTTCCGTACGAAAACGATTTGCGGCGGGAAATCGCTCCCTGACCCCCGCTGGACCTCCAGGAACTTTTGGCCAGCTTGTGGGGGGCCTCCTGACCCCCACGAGACTTGCCAAAAGTCCAGCGGGGGTCCGGAAGGACCTCCTGCCGTCCAATCTTTTTCGTCTATGGCCGCCGCCATTTTTAGGCGCCATTTTGGAAAATGGCGCCGGCTGAAGACGACAAGATTCAGGAGCAGGAGCCCGTTCCGGACCGCTGCCGTTCCGGACCGCCGCTGGACCCGCAGGTTATTTAAGTTATTTGGGTGGGGGATTTAATTTAAAGGGTCGGGGGTGGGTTTTAGGGGGTTTTAATGTGCCGGTTTTTCGATTTTTCGATTTTTAACGATTTTTAACGATTTTTCACGATATTTTACCCCCCCAAACGGCAACAATACGATTCCCTCCCCCTCCCAGCCGAAATCGATCGTTAAGACGATCGAGGACACGATTCACATCCCTAGTAATAACTGCAAAAGAGGGTATTGTTAACCCCTCCCCTATTTTAGATCTGAACATACCTGAACCGGAAAATATTTCCTTGACTGATATTTGGAGGGCAGTAACCAACATGGACAGGAGATTAGTCCAGTCCATGAATCAAGCCACCTTATTCGCTACAGATACTAAGAAAGCCCTAGAGGAACATGAAAAGAGACTGCAAGCCATAGAGGCATCTAATGGGATAACATCTACACAGGTTGCCACTATTCAGGCATCAGGATCAGCATTTATTAAAGATACAGTAATGATATATAGGCAGTTGGAAAATGTGGAAAATGTATTAAGAAAAAAGAACCTTAGAATTTTGAACTTTCCTATAACCAGATTGTTATCTGCAAATGAATTGTTTAAGAAATACTCAAAAGAAATTTTGGGTATTTCTGAAGAAATAATTCTTTCTAACTTGTACTATATATCTAATGTGAAAAAAAATACACAAAAAGATGGTGATATGGATGTACTCCAACCGGATAGCCCAAATTTGACATCCTTTTTAGAGGCATCGGCGGATAACATCCAATCAAGATCTACATTAGTAGTTGTATTTGCATTAGAGAGTCATAAGAACTTGGTTCTCCAGAAATATTTCCTTAATAAAAATTATGTTTTTTGTGGACAAACATTGCAAATGTTTCCTGATGTGTCTAGGGTAACCCAGCACAAAAGGAAACAATTTCTGTTAATGAAACAGAGCGTTTTGGCCCTAGGGGCCACCTTTTTTCTAAAATATCCATGCAAGTGTATGATTTCCTATCAAAGGAATAAGTTTATTTTCGTGGACCCAGGGCATTTAGAAACTTTCCTTCAAGACAAAAGTGGCCGAGAGGTTTAAAGCCCTTATTTAGGAGTTAAAGTTTGGTATAATGGAATAGATTTTTCTCTCAAGTTTATGGAATTCTTGTAATTTCTATAATTTCCTTAAAATAATTCTAGAAGAAAGGCTCCCCAATGATTATGGGGTCTGTATGTGTTAGTTACAAAAATTTATCTTTTCTTCTTAATGGGTGAAGTGTATGGAATTATGTATTACGTTTGTAACACACTATTTTCCTTTTCTTATTACATGTAAATGTTTTTTGAGAAAATTAATAAATTATAAATAAAAAAAAAAAGATACTGGTGGGAAGGCTTTTATAAACAGCCATGTTTTGAGATTTTTTTTTTTTTTTTTAGCTGATGTTTCAAAAAGAGAGTCATAAGCAGTTTTTTTTAGCTGATGTTTCAAAAGTCATAAGCAGTTTTTTTTAGCTGATGTTTCAAAAGAGAGTCATAAGCAGTTCTCAGCTCCTCCTTACCTGCCTCCAATCTTTCTGTAGTATAGAGGTTAAAGTCTCTTGCTGTTGATGAAATCCTGGACTTGTTTCCAGAGAGTTCTATTATATTAGGTCATGTACAGTTGATACGCAGCTGTTCGTGCTATTAACGTGGACCCTTGAAAGACTCTGTGCCCCAATATGGCCAAAGCCTTTTGTTCCTTACCAGGAGGAGCAGAGGAGTGTGGATAGGATCTCTTAGCCTTCTTTTGAGCTGATTCCACCACACAGAATGGTGTGGCAATTGGCTCTTTTGAAATGGTGGAGCCTGATGAACCAGGTACATAGCATCAGTTTTCCTATTTAGTAATAGCACGGTACCCGGATGATCCCACAGGTGCTGCAAAAGGTCCAGAAGAACTTCATGAACTGGTATTACCATTACCTCCTTTGGAGCATCAATAAATTGTAAGACCTCCAACAGTTTGGGATGAGTATCCTCCTCTGTCACTAATGGAAATGGGATGTTTCAGCCATTTCCTTGACAAAGCTGGCAAAAGAGGTCTTCCAGAGGAGACTGATCACTTTCCTCTGGGGGTGAAGGTTCTGAGAGTAGTTCCTCAGACACTTGAGAGGAATGGTCCAAGGATGCATCCTCCCAGCGATCATAGGTTCTCCTCCTGGTGGACTGCCTGAGGGAGGAAGAGTACCAAAGCCAAGAGGGTGAGAAGGCATCGATGGCACCGAAGCAGGTAAGGTGCACTTAGGCACAGATAGCCCTAATGGTCCTGGAATGTGTTCCAGTGTAGGGCCGGGAGTCGCTTCTTCTTCCTCCAAGGAACACGGTATGGGGGAATCAGTACCTGCAGAAGTTTTGATGGCCAGCGTATCAGATGGCACAGGTTGAGTCAGCAAGGCAGCGATGAGAGCATCTAGGTGCTCAGCCAGCAGTGCAAACAGCGAGGGTGCTGGTGGCGATTGGAAACTCTGAAGGGTGTTCAGCACTGCTTGTTGGACTAGTTTGTCCAACTCCTCCCTGAAGGCTAGTGTGGCTAACACTGTGCCTGGGGTAGGAGGCAGGCTAGGCATTTGTGGAGGCTCAGCACCCAGCCCCAATGTCTGTGGGGAATGGTGCAGGGGCCCAGATCCAGCAGAGGATGGGAGCTTCTCGCCCAGTGTCCTCTTCGCTGGCAGCTCGATGGAAGTAAATGCTGCTGTGGAATCTGTGCCGGCACCAGGTGGGGACGCACATCTGTGCCAGTAACAATGTTTCCTCTTTGTGCTTGATCCAGTCCTTCGCTGGCACACAGTATGACAACACCACTGCTTCAGCGGTGACAGATGTGCCTGGTGTGGCATCTCCGATGTAGATGGAACGCCTCTGGCTGGTGCAACTTGAACTGGGGTCGATGGAGCAAAATGTTGTGTCCCAAACAGATGTTCCATCTTGGCCAGTCGAGCTCACCAGCCTTCGGAGGTCATTTGTGTACAACTGGGGCACTGGACATTAATGGAGGGGCCTAAGTACAAAACACATATTGTGTGAGTCCATTATGTACATGGTCCTCAGACACTCGGCACACGTTCTAAAACCAGTCGCCATGCCAAAAAAAAAAAATGGGGTGCAAGCAGTCTGTGACCCTCAGGCACAGAGAGGAATGCTGCCGGAAACAGACAGCAACTGCAGTAAAAGCACTTACCGAGCATCTGAGGGAACAGAGCGTAATAGGGGACCCCAGTGAGAGTGAATTAGGAAGATTAAACTTCAATTTTTTTCCTGTGAGGAAAAATGTGAGAAATTTCTCACAGAGTTCCTAAACTGCAAGGCAACTTGCTGCAGAATATAAAAAAAAAGAAAAAAAAAGAGACTGAAGGGGGACCCCCTGTGGCCACAGGGTTAGTGGCATGCTCAGTATACCAGTCAAAGTTCTAGAAACTTTGACAAAAGTATTCTGACAGGGCTCCATCTGATATCGTCACCCACAGATGAATACTACAAGCTTGCTTGTTCTGGGAGAAAAACATTTATTGTAACTGGCCTATTTCAGAACCAAAAACTAAACAATGCACATCCTAAGTTTAAAAACAGGAGGAGGAGGAGGAATTTCCAATTCACATCAGCCAACCCCACAGACTAGTACAAGCCTCTATACACAACCTATTTCTTAAAATATAGGTTACAAAAAATAAAAGTGAGAATTTCTCCCCTTCTGCCAACCAGTTCTGTTTTAATTTAGATTATTTTCTGGCCTTTTATGTGATCCTAAAGTTAAAGAGTACAAGCTTTCATTTGATCAGTAAAACTAGTAAAGGAAGACACTTATGCAGTGGTGGATAAGTCAGCACAATCACAAAAACCTAACATTTTTTAAATGAAAACACTAAGAACTGGCAAAAAATCAAAACCTCTACTACTCAAATGAACAATAGTTAGCAGCAACTAATATGTTCAGCATTTGGCTTAACAGAATGCATAACTACATGGTATTGTGTAATGAATAAGTGAATGCATAAGGGTTGGGGGGAGGGGAATAAAGTAGAGGGTGCAAGTGAGACCTCACTAAGAAGCTATATGGAGGTATTAGCACCTTTTTCTGCTGGCATGGCCTGTCCATCTCTTTGCAGCCCTGCATGGCTCTAGTCTTAAGCTTATGATACAAAAAAAAAAAGATGCATGTTGGATTAGAGTGTGTATAGGCTGCATGAGTATGGATCTATATGTGAGATGGTGGAGTCTGTGGTTTTGGGATTTGACATCATTTATATATTTGAATTGGGATGTATGTGGTGTTATTAGGTCTTGTTACATATGGGTTAAGCAGCTGATTTGTTTACATGTATGAGGTATTAGGTAATGACGGTCTTCTCGGGAGATGTGAGAAAGTTAAGACTTGTTTGTACGTGAAGGGGTGGGGTTGTACTGTGATTGAAGATGCCATTTTATGGCCTTGTTAAAATTGTCCTTTTGATGGTCAGCATTGAGATAGCCACCAGACCATGGCAGTTAATTCAATTTGTAGTAGTCTCGACAAAATGCTGTGAGTGTGGAACTGACTGGATATCATAGGATTGGTGGAGATACATGAATTGAGATGGTAAGTGAAGAATATGAATTGAAGGTAAGGAATATGAGTCTGTCTGCAGATGGTTGTTGTATTAACAAGATATTAAACATTGCAGTTAGCTTAAATTTTTGTTTGTACTTTGCATGTTTTGAACAGGCACATGGAATCCTAGCTTTGCTAATTGAGATTATGAGGGATCAGGTGAAGATTAACCAATTGAAGATTTATAAAGAATAAGATGGGTACCAAGGAAACTTGGATGAGTAAGAAATGTTTTTGAACACTGAAATTGGGTTTTTGATTGGGATATAAGTTAAGTTTAATAAATCTTCATAGGTGATATGAGAAATTGCTGATGGACATGAACAGAATTATAGTGCTTTTGTAAGTATTAGATTACCATAATTGTAAATGGATGGTGGTAGTGCAATAGTAGTAATATCACCTCAATATAAAATAAATTACATATCAGGATATGAAGTAAACATCATAAGAAGTTGAAATCAGCTGATAAATTGTCCCTTGAGGAAGCCATTGGCAAAACAAGGAACGTTGTAGGGAGTGTCGTAAAAAACGATAACACAATAAGAGCAAGAGGAGAGAATATTACAGAAGAGTTTTATAAGGGGGGTGAGAGTATGTATGTGGGAATATAATGCAGGATGTCATTTTAAGGAATTCAATAGTATCTGGCATAATAGGTAAAGCACAAGAAGAATAATGATTTGTATGTATTAAGATTGTGTTACAATGGCATAGTACGATTACATTAATATGAATGTTTATTGAAGTTATAGTGTAAATCTTTGACTTTTGTGGGTATTGATTACTGCAATACTTTTCTCTTGGGGCTTGCAACCTCACTCAGGCCACTTCAACTATTGCAGAATAGTGCAGCAAGAATACTGATGGGAAAAAGAAGAGATGAACATATAACACCGGTTCTGATGGCACTGCATTGTATGCCAGTTGAATCACATACAATTTAAGACCTTATGTAATTTACATAAAATAATCTATGGAGAAAACAATGACTGGCTGAAAGCTGTAATACATTTTCATACGCCACAGAGAAATTTAAGATCGGCAAATAAGGGTTTACTGGCCATCCCATCAATCAACACAGCTAAACTAACATCAGTGCGGGAGAGAGCTATATCACTAGCAGGACCAAAACTTTGGCATGAAATGCCATCTGAATTGAGACTACAATCAGACTTCAAAATATTTAAGCGAAACCTAAGAACATGGTAATTTAAAAAGACCTACAGTACAGATGTATGAAATGAACCTCAGTGCTTTTACTTTTTTATCTATTAGTTCTATTTGTTTTTATTTTTACTTATTTTATTATCAACAACCGTGTTAATCTTATTTGACTTAATGTTATAAATGTATTCATTTTCCTATTGTTTGTAAACCGTTGTGAAAGTAGTAACTAAATGATGGTCTATAAAACCTGTTAAATAAAATAAATGTATGTATTATGAAAAAAAAAAGTTAGTTGAATATTGGATACAATTTTGATGTTAACAATTGTATGTGATCCCTATATGTATGTGAATAATCTAGTCTTAAGCTACCATCTTATCACATGATGTTTCACCATTTTCAGATCAGGCCTCTTTTCCAATCTGTGCACAATCACTCCCCTCACATAGAGCTCCTCTGGATTTCTGCACCCCAGATACATGACAGTACTTCTTGGTAGTGAATGCCAGAGGCCCAACCTTCTGCCACTCTTCATTCTCTACTCCTAGTCCCAGATCCAATCCTTAAGGCATTCTCTTTACTCTCCACAGCATAGGTTCCATTTACCATTACTCACTATCTGTCAAATCAGCCAAATCTGTAATCTATTGCCATGCTTTTCATTTTGTTCATATACCCCTTACATGGGAGTGTGTCAAAAGTTTAGCTGACATCTAGAATTAACCACCCCCCACAAAAAAAAAAAACAAAACAAACCACTGCACGTTTTAGCTAGAGCACTAGTTACCTAAAGAAATCAGATTCATTTGACATGACCTGCCCCTAGTAAAGGGATTTTGCCTCTGAGCCTGTAAACCATTACAGATTGTAGGCTTTTACAACAGTCTCCAGTAATTTTCCCTACCAAGGTAAAACTAACCAGGCTGTAGTTTCCAGCCTCTTCTGTTCCACATTTCTATTCTGAAAAATCAATTTTGATTTTTTTTTTGGGGGGGGGGGGGAATATAGGTAGTAAAATCTGACAGTTGATACATTTGTGTGCCTCCTTTCTGCAGAAAATCTTTAAGGTAGTGTGCACATGGGGCATTGGACAATGCCACTTACAAGGAGTAAGACAGATAAGCCACTCAAGACAAAATATGCACCTTGAACTATAACATTAAAACATGAGCAAGCATACAAAATTCAAGCAAAGGCAAGGAGCTTTAACTGGATTAAACAATATTTGTTTGGGGTTTCAGATACTGGTGTTTACGGAAAAGCCCAACTGTATTTGAAGTAGTAACCTCTGCATTCACCTTCTGTTTTATTTTGTAGATTTAAAAAGCAACCACCACTTTTCAAGAGAAACATTTATTAGAAGATGTTTGTTTATATAAAGATTCATATTAAACAAATTCACATTCTGCAGCATATTACCAATTTTTATTTTTATTTTATTAACACTTGCTATGCTGCAGCTCTTTAAAAAAAAAGCATAGGTTAAAAAAAAAAAAAGACTGAAGTGGCAATAACAAGTTTCAAGTTCAAAAAGCTGTAGATATAAATTAGATGCTAGTCAAAATGTCATGGAGATCTATGTTTCAACAGCCCATAAATTTGCTCTCCAAGCTTTAAAGTTCCTCTCCAAGGACAGACTCTGAACAGAGATCTTTGACTTTAGATGTGTGTTCCACACCATTCAGGTCCCAACTGCTTTTTTTCCCCCCCCACAATTAGCACCTTTTCTTCTCAGCTTTTTGTGATGTTAGAGACTTGTAAAACCAGTATTGCCTCTAGTAACACAGCATAAAAGTGATTTTTCAAGATTAAGACATGTATAGCCAGAGCAGAAATACAAGTTTTAGAACGATTAAATACTGAAAAACATACAACTCAAGTAGAAGCTTTAAACTGAATATCAAGAATGAGTCCTAAATATACATACATGCTCATTACAGTAGTTGCACAAAATGAGAGAATGCTGTAAATCAATTAGAGGTTAAAATTACTGCAAGCCTCAGTTAAAACTGTGAATTCAGTTAGGGGCAGAGAATGATTCTTTAGCCCATGTGACTGTATAATTTTTTACAGAATGAGCAAGCCAAAAATATTTTTTTTTACAATGTTAACATTAATCTTGCCAAGATTGTTGAAAAGCAAGATTAGATCAGTTTATCCATTGAATTTCCAAAATTACTTACACTTACCCAATTAAAAATATCAGTTACATATATGACCTACAAAAAGTTGAAAATGAATATTTTCAATTCAAGCAAATGCACAAAAAGAAAAAACAGGCTTGATTATCACTGCAGACGGTAGTTTAGAATTGTACAGATAACTTCTTAATGAATGTGCAACATTGAGCTGTCAGCCAGTGCTCTTTACTGTTGACAGAACTTTGTTGCAACTGCAGATGTGCTCTCAAAATGCCGAATAATACAGCAGTTGTCAACTGATCTCTTTTGAAGACCTGTATAAAAAACAGAAGAAAATATCCATTTTTTAATGAAAGTATATTCAAAGTTAATATACATCACATTTGCAATCAAAGATTGCAAAATTAGTTGCACAAAGTTGAGATTTGTTCAAGAAAAAAAAAAAGCAATGGAGAAATCTTACCTGATAATTTCGTTTTCCTTAGTGTAGATAGATGGACTCAGGACAAATGGGTTATATGCTCCCCTGCTAGCAGATGGAGACTGAGGTAGGTTTCAAAGCTGTCGTCACCTTAGATATACCCCTCCAGTGACCTCAGCCATCCAGTATTCCCTTCAAAAGCTATTGTGGATATAATATTGAAAAACGTGATTAAATGTAATCACAATGTGATTAAAAACCGATAACTGTACTCAACCAAGCATAAGCACTGAATCCCAGCAAGATTATAGATGCCCTGATCTAAGGATCTGGCGACAGCTTACCCATAACTTCTTGGAATCTGTATTTGCCTCATGGGTGATTCCTTGGCACCATCCTTGGGCAGCTGTGGGCAGGATGCAGAGTCCAACTGACTACACTAAGGAAAACGAAATTATCAGGTAAGTAATTTCTCCATTTCCTAGCGTGTAGCCAGATGTCCTTGAGTCCATCTACTCCCGGATGGTGAGAAGCTACCCATGGTCCTGTTAGCACCACCCTTGCAAAGGCTGCATCCTCTCAGACCCAAATGTCCAGGCAATAGAACCTGCAGAAGGTGTGCAAGGAAGACCATGTCGCCGCTCAGCAGATGTGGACAGGAGACAGTAGCTTCGCTTCCCCCTAGGATACTGCCTGGGCTCTAGTGGAATCAGCCTTAACCTGAAAGGGAATGGCTTCCCCATCTCTTATGTAAGCTCCCATGATCAAGCTACCTTAACTCACTGGATCAAGGAGGTGAAGCTGCCTCTCCTTGTTTCCTTCTACCATGAACAAAACAAGCGGTCCGTCTTGTGCACATATTCTGAGATTTCCAGATACACACTAGAAGCCTACTCACCTTTAAATGGCAGGGGCGGTAGCCTTCCATGTCCTCGAGCCCATCTAGGGATGGTACAGAAATAGGTCTGATTTAAGTGAAAACGATGGAGTAGCGCTTATGGAGTTATCTGGAAGAATGGTTCCCGACAATGCCTGTAGCTCAGAGATGCTATGAACCAAGCATATCGCCACCAAGAACACAGTCTTCCATGTTAACATGGGCAGGGATAGACTGCCCAGCGGCTGGAAGGAAGGCCCTGCTAAAAAATCCAAACACTAGATTAAGATTCCATAGGGGGCCTGGCCACTGTAGGGGGTGGTCGAACTTGTTTAAGCCCTTTTAGGAAACTGGCCAAGTCTGAATGTGCTGACAAGTGGGCTCCATTCACCTTGCCACTGAATCAGGAGAGCGCCGCTACCTGGACCTTCAAGGAACTAAGGGACAACCCTTTCAGGTCATCCTGTAAAAATTCCAGAACCATAGGTGTTTTGGTTGAATGAGGGACAGACCCGCAACCCTCATACCAGGCCTCAAAATATTCTCCAGATCCTCATACGCCAAGGACATAGAGAACTTCAGTGCGCACAGCAAGGTGGAAATTACTGACGAATATCCATGACTCGTCAGGACAGCCCTCTCAAGGGCCAAACCATAAGACAAAATAGAAAGAGTCAGATCTTTGTGAAGGATCGGTTCTTGTTGGAGCAGATCCCTGTACGGAGGGCAGCGGCATCTCCACCAGAAGCCTCCACAGGTCTGCATACCACAGGCATCTGGGCCAATCCGGAGCCACTAGAAGGACTAGTCCCTTGTGGTGCTCAATCTTGCGAATGACCTTGCCCAGTGGGGGCCATGGAGGGAAGGTGTACAGTAGGACCTCCTCTGGACAGGCCTGAACAAGGGTGTCGATTCCCCAGGGATTGCCAATCTCTTCTGCGACTGAAGAAATCAGGAGACCTTCGCATTTTGAGATAAGGCCAGCAAGTCGATTGATGGGAAGCCCCAATGATCTACCAGCAGTTGAAAGGCTCTGGTCGACAATGTCCATTCTCCTACATCCAGACTCACTTAGAAAGTCTGCTAGGACATTGCCTTTTCCTGCGGATGTGGGAGGCAGAGATCCATAGAGTCAATTCCACCCATTCCATAAGGGGGTCTATCTCCAGGGACCCTTGCTGGCACTTGGTTCCTCCCTAGTGGTTGATGTAGGCTACTCTTGCCTTGTCCGACATCACGCGGACCACCTGACCCTGAAGCCTGTAGCTGAACTGTAGGCACGCTAATCTAACTGCCCGGGCTTCCAGGCGGTTTATGTTCCAGCGCACCTCCTCTTGGCCCAAACGCCCCTGGGTCGCCAGTTCCTGACAGTGAGCTCCCCATCCCTGGAGGCTCATGTCCATCGACAGAACTAGCCATTCCGGAGGGGACAGGCTTATACCCTTGCTCAGGTGGGTTTCCTGCAGCCACCACTAAAGCCGAGAACATAATTCCATCAGCAGGTGTAGGTGAATTGCATAGTCCTGGGACAACAGATTCCAAAATGACAGCAGGGATTGTTGAAGTGGACGCATGTGTGCCCTCACCCATTGTACTACATCCAGGGTTGATATCTTCAGGTCCTTGGTCTGATGGCAACTCCAGACCCTGGGCATTAGGTGTTCGTCAACCAGCACACTTGACACCTGTCCTTATCTTAGAGGGTGGAAGAAAGACCTTGCCCTATTTGGTGTCGAACCAGACCCCCAGATCTGGGGGGTCTGGGAGGACTGGGAGGGCATGAGACTGCTCTTGTCCATGTGCACGACCCAACCAAGCTCCTGAAGCAGGACATCAACCTGCGGGTCACCTAGAGGTTCTCCTCCAATGACTTTGCCCAGATCAGCCAGTTGTCCAAGTACTGGTGCACCAGGATTCCTTCTTTCCTCAGTGTCACTGCCACGACCATCATAATTTTGGAAAATGTTCTGGGGCGGTGGCAGGCTGAAGCACAGCACCCGGAATGGATAATGGCAGCCTAACATTGCAAAGCATAGGAAACACTGGCGGTCTTCTTGGATTGGAATATGGAGGCAGGCCTCAGAGGTCCAGGGAGGTTAAGAACTCTCTGGATTGTACAGCCATGACGACGAGTGTAGAGTTTCCATGCGGAAATGAATTACTCATAGATGATGGTTGATGCTTTTGAGGTCTGGGATGGGGTGAAAGGAACCCCTCCTTCTTGGGTACGATGTAGCAGATGGAATAGCACCCTGTATTTTCCTGAGGTGCAGGTACTGGAATTATAGCTCAAATTGAGGAGCTTTGTCAAGGTAGATTCCACCGTCAGCTTCTTGTGCTGGAAGTGGCACGGAGACAACATGAATATGTCCAGAGGGATGCTGTGAAACTCCAGCGCATGTCCTCTGATATCCAGTACCCATTTGTCCAACATGATCTCAACCCACCGCTGGTAGAAGAGGGATAACAGAACCCCCCCCCTCACCCTGTGGCTGGGTCAGCAAAACATCATTGGGGAGTTTGGGCCGAACCTGAACTAGCTCCTCTCTTCGGTTGTTGACTCCGAAAAGACTTGAGACCTTCAAAGACCGAGATGTGAAGGGACAAGTTCTTGAGGGCCAAAAGCACTGGGAGCCCCTGGACTGACTTCTAGGTGAGGGGTGCTGTGACCTCCTCCTCTTCTGGTATCTAAGGCAATGGAGATTCACCCCACTTACTGTCTAGCTTTTCCAGTTCGCTATTGAGTAGGAGGGACCCTTAAAGGGCATCTTTGTAAGGTTTGCCTCCTTGAAGGGACTCCAAAGATCTGCCTCCGAGATAAGCAGGCACAAGTGCACCATCAGGAAGCAATCTGCACTGTTATTGCTGTCATGTCAAATGCATGTTTAAGGATGGACTCCAGCCACCTGTCATGTGCATCCTTTAAGGCTGCTCCCTCCCTCCACTGGGATAGCTGTAGGCTTTGAAACAGCACAGACCAGGGCATCCACTTTGGGGCAACACAGGCATTCTTTGACTGCCAGATCCAGGGGGTATAAGGCTTCTAATGCCCGACCTCCTTTAAAGCTGGCTTCCGGGGTGTCCCATTCCAGGTTAATCAACTCCTGGATGGCTTCCAGCATCGGACAATAGCAGGAGGCTTTATGTAGAGACACCAGGATGGGTTGGTTCTGTCATAAGGCCCATGCTAGGAACTCCCAGAGAGTCTTCAAGGTCTGGGAAACCAGGGCCGGCAATTCATCTCTATGGAAAAACCGCAACATGGTCCGATAAGGCTCCAAGCCTGGAGGGATTTCCCCATCCTCCAATGGGTCTGCATGCCCTTTTGCATCTGTAGTGTCTGGGTCCCTGTCAGGGATATCCTTTGTGAGACATGTCTCAAGGCACGCTGATAGGGCTGAGTGTGAGGCTTTCCCGGCTATGGTTCTATCCAAGCAGGGGCAGAAGAACTGAAGGCCTTGGAAAAAACAAATTCTTCCCAAGAAAAGGCCGCTGTGTCCATACCTAGCCCAGGAGGAACTGAGGTAGGTGCAGCTGAATTGCCCTCTCCCAAGATGGACACCCCAGAGTACTCAGATCCAGGGTGCTACTGGATAAGACTGTGGCTGACCCATCTTCTGAATGGGAGGAACTGGGCTTGGAAGAGTTCTGGGAGTCACCCTTCCTGGGCCTCCTCAATGCTGACACAGGAATGACTCCAGGTCAGACTGTGCAGCCCTAATTTGGCAGGCAGCACAAAGTCGCTTTAATAATCAACAGTAACTTGTGCGTTCAGCCAGCCAACATCCCTGAAATCTAGCACGTACAAGTTCAGACCCAGTGCATGTAAGCAGAAGCACATGTGCACGCCGGTATGTGCGCACATTAGGTGCACAGTGACTATGGAGGGCAATGGCGATGCACAAAACCATGTGCAAGATGGCATCGCTGGCACCTGCCACATGGAGTGCCCACTGAGCCTGAAGTGGGGCACGGGACCCACTCAACCGCCTTCCCTTGCCCCAATGGGATCAGGATCGTCTGTACAGCACACCGAGCAGGAAACTGGAGGAAAGACTTACTGAAGCCCTTCCAAGTCTCTAAATCGGGAGAAATCCTCTTCTCTTTATTTACCTGGGCTCAGCGCTTATCGGCCGAGTATAGAGTGTGAGTGTGTTTTGGCAGTTCCTGCCACGCTCTGCTTCCTGCACCCACTGCCTTTAAGCTGCGAAGTCCCTGCGGGAACCAGCTAAAGACTCATCTCTAAGGGATCTTTGAAATCGCCTCAGGAATTCTCAATTGGGGGAGGAACAGTAAGGCATCACTGCTTAATCTTTCTCCAATTTAAAGGTGAATTTTTCCTCTAACAAGTACTGGAATCCCACTATACCATCAATGCTGGTTAGGGAATGCATGTCCACATCTGCTAGGAGACAGATACTGGAGGGCTGAGGTCACTGCAGGTGTTTATCTAAGGTGATGTCAGCTTTGAAACCTGACTTAGTCTCCCCATCTGCTAGCAGGGGAGCATATAACCCATTGGTCCTGAATCCATCGTCTACATGCTAGGAAATCATGGTTTTACTGTGTTTGCAAATCCTCATGAATCATTTTAACCTACAGCAAACAAAAAATTAGGATCCTACTTGAAAGTTTTGTATGTGGGGAGATGGGGGAACACTTAATGTTGCAGTACCGGCGCTAGTCAGAAGGTGGCAATATCCTATTATGATACTGACATTGGGGCTGATATAAACAGGACAGTAATAAACACTGATAAATATAGCATCTTCCTCAACTGTGCTAAAAATGAGCTCTCCCACCAATGCAGTAAGCTGATATGCAGAGTGCACAAACTATAGTAAATTTTTATTTTTTTTACACACACTATTTGACTTCATTGGTTAAGGTGGAAGTTAAGTTTAAACTCATACCTATAATCACTGAAGTAAAAATGAATTATAGGCTTGATGGTGGGGGCTGGCTTAGTTGGTGGTGAGCACGAGTCAGGTTAGAAGAGGATCTATGACTCAGAAGTCTTCAAGCATAGGTCTGTGACTCCAATTCTCAAGTATAGAGCCAATTCTGTGTAACAGATTATCTCAGTGTTCTCAAGCCTGTAAATCCTGGAAAGCCACCCCTAGGTCTAGGTGGTAGGGGGAATCAAAGGTCTGAGGATGGCTGATTTAAACAGCCACCCCCTCAACCATACAAGTTCATGGTGGTTAACACTATTTTACTTTAAGACAACAAACATTTAGTGTCAAAGGGGTAGGAAAGAACTAATTTTTAGTTCACTTCTCTGTATTGGATAGTAATACTGAATAGTCACTGCCATGCATTTGCATAAACATTTTAGCACACTCTTTACTACCCAACTCGTGAGCTAAAAATCTAATTTTAATACACAAAACGTACACTATGCTAAGCAGTTTGGTCCCCTGGTGGTCAGTGTTACAGGTTGCACAGGCAGATGGATAAATTCCCAAGAGAATGGCGCTCCAAGCAAAAAAGCAATTCATAGTTTACTTTATATCCTGCCTCCCATAAAAATGTTCAATGCAAGTTACAATGGCAACAAATTCAATTAACTAATGTTCTGCTGTTCTTTTCCTATGACCATACTGAAGACATGCATTTTTTAATTAAAAAAGAAAAATTAAAGCAGTAGTACTAAAAATTCTAAATTGAGTTATTCCAAGCATTTTTGCCTTAAGCCTGAGCAAAGTTACTTTTGAAAGCATCTAGCTACTCTCACCATCATGTCTCAGTAAACCATAATGCTGCTGTGCTGAACCTAATCATGATCCCTTAACCATTCCAATATCAGATTCATACTTTGTATTCAACACCTAAAAACTTGCACGCCATGAAATTATAAAAATAGAAGCTGCAGTTAGTTTAAAAAAAAAAAAAGGGGTAGAAAGACAACCAAATGACTGCTAGCATGGTTTCATGGCAAGGCAAAGAGGCTATCCTTCAAAAACAGGAAGATAAGATTAAAATGAAGAAAACAGGAAAGCGTATAAGCACTGTCAAGTTAGATGCAAAGCATTAATAATGTAGGCCAAGAAAGAATGGGGTGA
The DNA here is from genome assembly GCF_901001135.1 of Rhinatrema bivittatum. Classification (NCBI taxonomy): domain Eukaryota; kingdom Metazoa; phylum Chordata; class Amphibia; order Gymnophiona; family Rhinatrematidae; genus Rhinatrema; species Rhinatrema bivittatum. Next base: position 213,809,736 of record NC_042620.1, read on the forward strand.
AGGGGGAAAACTTACCAAGAGGCAAAACCTTCAATCAAAATTTTCAGGTAAATTTAAAGCTAAATGAGGTGGGGCTAAACAGGTTAGGGCTCTGCAGCTTGGAGAAGAGAGCCAAGAGGCAATGTCATAGGGATCTATAAAAATCGTGAGTGGGGTGAACAGGGAATGGTTATTTACTTTCAAATAGTGCTAAAACGAGGGGACACTCCTCAACACAAATAGGTAAGTGCACTTTTAAGAACAAAAATCAGAGAAAGTACTTTTTTTTTTAGTATTTATTTATTTATTGGTTATTTTTCAGTTTACAATAGGTCAATCGTTACATTCAATTTTAATTGAATTGGTAAATAAAAAAAAAAACAAGGATAAACATATCTGCAATTACCACATAACAAAAAAAAATAATTAAAGGAAAGTATTTTTCAAAAAGCCATTCAAAAAAATGTACATAATTGCATAATATGTAATATATAACTAAAAAATCTAATGGTAACCATATCTCCAGGAATATGTGTATAACATCTGAGATAGCTAGACAATAGCAAGGGAGAAGAAAAAAAAGGAAAACTTATTAATTCTGAAAACAGCTCATTTACAGCTGGTGTTTATATATATGCCTGCATTATTTAGGTTCCTACTGGAGATGAAGCAAGTGGTTCTCGTAATTCTACAAATTGTCGTAACTGATCTGGCTGGCTAAAGCTAAATGACTCAGTACCCCTTCTAATTATACATCGGCAGGGGTACCTTAACAAAAAGGAGAAACCTAAAGCTATTACTCTTTGTCTTGAATCTAAAAATTCACGCCTCTTTGTTCTGGTAATTGGCGCAAGATCTGGGAATATCTTGATGTTTTGTCCACAATACATGATGGGAAATTTTTGAAAATATACTTTCATAAGGGTACTAATATCTGTTGATGAAATGAAAGAAACTATCAAGGTTTCTCTACCTAATATTTGCATATCTGAGTTTTCCAAAAAACTCGTGAGATTAGCAGGGATAGTCAAAGCTTGAGGAGAAGTTCTTTTAACAAAAAAAAAAACAAGAGTTTATTGCAAGCATATTATTGTTAATATCGGAAAAACCAAGAACTTCTGCCAAAAACTTTTTAAAGGAAACAAAGGGAATCTCCCCTGCTATTCTAGGAAAATTTATTATCCTTATGTTTAACTGTCTAATATTGTTCTCCATTATTTCTAATCGTTTTGAGGAACCCAACTGATCTTTTACCATAGCTACACTCAAATCTTGTAAGGACTTTATTTTCTTCTCAGCTTCCCCTATTCTATTTACTACTTCAGTTGTCTGTCTTTGTATCCCTGTATATTTTTGCTGCAAATCATTGGATACTGAGTCTATTTTTCCTTCCAGTCGGTTAACAGTATCATTTAAACCGTTTACTAAATCCCAGATTGCCCCTAAAGTTACCGTCTCTGGTCTTACATTTATTACCCGCACAGTACCTGGGTCCTCAGGTTGAGAAGAGTTTTGTCTCTCTAATTGAGGAGAAGTTTCCTCAATTTCCACTGAGTCCAACATGGAGCTTGCTCCTCCAGAAGACAACAATCGTTTTACCTCTTCGGTATTTGATGTTGCTGCATCTCCATTGGTGTCACGTCGGGCCGGAGGCGGTCGTATGTCAGGACTGAGAGATGCCTCCTCAACGGGTGTTACCCGTTCTCCTTCCGGGTTACCTCCAACAGACTCATTGGTACTCTCTTTCCCCAGCTGGGTCATAAAACGATCGATTTCCAATTGAAGTAGGGAGGGCAAGGGCTCTGGTGGAAACACCCTTACCTTCCCTTTTCTTTTTGGAGGCATCTCTTTAAAAAAGAAACAGGGTCGTCGGTCGTTATGAGCTGATTTGTCTGCTTCTCAGCAATCAGAGATGGTGTTGGGCTCCCTTCAGTCCGTCCTGGTCCGTCCTAGTCCGGACTAAGCCGGACAAAGCCGTGCGCACCCCTTGGGCGCGCACGGCTTTGGCGACGCACCGGCGGTGGCAAGCACCGGAGTCGCAGTGTTTTTCAGCGTGCGGCTCCTCCCTCTCACTTCCGGATTCGGGGAGGGTGGGTGATGGTCCGGCCCTGAATCGGGGCCCAGCAATCCGGTCTCCTCAGCGGTCTCTCTCAGCCGCAGCGTTTTTCAGCGTGCGGCTCCTCCCTCTCACTTCCGGATTCGGGGAGGGTGGGTGATGGTCCGGCCCTGAATCGGGGCCCAGCAATCCGGTCTCCTCAGCGGTCTCTCTCAGCCGCAGCGTTTTTCAGCGTGCGGCTCCTCCCTCTCACTTCCGGATTCGGGGAGGGTGGGTGATGGTCCGGCCCTGAATCGGGGCCCAGCAATCCGGTCTCCTCAGCGGTCTCTCTCAGCCGCAGCGTTTTCAGCGTGCGGCTCCTCCCTCTCACTTCCGGATTCGGGGAGGGTGGGTGATGGTCCGGCCCTGAATCGGGGCCCAGCAATCCGGTCTCCTCAGCGGTCTCTCTCAGCCGCAGCGTTTTTCAGCGTGCGGCTCCTCCCTCTCACTTCCGGATTCGGGGAGGGTGGGTGATGGTCCGGCCCTGAATCGGGGCCCAGCAATCCGGTCTCCTCAGCGGTATCTCTCAGCCGCAGCGTTTTCAGCGTGCGGCTCCTCCCTCTCACTTCCGGATTCGGGGAGGGTGGGTGATGGTCCGGCCCTGAATCGGGGCCCAGCAATCCGGTCTCCTCAGCGGTCTCTCTCAGCCGCAGCGTTTTCAGCGTGCGGCTCCTCCCTCTCACTTCCGGATTCGGGGAGGGTGGGGTGATGGTCGGCCCTGAATCGGGGCCCAGCAATCCGGTCTCCTCAGCGGTCTCTCTCAGCCGCAGTGTTTTTCAGCGTGCGGCTCCTCCCTCTCACTTCCGGATTCGGGGAGGGTGGGTGATGGTCCGGCCCTGAATCGGGGCCCAGCAATCCGGTCTCCTCCGAGAAAGTACTTTTTAATCAGCATACAATTAAATTGTGGAATTTGTTACCAGAAGAGAGGGGTGAAAGCAGTTGGTACAACTGGTTTAAAAAGAGTTTGGGCAAGTTCCTGGAGTACAGACAAACCATTATTATTCATTCTTATTAACTGCTCACTCAGATATCCCTGGATGGTGCAGTGTTCAATAGCATAATAAAGTCAATAAATCATACAATTCCAAACTACCAAAATTAAAATATAAAATACAATAAAAATTAGCAGCCATTAGAAACCACTGCTTAATCCTGGTTGTGAGGAAGGACTGGACCTATTCTTTGGGATCCTGCTGGGTACTTGTTACCTGGATTGGCCACTGTCCATCAGATATTGGGCTTGATGGACCTTTGGTCTGACCACAGTATGGTATTTGTGTCGTCATTAAGCTCCCATGAACCACCAGAGGATGTATCAAATACAAGAATTTATTTTGCATACCAGTTCAAGTTCCCTCCCCCTTCTTGCTGCCACACTATTAAAGATGCTTTAAGAACCTTGTGTCTGCAGATTTCCACATTCCCCAACCCCCCTCTGTGAATGGTATAGCTGTTAGAACACATTCCAACTATTGCTTAAACGCAAAATAAAGAAATACTCTACCAATCATCTGTTCTCTGTGTTGCACTCTGAAGGTCTCCTTCCCTGCACAAAGCTGGTAAATAAAGATGCCCAGCTCAGAGACGTTTTCAGTCTCTACTACTACCATCTCTTCGTAAATTATAAACGATGGAGGCATAGAGGAACCAGTCTAAAGAAGTAAAACAGATTATGTTACAACATTATTCTGGTTACTGTAGTTTCAAAAACATCTGGAAACTAATTCTACAATTTCATTATTTACTTTCAGTATGATAGGCAAGCAACAATTCATGTATGTTTAGAATCAATGGAAAATTCAAGAATAGCATGAAGAGAGTTCACAATTACCTTTGGCCATGTAATATATGTTTTCAAACTAAACCACCTGCAATAATTAGTTTGTGTTATCTGACTGATACAATGTCAGCAATCGATTTGAGCATGTTTGGCAACAATAAAAAAAAAAGTGTGCAGAAACCTCCAATGCTTATTTTGCCATTGTTGGACATAATATACATCTAGTATTCCAGTACCATTCTTTCCATTAATATAGCCTCTACTCTGAACCAGATGGCAATGCCATACAATGTACATGGAAGACATTTTCTTTATCACACTGTGAACTCAATCCATTAGTATCTTGTCCCATTTGGTATAACCTCCACAGTACTGAATGTATTTGTAAGAGATTACACAGATTTATAAGAGCCTATTTTCTTAGAATAATTTTTTGGAGGTAGGGAGGAGAAAATCCTTCCCACATAAGCTTGTGTTTTATGTTCATAAATACACAACAGGCGGGAAAACAAAAATCTCAATCCATAGCCTCATCCATAATACACTTAGGGTTAGCAGACCACATGATGTCAGACTGGTGAGATGCATGCATGTGTCTCAGCAGCAACCAAATTTTACAAAAATACAAAAAAAAAAAAAAAAAGTTTCTAGGTTTGTGCTGCAGCTCCTCACTCTGCACATAAAAAATAAATGTCTGAAGTGGGTTTAATTTATTAGTTCTGTTTGACCTAAACAAAATATCTTATGACTGCCCAAACAAATGCTCTGTACTTTAACTATAGTAGTATAACCTAAAAGCTCATGCAATGGGGCTATGCCAATCACCAACAATGCCTGTGTGATCATCATCTAATGGCAGTAGGAGGGGTTTTGATTCCTCCCATTGCTATAACCCCAGCCTTTTGAGGGATAGGCATTTTAGGGGTATAAAGTACCTTGGGTATATGCCCAGTGTTTCACTGGGAAGGACATAAGAGTAACTTGAAACCATTCCTGAGAGTGGATTGGAAAACTAGGGATTTGCACAGGATCTCAAGCAAAGTGTTTGAGAGCAGGAGATTTCCCAAGGATCTCACAAAAGGCAAGTTAGGCATTTGGCAAAGAGGTTTTTGAGGAAGAGATATGAGAAGACTTTGATTGACCAGTGCCTGAGGAAAGGGCATACCTCTGGTATCCCAAAGAACTGGCCTTTTGCCCATTCAACCAGTTAACAGATGAGGTAAGGAGAAGGATGTAGTTTTTGAGCCAGTAACTCAAGAGACGTAGGATTACAGTTGAAGTGTTTCACTTTTTGGAACCAAGTTTAGTATTTTTGCTTGTGGAGGTTTTTTCTTCCTCCAGCCTAGTTCATGCCAGAACTGAACTATTTTCAATCAGGATAAAGGTGCAACAGCAGGAAGGGAAGTGCACAGAAAGATGGACAGAGAAACCATTTGCTTGATTACTGGATGCATGTTGATTCTTATTTTTGTAATCTTGACCTGATCCTTCTAAGTTTCAGTAAAGAACTACATTTTATCTGAACACCAACTATGGACTCCAGTGTTCTGAGTGTACCTTAGTGTGGACTTACTAGGAAATGGATGGACCGTTTTGCAATTCCTGGTTTATTCCTGTTCTGCTAATTTGGGCTTCCCTGCTCTTTAGCACCTCCTGGAAACATTTGATTTAGAGTGTTAAGAGAAATGGTCACGGCAATTGTGATCTACAGTACCAGGGGTCCTGGAAGAGAAATTTTACCCCCTCCATCTGATATGAACCCAGAGTAGCAGCACCTCTAGCACAGAAAACAGGGGATCTGCTCCACAATTATGAAGAGTCTCAAACTAAAATTAATAGAAGTCTGTAAGGCACTTTTTGAATGTTAGAATTGTTATAAACTGTGGGGAAAGCACTAAGTGTATGCTGAAATAAGGCAAAAGAAAAAGATGAAAATGGCATACTTACCCCAAGTTTGTCGAAAAGGACTTTGAGATTTCTTGGTGGCATGACAATGGATGTATTCAGTGGTGTTACATAGCATTTACCCAAATGCAAATTAAGATAAGCAGTCAGAAGCTATTAAAAGAACAAAAATAGGAAATAAGGCTCATTAAGTTCTACTTATACCATGTACCCCAAGTTTACTTTTGGGGAGGCAGGGGCAGTTTTACAATTTTTCAGATTAGTTTTCACTGCTTATTCAGGAATGCCTAGCTTGTCCAAAAGATTCTATGCCTCGAGTAAGACTTTGTGTGTGTCCTAGAGTTTGATTCACACATGGCGCAATAAAAGATTATGTTGTAATAAAACCAATCACAATGAAGTTGCCTGGCAGATGGACATTCAACATATACCCAAAAAGATTGAAAAAGGAAAATTGGTTATTCAAGACCAAAAATTAGGTAAGATCACAGGATCAGTCCAGACAAATGGGTTTTGCATCCCTACCAGCAGATGGAAGCAGAGAAAAACAAAACAAAACAAAACACCACTTTTCAGCCACTGCTACTTAACCAAGACTGCCACCTGCAGTCCTTCAGTATTGACCTGTACACCCAAGCCAAGATGTCTACTCCCAAAAACCCAAATGGATTTCCACTTGGGGTGAGCAGAGAATCAAAGTTGGAGCCCCCTTAAAAATCTGGAACCCAACCTCCAGGGTAATGAAAAACTTGCAACCCTAATTGCTTAACCTATATACAATCGTCATTTTTAGACACCTAGAAGCAAGAAAGGTCTTTTGCAAAAATAAGGGGATGGGATTCTGGACTTCTGTGGTATTCCACATACAAAAATTAGCAGGTAAGAACCAAAAAAATTCTCTTTCCCTGTTCATACCCCAGACAAGTGGGATGTACCCAAGCATTGAGCAGGAACTTTCTCCAAACATCACTTCAACTGGCACCTGAAAATCCAGGCAGAAATGCTTGGTAAAAAAGTGTGAAGGGAAAACGCTTCACTGCCCGACAAATCTCTCGTAGAGATACCAGCTAACACTCCGCACAGGAGGCTGCCTGTGCCCTATCAGAATGTGCCACAGTCCCTTAGGAATTAATCTATTTTTATTTATTTAAAATCTTTTCTATACTGTCGCTAAGTCATATACCATCGCAACGGTTTACATGTAAGCACATAAATTAATGTAGGTGAGGGTGAACATTAGTACATTCTAACAGGTGCCGCTAAAGGTTCGGTTACAATATATTAAAGACAATCAATTGTTTAATGGAGTAGGTCAGGACCAACTGTACCAGTAAGGTATGGTTCATGGGTAAAATTCACTATTCAAAGTGTTACAATTATGTTTATAGTGATGTAGAGTTTGTGGACCACTCTACTGTACACTCCTTCCCTTACAGAGAGGCTGGGGGAAAAAAAAAAAAAAAAGTCACCTCCTTCAACCATCACACAATCTTACTCAGCCACCTTACATCCCTTTTGCTCCACTGAATAAAACAAAGATGATAGACCTCCAAAATTCATTTGTGAACTTAAGATAACAGCGTTCGGACAGACATCCAATAAATGAAGTTCCTTTTGTGCGGCACATTTGCCATTATGTCAGGAAAGGCTGGCAATTCCACAGTCTGGTTGAGGTGAGAAGAATTCGACCTTTGACAAAAAGGCATGAACCGTGCACAGCGACAGCCTGTCGTCAGATATCCAAAAAGGATCTGTGAACAAGGCTTGAAGCTCTGAAATCCATCTAGCTAAAACAAGTTACCACTAAGAAAACGGCCTTCAAGGTAAGATCCTTCAAAGACTCTCTCAACGGTTCAAAAGGAGGTCCATAGAGCACTCGAACCAGATTAAGGTCCCATGAGGGACACATCCTATGAACCAGAAGACAAAGTGTTTCACTTAAATCACAATGTCCAGATGAGACACCATCAGCTTCCCCTGAAGCTTTCCATGAAAACAGCCCAACGTTGCCACCTGAGCTTGGAGCAGGTTATAGGCCAGCCCCCTTCACTAAGCCGTCCTGCAATACCTGGGAAACAAAGGATACAGGTCACAACTAAATTTCCACACATGGATATACACTAAAGTGAAAGGTTTCCTAGCCTGAAGCAACGTAGCAAATCACCGACTGAAAGCCCTTTCAAGTGAAAACATCTCAAAAGCCAGGCTGTTGGACAAAAGTGATCTGCCTGTTCCGAGATGGGCCCCTGCTGTAGAAACCCCTGCAGGTGCCCCAGCCAGGCTAGACAGTCCGCTGCCCACCACAGATGTGGCACTCCGGAGCCACTAGAATCACCCTTCCTGGATGTTGCTAGATGAAATGTAATACTCTGCCTACAAGAGGCCACAGGGGAAAAATATAGTAGAAGCCTTGTCAGCAAGGCTGAACCAGAGCATAGATTCCTTCAGAACTGACCTCCCCTCCTGGGCATTTTCTCAAGTCACCATGAGATTGAACTGGGGCTTGCCCCACTTGCTCTGAATGAGGGCCAAGGCCTCCCCTGACAACTCCCATTCCCTGGGATCTAACTGCTGTCTACTGAGATTGGACAATGTACATTGTCCACTCCAGCTACATGAGAAGCTGCTATCACTGCCAGTTGGTTCTAAGCCCAAAGAAAGTGCTCCTAAGCCAGTAGCTGACTTTGTCCCACCTCAATTGATGTATACCACTGTTGCATTGTCTGAGAACGCTCACACCACACGTCCCCAAATCCCTGGAAGAAAGGCCATTAATGCCCTGCAAACTGCCCTCATTTCCAACTAGTTGATTGACCAGAATACTTCCACTGGTGACCACTGACCTTGAGCTGCATGTGCCTGACACACTGCGGCTGGCATCTGTGGTCACTACCACCTAGTCCACTCCTTTCTCCAAACAGGGAGATGATAGTCACCACGAGAGACTGGATCTCTATTCCCTCAGAAGTGGTAAAGGTAGTTGAAACTCCTCTGAAAGATTCTAAAACGGTATAAAAGAGCCTGCTGGCGAGGCCAAAATGTCAAACACCCATGGGACCAACTCCAGCATAGATGCCACAGATCTGAGAACCTGTAAATAATCCCAGACTCTGGGAACTGAAAGCCACAGTAGACGAAGCACTTGAGCCTTCAACTTGACCACAGTCTCTGAGGTAAGGAAATCTTTGCCTAAGCTAGTATTGAACCATGCTTCCAAATATTCCAATGACTGGGCCGGCTATGAGGTTCCTGAGTTGGGTGATAAACCTAGCAGAGAGTCAAGTGCTCTGAAGTCTCAAAGCAAATGATGGCACGCCATCTCCAACTGACAGAATACGCCAATCGTCCACATACGGATGCACCAGAATCCCTTCCTTTGAGGGCTGCTACCACCACCATCAACTTTGTGAAAGTTCTTGGTGCCTTTGCCAACTTGAAGAGCAGCATGCAAAACTGAAAATGCTCTCAGGACACTATGAATCACAGAAATGCGATGGGTCTGACCGAATGGGAATATGCAGGTTTGCCTCCATTAGATCCAACAATGTGAGAAATTCTCCATTATATGCACCACTATCACCATACGGAAGCACGGTACCCACAGTGCTGCACAACTTCTGCAGATCGAGAATAGGCCAAAAAGTGCCTCTCTTCTTGGGAGCTACAGAGTAAAGAATACCTTCCTAGTCCCTGCTCCCCTGGGGGGAGGAACTGAAGATTGGTCTCCAGTTGCTGCAATGTGTCCAATACTACTACCCGCTTGGTACAAAATGCGCAACAGGACACCACATAGGTCTCTGATCGGGTGTGAAAATTCTAAGGCATAGCAGTCTTATTACTTCCAAGACCCATTGATCAGACATGGTCTTGGTCCACTCCTTGTAAGAGGAGTGGTCTCCAACAGCTTCCAGGGAAGAGTGGACCAGCCTCCTTCATTGGGAGGTATTACTTCCTCCGGCCCCCTGGCCAGTATCTCTGGAAGACCTACATGTCCCCTGAAAGCACTGCTGCCTTCCAGAACCTTGTTTGTGTTGAGATGGAATTCCTAATGGAGCAAAACTTCACCTCTTGAAAGTGAGAATGTGGCAGTAAACTATGGTCTTATCCTCAGGCCAACTTGTTCCCTTTTGACTCCCCCCCCAAATGCTTCCCCTAACAGCTTCCCTTTAAAGGGGAAATTACACAGCTGTGTTTAGACCACACATCTGCTGCCCAATTGCACAGCCACAGGAGTCTGCATGCCATGGACACCATATTCCTGGCTGACATTCAGACCATGTCGTACAGGACATCTGCCACATAGAGGCAGGGGGGAGCCTGAGTTCCATGGTTGGCATCAGCAGGAGCTGGCAAACATCTGCTCCTGTGCTTTCTAGACCCAGCACAAACAAGCTCTCTGATCAGACTAGCACAGATTGCAGCCTGAAGGCTAAACATCAAGACCTCAAAATCTCTTTAGCAGGATTTCCAACTTCTGATCCTGGATATTGTTCAGCGCAGCTGACCCTGCCACGGGAATGGTCATCTTCTTGGTAACTACAGACACTGCCATAGCCACATTTGGAAATTTCCAAAGCTCCAGGTTCTCTTCCATCAGGGAATACAACTTAACTATAGCCCATGCCACTTTCAGCCCTGCCTCAGGAGACTCCCACTCCACTAACTTCTTTGGCAAAGGAAAAGCCTTTTGTGGTCCATGCAGACTGTCTAATACTGAGTGCACCCCTCATTGTCTGACTCCTCCTGTATGACCTTGATCCCTAGTTCCTCCAACATGTGGGGAATGAGGGGCCACAGTTCCTCCTTACAGAATAATCTCAAGATCCTCGGATCATCTCCTTCTGCAACTGGCACAGCCACCATATCAAGTTTGCTATCTGCCAGAGAACTCACAGGATCAATGGCTGGATCGTCTCATGTGCCCTCCTGGAGATCTTCATCCTCCAAGTCAGATCTCTCTCTCTTGCCCCAGACTCAGGAGCTGAAAAATTCTCCCAGACCTGGGCTGCACTTACACTGCCTCCCATTTTGCCAGATAAGCCTTATGGAGCAGCAGTACAAAATCCATGGAAAATTCCTCAAACCATCTATATCCCTTTTCTGCCATGTCCTCCTCTGGCTCCTTTGCCCCTTATCTTCTACATTATCTGGATCCACTGGAGAAAGTGAAGTAGGGGAATCCCTGAACTCCCTAGCAATAGTACGCCTCTTGCCACATGGACATGATCAAACCTCCACTGCCCCCACCCCTGGGGTCTCCAGAATGGGGCCTGAAGAATTCATGCAGGGGCCACTGCCTGAGACCTTCAGAGGTTCCTGCCCTCTCGGAGGCACAGCTGGAACACAAAGAGGCTTCATAGAGGTGCAATTTCCTCACACCACAGGTGTGAGTTTCCTGTGCTCTGTGGGAGGCCCTATGCTTCTGCTGTGGCCTGCAGCAAACCCTCTCCCCCCACGTGCTGCCACAGATGCTGTTCTGGGCCCCTAATAATGCAAGCAAGTTGCACACATCTCCTCTTACCTTCACAAGTCACCGCAGAGGCAGTCAACCAAACAGTACTGCTTTCCCAAGCTTCTCTTTCAAAAAACCCACAAAGCAACCAAGCAATCCAAAGGAAAAAAAAATTTACACACACTTTCCTGCTTCTGGCTGTCAGGAGGGTGAGAAGGCCTCAGGAGGAGCAAGGAAACCAGGATCCCTGGCTTTTGCTCCCTCGAAGTTTAGGGCTGAGCCAAAACAGGGATTACCAATCCCACTGCTCAATGCAAAGAATGACGCACAAAGGAACCAAATACCAGACTTCACCAACTTCTTACATATTTTGTTTTCCTTTTGAATAATCTCCAGACTGCAGGTTTGCACCTCTACCATGTGCTGGAGACAGAAATTTTATTTAAACAAGCCTTTCAAAAAGAGAAGGGAGAATAGAATCCAGGGAAATGCAAGGTACAAAACACCCACACAAACAGTAATCACTAAGGGTGTATGTTTTAATAGAATTCATCACTAAAGGATAAGTTACATTTATAGAATGGGTCCTAGACTCAAAACTGCTATAGAATTGACCTGGACATGATAGTGTTCACACTCATTTAACAACTAACTTTGATAAAAACTATGTTACCGAACCTTATGGCACCTGTGTAAAATGATAGATTTTAATAGCATTACTTTTTGTGCCTTACTGTAAACAGTTGTGACGGTACCCACCTTAACGACGGTATAGAAAAAGATTTAAATAATACATACTAAGGGCAGCAGGTGGTACTCTGTTAATTAGCAGTGCCTGAAAGTTTTTATTCTATGCCTCTGCCTGCAGGGATGCAAAATACACTTGTCTGGATTTGGGGTATGAACAGGAATATAAATTTTCATTTTAAAGGATTCTGAGGTAGGTTAAGGTTAAACAAATGTGAAACATTAGAAATAAAGTTGTGTGGCTACCAACGTATCTTGGTTAAAAATGTAACTTTACAATTTAGGTACTAATATGATATCCAAGGGTTACAAGAAAAAAAAAAACACATGATAGCCAACAGCAGATACACTGACCAATCCAAAATTTTCCTCTTGTTCTCTACCAATTTGGATAGATTAGTATGTAAATCCCTATACTTATATACTAACTCTCCCCACCACCCTAACCCCTCTTCTTATCCAAACCTCTTACACCTTGTTCCTACTACTGCCCTGTGTATCTGTCCTAAGTGTGCTTTAAAATTGTTTCAGTTCTGGCCTCCCTTACCTCATCTGGTGGACTATTTCAGGCCTTATTTCTTCAACATTCTAAAGTTAATCTACAACACCTAGAACTACTTTCAGGTCTTACAAAACTTTTGGAATTCAAAACAGCCACCAAATCTGCTGAGTTCACATCTGCCCTTGATGTTCAAGGTGTAATCATGGTTGATCTATGCAGTTTACCCCAGCCTTCTTAGAAACTTGATGTAGTTGTACTGTCACACACTGCCCACTGATTTACCGTATTTTTCGCTCCATAAGACGCACCTAGGATTCAGAGGGGGAAAATTAAAAAAAAATTGTGCTAAACCGGCTCTGTCCCCGGGCATCTGTTCATCTTATGGAGCAAATTAGGGGAGTGCATAACTTTTTCTCCCCATTTTGTTTTCAGGTCTGGGGAGGGCCATTTCGGTCCATTCCCCAGATCAGAAAACGTTTTTCTTTCCAATTCTGTGGGAACCCCCCCCCAAAAAAAAACCTCATCCCAACCCTTTAAATTAACCCCCACCCTCCTGACCCCAAGACCTGCCATAAGTCCCTGGTGGTCTGGGAGTGATCTCCTGGACTTGGGCTGTCTGCTGCCAGCAATCAAAATGGCGCCGACAGTCCTTTGCCCTTACTGTGTTGTCGGTGCCATTTTGATTGCTGGCAGCAGACAGCCCAAGTCCAGGAGATCACTCCCAGACCACCAGGGACTTATGGCAGGTCTTTGGTGGGGGGGGGGGGGGGGGTGTCAGGAGGGGGCTGTTAGATTTTTATTTTTATATATATTTGTTCCATAAGACAGACACAAAAAGTGTGTCTTATGGAGCGAAAAATATGGTATATTCTCCTTTAAAGATCCACACGACTAAGCAGACTCCAGCCCCTCATTTCTTCTAGCTGTTACACCCTGCGCCTTTACTACTGTACTTTATCTCAAATAAGTTTACATAGTCAGATTTGGCTGCAACTACCTCTGCCAGCAGCCTATTCCAAGATCTATCACTCTTTCTTCATGTTCTCAAAAAGCCTTCCTCCCTGCAACTTCATATTGTGACCCCCTGGGTCCTTGAATTTCCTTTATAGAATGTTTTACAGTCCTTATACTTACTTGAAGCCCATCAAAATATTTTAAATGTTTTTCAGATCACTCCCTCTTTTCCTCCTTTGATAGTCTTAAGCTTCATTATAAGGTTTGTATTGCAACCCTGGTATTTTTCTAGCCTTTTCCTGAGCCATTTCCATCCTCAAAATGACTTTAATGGCAGTATTAACATAATACAGCTTCTAATAATGAAATCAAGTACAGTAAATGCCCCATTATCTAGTACTTTATCAAAAGGTATCTAGAAAGGTTTTTTTTTTTCCAGAAATGTTAAACATTAGACACACAAAAGCTTCTCTGCTCTACGCACTTTTATGTCACCCCCTCTTTTCCTGTTTGCTCCCTGAAGCAGCAAACAGGCTCTCAGATAATCAAACATGCAGGTTAACTAGCATCTTGATAATGGAGTTTTGCCATATCATATAGTTAGACCACAAGTTAAACAGCTGTTTTTACACAGACTTCTGCATGCTGCAACATTCTCCCCATATAGCAAAAAATGTTTTAAAGTAACATTTTAAATATGCTTTGGTTCCGTTACATCTGGTTGCCATGGAAAAATAATCTAATTTCTAAATATTTCCTCTCAAAAATAAAGCCACTACAAAAAAAATTCCAAAGCCCCTATTTTCTTATTTGCCACCTCTCCTCCCCCCCAAATTGCAACACTTTTGCCTACTTTTCCTTTGCTCTAAGATCAAGCATTATGACTGTTCCTCTTGGCAGATGGTCTGCTGTAAACTGACATGTCAAACTTTGAATGGATTTTATTACTATATTTACAGCACACCATGCAAAGTAGTAAATACACTACTATAAACAGTATTCAATTCACATTTAAAGTTAAAGTTAATGTAATTTTACAATAACCTTGTAAATGTTTAAGATTCAAGGAGTCAAGTATGTTTTCTTTATTCCTTCTCAACTTCCTGCCTTTCTTTACAATAAGTCTTGATTAGTCAATATCATAAGAACATAAGAAAATGCCATACTGGGTCAGACCAAGGGTCCATCAAGCCCAGCATCCTGTTTCCAACAGTGGCCAAGCCAGGCCATAAGAACCTGGCAAGTACCCAAAAACTAAGTCTATTCCATGTTACCATTGCTAATGGCAGTGGCTATTCTCTAAGTGAACTTAATAGCAGGTAATGGACTTCTCCTCCAAGAACTTATCCAATCCTTTTTTAAACACAGCTATATTAACTGCACTAACCACATCCTCCGGCAACAAATTCCAGAGTCTAATTGTGCGTAGAGTGAAAAAGAATTTTCTCTGATTAGTCTTAAATGTGCTACTTGCTATAACCAATTCACGTCTACTCGTTCAAGACCTCAATTATATCCCCCCCTCAGCCATCTCTTCTCCAAGCTGATCAGCCCTAACCTCTTCAGCCTTTCCTCATAGGGGAGCTGATCCAGCCCCTTTATCATTTTGGTTGCCTTTATCTGTACCTTCTCCATCGCAAATAACAATTTTTGAGATGTGGTGACCAGAATTGTACACAGAATTCAAGGTGCGGTCTCACCATGGAGAGAGGCATTATGCCATTTTCCGTTTTATTCACCATTCCCTTTCTAATAATTCCCAACATTGTTTGCTTTTTTGACTGCCGCAGCACTCTGTACCGACGATTTTAAAGTATTATCCACTATGATGCCTACATCTTTTTCCCTGTGTGGTAGCTCCTAATATGGAACCTATCATGTAACTACAGCAAGGGTTATTTTTCCCTATATGCAACAGCTTGCACTTGTCCACATTAAATTTCATCTGCCATTTGGATGCTCAGTCTTGCAAGGTCCTCCTGTAATATATCACAATCTGCTTATGATTTAACTACTCTGAATAATTTTGTATCTGCAGATTTGATAACCTCACTCATATTCCTCATAAAGATATTTTGAAAAGCGCCGGTCCAAGTAAGATCCCTGAGGCACCCCACTGTTTACCCTTTTATCCTACTCTCTGTTTCCTGTCTTTTAACCAGTTTGTAATCCATGAAAGGACATCGCCTCCTATCTCATGACTTTTTTCTTAGAAGCCTCTCATGAGGGACTTTGTCAAACACCTTCTGAAAATCCAAATACACTACATCTACCGGTTCACCTTTATCCATGTTTATTAACCCCTTCAAAAAAAATGAAGCAGATTGTTAGGCAAGACTTCCCTTGGGTAAATCCATGTTGACTGTGTTCCATTAAACCATGTCTTTCTATATGCTCTATGATTTTGATTTTGAGAATAGTTTCCACTATTTTTCCTGGCACTGAAGTCAGGCTCACTAGTCTATATAGTTACTCGGATCGCCCGGGAGCCTTTTTTAAATATTGGGGTTACATTGGCCACCCTCCAGTCTTCAGGTACAATGGATGATTTTAATGATAGGTTACAAATTTTAACTAATAGATCAGAAATTTTAGTTCCTTCAGTACCCTAGGTGCATACCATCTGGTCCAGGTGATTTGCTACTCTTTAGTTTGTCAATCTGGCCTACTACATCTTCCAGGTTCACAGTAATTTCGTTCAGTTAGTCTGACTCGTCACCCCTAAAAACCATCTTCGGAACTGGTATCTCCCCAACATCCTCATTAGTAAACACGGAAGAAAAGAATTAATTTAGTCTTTCTGCAATGGCCTTATCTTCCCTAAGAGCACCTTTAACCCCTTGGTCATCTAATAGTCCAACCGACTCCCTCAAAGATTTCTTGCTTCGGATATATTTTAAAAAAAATTTATTATGAGTTTTTGCCTATGGCCAACTTCATTTCAAATTTGCCTTTAGCAAAAAATCTACAGTTTTACATTTGCAGTTGTCTGGATGACATCTTGTGCTGTACTGAATTCTTGTACTGGTCTCAGGTTCCAATCTGCTTCATGCTAAGAACCGCTTAAAAAAAAAAATTGGCTGTCTTGCACCAAAGACTTCTGGTTCCTTGCCAAGCTCAAAAACAGACTTTCTGGCTCAAATGGGATTTTTATGAAGGCAAATAGGGAGCTTTAGATTCGAGTTGCTATCTCGCTCACGTACATCACTTCCTCCCTATATAAAAGGGAGTCTTTTAGATCTAAAGCATACATACAATTCCTTGGTTAAATGAAAGGAAGGACTGCTGGGAATGAGCACCTCTTGAACATCTTCTTAGCCAGCATTTTGTTCAGTATTTGCAAATCCAGTATAGGCCTTATTCCCAGTATTCTTGGGGATTAGAAGATACCAGGAATAGAATCCCTGGCCACACTACTAATAGGGGGCAAGTTTGACAATCCTCTGCTGGAGAACAGACTACCCCCCAGCTGCAGTTAAGTTGCTTGAGAAGGGTCAGAGTTCAAGACTGAAATCTATTGGGTCAGTGGAAGGCAAGAGAAACATAAGCAATAACCACAATTTAAAGGACCCTTATGCTTGGTGATATGGAGCCATTCTTGGAGGGATTGAACCCTTCCTTCAACTGGAAGAGGTAGGTCTCTGCCATCAAAAACTAGTCCCTTCAAGTGGGTAGCAGCTAATGAAAAGTAGGAGGAGCTCAAAGATACTGAATAGAACAGAAGGGACATCTTAGGAAGAATGGGTATTTGGAAGAAAAGTACCAATATCAGGCAAAAGCTAGATAGTCCACCATAAACACTGAATTTTTTTTTATTGATGCTCCTTAAAATCAGAATGTCTGATTCTTGAACTTTGTTGACAAAAAGGTTTTCACTATAGAGGGCATATCAGCAAGACAATTATGCACATTTTCTCTGAAGCCCCTTGCAACCATACAAGTCTATGGGCCCCTTTGGAAGCTTCCAGAGTGCTGGATAAAATATGGAAAGCTTTATATATATTGAACAGATAAGATGCTTCTCACATTCTTCACCATCTTTTGCTCAAAGTCCAACTGCTCAGGATGTGATAATTTTAGCAAGGGTCTTAGCTTCTGGACACATTCATGCAAATACTGCATCATGAAAAGCTGGTGAGCCACAATTCAGACATTGAGCGGGCAATCCTGAAGACAGTCTTACTATGTTGAAGTGATCACAAGTGTGCTTAGCAAGCTTCAATGTCAATTATACTACCACAGAGGTATGACAATTAGACCACCCCATACCCTATATTTCACATCCAGCTTCTGGCTACAGCCAGATACAATGTAGGCATCTGCTACATCCTCATCAGAAGATCCTGGAGAAAAACACAGAAATCCATTTGAAGTTGAAGGAACCGAAGAAGCCCACAGACATTTGTTCTCGGGTCTTTCTTTAAAGAACATTGATCGAGGCAGCAACCAAGGTGTAGACTTTTGCTGGTCCAGTAAGGAAATGTCTGATAGGAAGAGAGTGGACAGACCACTTTTTCCCTCACCAAATTTGTGAAGGGACTCCCCTGGAGGTTTACTCATCTTACAAAGAGGGCATAAACCCCCCACTTAAAACAAAACAAAAAAACCCACACACCACACAAATAGTGGGGCTGCTCCATGCTTGTACTATGTGGGAAAACTACATCCATCTTCGAGCGGAGTGGTTCTACTCTCCTTTTCAGTCTTCAGGGAATAATGAGGGAAAGATTTTTTCCTAGCTCCAGTAAAAAGTACCTTCTGAGCCGGAGCTGAAGAGACATCCTCTTCAGAAACCCAGGTCAACCACCTTGCTCAGGGCTACTGGAGAAGCTGAAGAGGAACCCTGTGCACCTGTAGTCTCCCCTGCCACAGAAGCAGCTAGTTCTGAGATGCTCCACCTTATTCTATTGATAACTCGTAGCTTTTTTTTCTATGCCATGGCAGTCATTTTGGGACTCCTAAAACTATATGCTTAAGTGCTCTGCTGTGACACCAATTACTATACTGTGATCTGCCAAGCAGAGTGTTGATTGAGCCTTAGAATGCAGGCTCTGAGCCAAGGATGCTGACGGCATCCTGATCAGACAGGGTCAGATAAAACAAAATGGCTCAGTATTGTGGGAATCCTCAATACCATGCACAAAGATGGCACCTGAGCTGAAGAGGCTAAGACTGCCTCAGCATTGAGGACCCCCATGATAGTGGAGTCCTGCATTGATAGCACTGAGCTGTTTGACTCCAAAGAAGACAGCCCTCAAGGAGGTTCCCAGTGCTGCTTTGGCACCATAGACTTCTCTGGGACACTTAACCCCCTGACCTGAGGTGGTTCCAGAGGCTGATGCCATGGGGTGAGGTAGAGGGGCCCTTCCTGTGCTTGTGGGATCAAGAATGAGAGACTTCCTGCTTTGATTTATTGTGCCAAGAGCATGATACTTCACTCAATGGAGCTGCTATGCTGCTTCCCTCACACTGAGGCTTGAGGTTCTTACCTTCTGGTACCTTCCTTAGGATTTCCATCTTCCAGGCATGGTACTACTTTAGGATATCAACCACAGCTGTAGCAGCTAGAGGCAGAGAGAAACACTAGGCCTCAAAAATAGAAAAATTCTAAGAAACAGTGGATCATGTCCATGATGTAGCTTAGACAAAGCAAGGCAAGAGACTCACAAGGCAGGTGTGCACAACAAAACTCCCATATATGTTCAGTATAACTTTACTGAGCTCAGAGTGTTGAGTGTGTTGGACAATGTCACCCACACATAATGGTTAACACATGCCTTCTTGTCAGGTAACGTACATATTTCTTTAGTTACATAAATGACATACCACTTCCAATTACAATGCTAATTGTCTAGCCCAGGAACAGTAGTAATTCTGTGAATTCTTCAAACAAAATTAGGGCACACATGGCATGTCTTATACATACCCTATCAAAGTCATGCAGAATAGCTGCTGGGTCACTATCTGAAGACTTCTGAACAGGGACATCAATGAGTGCAATGTTCTCTTCTTCCCGAATATCAGCTTCTTCCACAATGGGCAGGAAGTAGGGTTCTTGAACATGATCCTGATTTTCAGTATAACACAACTCTCCATGGTAAACCTTATGCTAAAACAGAAGAAAATGCAATATATTACTGCTTTGGTGGTGCTCACTTTGCTTCACAAATCATACTTCATTCAAAACTATATAAAACAGACTGGTTTAAAAATACTTGACTGACTGGAAAGAGAAATCTGTTTCAAAATAAACCAGAAAACTATAGACTATTATTTCTGTCAATTGTCATTGCTTATCCATGGGTGTAAGCAGCATGGAATCCCATCTCCTAGATGGGATCCTGCTAAGTATAAGTGACCTGGATTGGCCATTGTTGGAAATAGAATAGTCAGGGTGCTGTTGTAAGTCTGCCTCCATGGTGAAGTTCCACTCACCCAGGAGTTTATCCCCTATTTTGCATTGGGTTTTTAGATGCAGGTGGAAATATTTTAATACATTGGCCATGATTGTTTGGTAGCCTGCATTTGATTAAGTGAGGAGGAGGGGGGGGGGGGGGGATGACTTTCAGGTACACATGCAGCACTCAGGTCAGGCCCATCACAGATATCTATTGGAAGGCTGTTGAGTCAGACACTGCATGCTGGTGGAAAGAAGGCCGATGGAGTTGAAAGTCAATTACCAGCCCCTGAGCAGGATGATTGTGAAAGTCCTAAATGAAATTAGAGAGCTGCAGGCAGAGGCAGCTAAAAACAAGTGTCAATGAAGTCCTTGATAGCAGAAATCAAGGCCCAAATGGATACCTTGGGCCCCAGAGAGGAGCAGTAGTGTCTGCAGTAGAGGACTGGGAATCTCAGCAACTAACTCACTCACAGGGTTTAAACAAGTAAAATTTCTGAGACAAAAGTTGTGGACCTGGAAATCAAACTCAATCGGTCAAATGTTGGGATCCCGGAGAAGGCAGACGGACAGAATGTGCAGGAATTCCTAGAGATTTTTCAGGGAGGTCCTATGTCTGGGGGCAAGTGACCTGCACCTTGAAGTTGACCAGTGGCATTAGATTCCCGGTAGGAGCTGAATGGATAATGCTCCACAACTCTTTTTAATAAAGTTACACCGGTATCACATGAAGGAGTGGGTACTGAGAAAAGCAGGGGAAGCAGGCTGCCTGTTAGCTTACCTGGGGAGCCGTGTGGCAATATTCGAACTACAGCGCAAGTACACAGAAAAGGCGAGCAGAAGCATGGGTGAAGAAATTCCTCCACGAGCAACAGCTGCATTTCCATTTGATTTACATGTCAAGGTTTACAGTGTGGGTTGATTGTGTCTGGAAAGGTTTTGACTCACTGAGGGCCATGATTGCATTTCTAGAGGCACACAACAAAAAAAAAAAATTGTGCTTCATCTCCTCGGGAGGAGGTGGTCAGTAGCAGGGGTGCTTAGAGGAAAAGCGCGACAGCTGAAGGTGGTGGCGGTCCAATGGAAGCAACCTTGGCTCAGTTTCTAGTGGTTGAAGTAGCTCTGGTTATCGTATCCTGGTCTTTAACTTGGTGGATTGGCCCAGTCTGACAGAGTGTGCACGTTCGCTGACAGACAAGATCAGCAAGGCCAGAGATGACCATAAAGGGAGGGCCAGCAGCTAATAGAGGTAGAAATGCTGGGGCAGTATATCCCTGCCAGATATGGTCTCAGTGATGTGGTGTGAGTGAAGAGAAGCAGGACAGCAGCAAATCATACAGCATGAACTGCTGCTGGATAGACAGTAGTGAGGAAGGTAGGACTGAGGAAATAGAGTACCTGGTGGGGGTAGAAATGCCAGAGGCATCTGAAAGGCAAATGGCCAGGCTAAGGGCCCCGATCTTGACAAGAGATATAAAGCAGCAGTTGGGCTACCAAATGGTGAGAGAGTCCAGGGCCTGATTGCTTTCACACAGAGTTTTACAAAAGGTTCTTTTCAGAATTAGCTCTGTGGCTACAGGGAACATTAGAGTACCTCAGGTAATGCCCAGACAGCACATACTATGACTGATGCAGTTATAGTGCCGATTCCTAAACAAGGACAAGATAACTTATATTCAAGATCTTACTTTCCTATAAAAATCGCTCAATACTGTCATTAAGATTTTAGTAAAAATCATTCAGTTTAGGCTGAGTCAATGTCATTTAATGGGAGAACAGACTGGTTTCATAAAAGGTAGCATTTCCACTACAAATACAAGGCGGCTTCAATATAATCTCCTTGGCCAAAGAGGAGCATGTAATGGGGCTGATGGTAGCCCTTGATGTGGAGGCAGCCTTCCAACTGCCTCTGTGGCTATATTGTTTTTGGTCCATGAGAACGTTCTGAAAATGAATATTTTGCCTAGATGGACATAACTGTTTCAGCATGTTTCATGCTACATACCAGATAGCTTCTTTGCAGCTCTAAATGGAGTATTATCCAAGTTTGGCATCACAAGCCGGCACACATTAAGTTGTGTACCTTGTAACGTTCAAGGGAGGCAGAGGGAAATGGCTCTCCCAGATCCACAAAATTACTATTGGGCAGCAGGCCTGGCTTCATAAGGTATATATGATTCTGTGGTACTAACTGGAAGCTAAATTGGTGGGCGGGCTGGACCTGCCCATGCTTCAGCCGGAGCTGTTGATAGGGTTATGGAGACTCTTAAAGGTGGAAAGCTATGTGCATGAAAACTGGGTTGGGCTTGCAGTCTTTATCAGCCCCAGTGCCAATACATGGAAGTTGTAGACTAATGGCTTCTATAAATTAATGCATAGCGAGGCTGGGGATTGGTGGAAAACTGGCTTAAAGTTCTTCAGTCCATTCTGGGAAGAGTGAACAGATCAAAACCTTTCCAGATCTTAGAGGAGAGGATTTGAGTTGGACAGGAAGGTTGGTGGAGGAGCCATAGGTTCCAGGCCCAGTGGAACAAGTGATAGCCGAAGAAGACATCCCCAGGTAGGGTATATGGCACCTTTACAAGGTTGTCAGATAGGACAGGACCGCCTCTGGGTTTGATAGAGCATTGGAACAGAGACCTTTAATTAATTAGACTTGAATGTTAAGGATTGGGAAGGTATATGGAAGGCAGCACATAAGATTTCAATATGCTCTATGGAGCTTCTCCATAGAGCATACCAATTTCCTCTTATTCAATATTCTCTGCTGGGCTTTCTGGTTTGTGCTGGAGGAGATGTGGACATTTGAGCACACCTGTTAGTTCTGACCTTGTCCAAAAAGTCCATCACTAAGGGAAGTTAGTCTTTATGCCAGCCATGTGTCTACTGGGGAAGTGGAAAACACCGAGCTTATCTAAATGATGCCTAGCAGACCAGATGATCAACACAGGTAAGCTCATGATAGCTATCTTGTGGAAGTCTGCTCACACACTTGATTGCTGGAAGAGGCAGGTACACAAATAAGTATCTTACCTATTTACTTACATGAAATATGTTTCTGTATGACAAGATATGGTCCCCCTTTTGGGACCAGTGGACAAAGGTGATTAGGACTCAATGTTCCCCCCGCTCGTCTCCTACCAATGTTTTAAATGGGTTTAAGTTGGAAAACAGAGCCTCCTGAACTTTTGGAAAATGTACTTGTGATGTTAAGGTAAAGCCTGGGGGAAGGGTATATTGTTATTAAACAATGCGGATTTAACGTATTTATATACTGTTTACCAATACAAATATCGATCAAAACGGTCACACAGTATGTTAGAAATGCCTGTTGAAGAAAGAAGTTGGCTGAATGTTTTACATACTGCTGTGTCAGTTTATGTTTTGATGCAATGGTTTTTTGTTTTTTTTAAAACTTTATAACAAACACCATCCACAGATTGAAAACAAAAGTATTCTTGATGGACAGTCTGACCCAATATGGCAGTTCTTATGACCAGAAAACTATTACCTTGGGCATGAAGTATTTGTAGAGGCAGGCTCCACCAACTATAATACCAGCAAGAATGAATGCAAGACCCAAAAGAGTGAGCAGGCATCTTCCAGTTGAATTCTCAGTCCCATGTGTTGCTATTTCAGGATCCTTCAAAGAAAAAAAAAATCATGTTTAGCATCATGAGCACATCAAGCAAGATCACAGCCTGAATTCCTAAATGTTTTACGCCACCAAAAAAAAAATGAAAATAAAAATCAGATCTCTGCAGAGCTAAACAAAAAAAAAAAAAAGATTCTCCTCCTGATTACCAATAGCAACCAAAAATCTTAGTGTTCACTAATTTTCCAGTGCATGAGAATTCTACTGCTGCCTGCCTCCTCATCTAAACCAAGGAACCATAGAGGAGCAATCATCTGAGACCAGAACTGCCAGCTCCTTCATATCTAAAATGCCAGTCTAGATCCCTCCTGCCAGTCCAAAAAGCCACAAATGAGACCACCTTGCTCTTGCTAAAAAGGCTTCAGAATCAATCCCACCATCTCCCTCTGAGGAGCTTCTAGATTACCACTAAAGAGTCACTGCCGCTATCTAGCCAAACCAGAAATCCCAGGAGCTGCAGAAGCCTTTTTTTTCTTCTTTTAACCAGCCTATTCCATCATGGGAAAACTTCCTTCTTAATTTGATCAGAAGAGATGCTCTCTCCTGACCCAGCCACCAACAGAAGGCTTCCTTTACACATCAAGAAGGCAGCAATAACCTCCTTGTTCCAGCTACTTAAAGCCTTTGTCACACGTTTTGAAGAGCCACAAGAGGTCTACCTGCTGCCTATCCCAAAGTCCTCCCTACCTACCCAGCAGAGGTTGATACAGAGAGTGGGGAAAAGATGGTCACATGTGAAGGAAGTGAGTTATTTAGCACAAGATATAGAAAAAGTCTGAAACACCACATTGTCATGTAATTTTAAACGTTGATACACTGGTTTACCTGGCAACTAGAACATTTTGCTAGCTATTTTTGTTTTTATTGGAATGCTGATCTTTGACCAACAAGATTAATTCCGATTAGACAGTTTAGGTAACTATTTCCCACACATCTAAGACAGGAATAAAATAGGCTACATTTTTGTATTCCAGAAGTTATATAAACCTGGCTTGCAAGACTGGAATATAGTTACTTGAATTTAGCAAACTAGTAATCCTCAGAGCCTGTATTGACCTGCCTGTCAACAAGCAGCCAAGGGCAGGCAAGATGCTTGTGTATTCAAAGCCCCAGCTAAAGGGAGAGTTGCATCCTTACAGAGACACTGATAGCACAGAAGGAACATGCACAAAAGAGGAACTAGGGTATGCCAGCCTGACCACAGTTAGAGAGCATGAAGCAGTTTGCCTGGGCTCAGAGGTGAAATGCAGAACCAGAGCAGGGACATTTGTGGTCAGAAAGGGGGGGGGGGGGGGGGGGGGGTTATACTGGCTTAGTGGTAGGAAGTAGTGCCCTTTTTGGTGCATGGTAAATGAAATTACAAGATGTCTGGGTAACGCATGATTTGTGTGTGTGGGGGAGGGTAATGGAGCCTATAAGTAATACTGTATGTAAGATAGATATGATAGCTCTCTGAAGGAGTTGAGAGCAGTCATACACTGCATTCTGTGTAACTGTTCTCTTTCCTTCCACCAATACCTTGTAAACCAAAGACATTTTCCTTACAATAAAGATTTCATTATTGGCCATATTTGGTTCTCCTGTTTATTGGTATTGGGGCAACACACACAAGCCTAAGCTGCTGTTTTTTGTTTTTTATAGCCTTACTTCATTTACTATCAGCTTTATGCAAAGTAGGGGTGCCTCATTTTTTAACATCTGTCTAGCACAGTGTTTCCAAAGCTGTGTCTTCGGATGCAATCATATGTGCCACAGGAAAAAAAAAAAAAAAAAAGAGAGTCACCGCTGCCCAATGCTCAGATCCAGGCCAGCACCTAGATTCTGCTCTTAGCACCGCACAAGACACTTGCATGTGCTCTTAAATGTATAGGAGCTCCTGAGAACATGTGTAAGCATTCATGCCTCTTCTTAGCTACAGCATGAGCCCCAGAGTGTGGTAATTAATGGGCAGCATGCATTACAAGGATAGCAAAGCTCCAATTTGAGCGACAACACATCCTCATCTTCCCTTTCCTGAGCCTACTTTCAGTCCTTCCAGCTTCTGTCTTATCCCCAAACTGAATAAGATGGGGAGAACATGCACTGAGCAACCATGACTTACTGTTAGGAATAGCAGCCATGACTGAGCTCTGGAAGTCACATGCTACAGCCAAGGTAACAGAGCTGGCTGCCTGACCAAACGTCTCCCTTAGCATGCACTTGTATACTGAGCGAGCTGGTCCAATGTGATGAATTCATCAATTTCTATCTTCTCCCTACGTTTGTTTTAAAAGCTTGGAAGAGACTGGTGGGGTTTTTGAGGGCTCTTTTGGTTATGATGCCTCTCCATGTACGCACTGCCTGCCCTGTGGAGGTTGGTCTGCTACACATTTTTATTAATGTAGGTGTGCCTTGGAAAAGAAGTGCATCATTCCCCCTCCATCTGATAGTCCATGGATATCTGTAAGGAATATAATCACGTTTCTCAGTGCTAAAAAATAAAGGGCCAAAGCATTTTTTGCTTGCAGCTTCAAGTGCCACCAAGGAGTATGTCTACTGCCTCTGATCAAGAGTTTTTATCTAGTCTTCATCTTTGATGGGAATTTTAAAGTACCGGTAGTTAAAAATAAAGACACACACATTGGGCACATTCCTGAAGCAAGACATGGCTTTTGCACAACTCAAATTAAGTACCTGTCCATTGTTAAACTGGACTGAATAAGAACTTTAGATCTTGCACCTACTTATTTCCCATTCCAAAATTAGATGTACCCTTCAACAGGCATAAACTTAAAATAAGGATTGAATAATCTGAGCAGTATGTCCTGAAGCAGACTGGGGGGGGAGAAACGACAAACTACACATGAGCTCCAGAATACAAATGTCTCCTGGTTTTCTGCGGTAGCTCCTGGCTACATCCTGCAGCAAGTGTTAAACTGTGGCACAGTATGTTATTCTGTGACCCATAAGCATACAATTTTATATCACTGGACAGATATCCCTCCCCCAAAAGTGTTAATATCTTCCAATATTTTCTGTGTATATTGCAAGTCTAGTCAGAGTGTGCATGTGCCAATATCAGAAGCATTCCACACATCTGGCGTGTATGGCAGTGCAGCAAAGAAGCAAACCATTACTGAAAGCCCACCTTGACCCCCCCCCCCCCCTTGAAGTATGCAAAGGAACATGCAAGGGATACTGTAGCCATGTAGCAAAAAAAGTTTTACATTTGGTACAAACCAAACCACAGCACATCATGCAGAACACCATCCCTACTGCGAAGCATTATATTATGGACATGTTTTTCAACAGGGACCGTGTCACAATGAATAGAGAATCAGAAAAGTCCTTGACAAAAGCCTTCTGACCTGTGCAAGAAAGCTGAAACTGTGATACAGCTTGAAGTACAAATTAAACAATTAAAAGTTCACATTTCAATAGGACAACCACCTGAAGCAGACAGCCAAAGCTACACTGGAGTGGCTAAGAAATAGAGCTAAAGGTCCTAGAGTGTCCAAAGTCAGAGCTCAGACCTTAATCCAACCAAAAATCTGTGACATAACGGATTTCTTCCATCAATGCTCCCCAAAGAACTTGACAGAACTTGAACAATTTCATAAAAAAAGGGTCTAAAACTGGCAAAAATCTAAGTTTTCTAAATTGTTGGAGACCTATCCTAGCAGACTTATAGTTGTAACTACTAAAAAGGTGCCTTCATTAAGTGACTCTGGGAATGGGGGCACTGAGGAAACTTATCCAATTGGATTTCAGGGGTTTTTTTTCTAGAAATATATGCTTTGTCTCCAATAAAAACATATGACTTTGTAAAGATGTGATATATGCCATTGAGGTGTGTGAAAAAGGCCTCATTTAAATGCATGCAAGTCTGACGTACCGACAAAGTGTTCAAGGTGATGTATACTTTTTATAACTATGGTAAGAAAAAAAAAAGTAGAGTTTGTGTATTTTACACCATCTTGTTTTTCCCCACACCAGTTTCTCTCTCCCCTTCACTTCCTACTAGGATTGCCAAATCACAAAATGTAGTTTACTGACAGCTTTGTCTTTTTTAAATGGACGAACATTTTATCGCTGCTATTTGGTGCACAGCTGGACACACCATGAAGATATATACCCAGTTAGCCACCTTGGGTCTGCCCTCATCTGGAGTCTTCTGAACTATTTTTAGTCCAAGAACTGCTATAACAAGTACCTCCCCACAACGCACTTACCTGATAATTTTCTTTCCTGCTAGATCAGTCATTACATATACTATTTCCCTCCTCCATGGCTGACAGAGGACACCCCTCTAATTACCTCACTCTCTGGTATAAAGGGGGTGTAATCCTGGTCCAATGTCTGTTGCTAAAGAGCACTAGAAATTCCCCAGCCCCAAACACCACTTTCTTGAAAATACCTTTTACTGGGTATTAATGATCGCTCTGAGCAAGTTGAAAGGTAAGATGATTGAAATTATCAGTAAAGTACAATTTAACCTTACTTATCTTCCTGTTAGACCAGTCATTATGTATGGGAGTTACCAAAGCTCCTCTTTACTGGGGTGGGAAGAAGGAAGTCAGGATTGTCTCACCACCCCTTGCCTATCATTAAAATCATCCATTGTACCTGAAGACTGGAGGGTGGCCAATGTAACCCCAATATTTAAAAAAGGCTCAGGAGCGATCCGGGTAACTATAGACCAGTGAGCCCGACTTCAGTGCCGGGAAAAATAGTGGAAACTATTCTCAAGATCAAAATCATATAGAAAGCAATGGTTTAATGGAACACAGTCAACATGGATTTACCCAAGGGAAGTCTTGCCTAATAAATCTGCTTCATTTTTTTGAAGGGGTTAATAAACATGCGGATAAAGGTGAACCGGTAGATGTAGTGTATTTGGATTTTCAGAAGGTGTTTGACAAAGTCTCTCATGAGAGGCTTTGAAGAAAACGAAAAAGGTCATGGGATAGGAGGTGATGTCCTTTCGTGGATTACAAACTGGTTAAAAGACAGGAAACCTAATAGGATTAAATGGTCAATTTTCTCAGTGGAAAAGGGTAAACAGTGGAGTGCCTCAGGGATCTGTACTTGGACCAGTGCTTTTCAATATATCCATGAATCCATGACAGTCAGGAGATCACACAGCTGAAAATCCAAATATATAAGTGACCTGGAAAGGAATACGATGAGTGAGGTTATCAAATTTGCAGATGATACAAAATTATTCAGAGTAGTTAAATCGCAAGCGGATTGTGATACATTACAGGAGGACCTTGCAAGACTGGAAGATTGGGCATCCAAATGGCAGATGAAATTTAATGTGGACAAGTGCAAGGTGTTGCATATAGGGAAAAATAACCCTTGCTGTTACACGATGTTAGGTTCCATATCAAGAGCTACCACCCAGGAAAAAGATCTAGGCATCAGTGGATAATACTTTAAAATCATCGGCTCAGTGTGCTGCAGCAGTCAAAAAAGCAAATAGAATGTTAGGAATTATTAGGAAGGGAATGGTTAATAAAACGGAAAATGTCATAATGCCTCTATATCGCTCCATGGTGAGACTGCACCTAGAATACTGTGTACAATTCTGGTCACCACATGTCAAAAAAGATATAGTTGTGATGGAGAAGGTACAGAGAAGGGCAATCAACATGATAAAGGGGATGGAACAGCTTCCCTATGAGGAAAGGCTGAAGAGGTTAGGGCTGTTCAGCTTGGAGAAGAGACGGCTGAGGGGGGATATGATAGAAGTCTTGAACAGGTAGATGTGACTCGGTTATTTACACTTTCGAATAATAGAAGGACTAGGGGGGGGCATTCCTTTAAGTTAGCAAGTAACACATTTAAGACTAGTCTGAGAAAACTCTTTCACTCAACACACAATAAAGCTCTGGAATTTGTTGCCAGAGGATGTGGTTAGTGCAGTTAGTGTAACTGGGTTCAAAAAAGGTTTGGATAAGTTATTGGAGGAGAAGTCCATTAACGGCTATTAATCAAGTTTACTTAGGAATAGCCACTGCTATTAATTGCATCAGTGGCATGGGATCTTCTTAGTGTTTGGGTAATTGCCAGGTTCTTGTGGCCTGGTTTGGCCTCTGTTGGAAACAGGATGCTGGGCTTGATGGACCCTTGGTCTGACCCAGCATGGCAATTTCTTATGTTCTTATGATTGAAATTGAGACAGAACAAAACCCCTCTCAGGTGTGCCCTTTCAAGCAGCCTGCACATAGCAGCAATCATTACCAAAAGCAACTGCTGGGCAGACTAGATTGACCTTTGGTCTTTACCAGCCATGGTCTACTATGTTATGCAATCACACTGAGTAAGCACTAAAACTAGTAAATAAAATGCTAACATTACTCTCCTCTGGGAGGGAAAGGGGAACCCAAGAATAAGACAGACTAACAGATGAGAACAGGATGCCAAAAATATATGGGAAGCAACCTACGTGCACACACAGCATGAGGAAGAAAAGGAAAATAGAATAGTGTTTAAAGTACACTGTGTACAGGTTTGTGCACTATGGTAGCACATGATCCACAAAAAATTAGAATATTGATGGGGAGGAGGTTTAATCAAGAATGGTTCTTTGGTGACATTTTCTCTTTACCCTTTTTTTTTTTTTTTTTTAAACAGCAACATTACTGCACTTGAAATACAAAGTTAATTTCAGAACACTTACTCCTTTTTTCCCCCTTCAAAGAAAGCAATACTGCTAACAAAAATGCATTTTAATATAGAGAATGTTTTAGTTTTCAAGAGTATAACTACTCTACCAACCTCTTCAAACACACAAAAAAGTCCTGAAAAAATGATCACTTTGATCAATATAGTTTTCAAAAAAAAAAAAAAAAAAAAAAAGGGGCATTTGTGGAAGTTGTTAGTTGATTAGCCCAATCAAAAATGGAAGTTACATCAAGGGCAATTTTCAAACCCAGATAGGCAGGGAATGCAACCATTTTCAAAAGCCCACTTACACTGTAAATGCACTTTACCCCTATAAAACCCAATTTTAAGCATGTAAGTGTTTTTTGTTTTTTTTTTTTTTATTACTGCAGGGAAAAAAAAAGTATTACTGTGGCATATTGAGGTTGGGGCAAGAACACAGTATGCCTATACTGGTTTGCCAAACGTATACATATTGCCATCCACCTCCACAAACAGCAGATGCAGTCTGTATTAAAACGCCTTTGTGCATAGTGTATTTTCTATTTTTATATAAAAATATGGATAGCTTCTTTAAAGATCAGCATAAAAAGTACTTGCAAAGAACAACAACATTGTCTACTTGATTCGAGTTGCTCGCTATGTGCTAGCTTTCAGGAGCTATAAAAAAAAATTCCTATCAAGTATACAATATAACCTACAATTTTTCGTTAGTTTAAGCAAAATATACTACAACCTCCAGCGTGCTCAATGTTTCCCAAGCAATGAATACCTAAACCCATAGAATAAAGAGACTTCGGCTGTCAGCATTATTTCGCCACTCAACGCCCGTTAACATCCAGCGAAGCAAGAAATTCAAATGTAACTTTCGGTGCTCGCGAATAGCTTCTTATACTGAGAATACTCAGGCAAGGGTGATTTTTTAGCGCTCGCTCGGAAGTAACGCAGTGGAGGGAGGAAGAAGAAACAGGGCAGATAACATCCATTTTGAGTCCAGGCCAACCAAACAGACGTCCGGAGACCACCTACAGACTGAGCTGAAAGTGCCTCCTGCGCGCCGAACTTTGCAGCGCAGACCCAGAGAGAGAGCGAGAGGCCTCAGCCTCCCTCTACCTCCGTTTCCCACAAGACACTGACGGGCGGCTCCCGAAACCGACTCCGCACCCACCTGTTCCGGCACCAGCGCCTCAGCATCCTTCTTGGGCTCCTTCTGGGCGAAGGGCGAGCTGAAGGCGATTTTCACCATCCTGCGCACTGAACCTAGGCCGATGCGCAACTAACTTCCCCTCCCCCCCGAGCTGCTTGTGACGCACCAACAGCAGCTGCCTTTCCGTCCTCTGCGCACCTCGTGACGTCGCGGCGGCCACGCCTCCGTTCGCCGACCGGAAATGACCGTTCCTTCCTGAGCTGTAAAAGATCTTATGCTCTCGGAGAGGAGTGCAAAGGGGAATTATTATTTTTTTTTTTATGCGAACAAGTCAGCTGGTAGTTAAAAACGGAATCTTCATCTTTTGTGTTTTTATTTGTTTTGCTTCCCTGAGATTGGCCAAAAGATCGTTTTGCAATGCTGATGAGGCCTCTGGCTGTTGCTGTGTAGCACAATCTCAGACATGCATCACACTGGCACATATGGAGACAATGTAAAAAAAGAATGTAGCTAAATTTTACTGGTGTTGCTAACAAATGAATTAACATATTTAACTCCCGCCCAGCTTAATTATATATTTACATAGATGCGAAAAAAATCTGCGGCAAGAGACCTAGCCTCCTAACGCATTAAAAGAAAGTTTCCTCCTTTCTTGCATTTCTGTTCAGAGGTGTGTGGGAATGTTGTTACATGTGCTAATATAAAAATAACCTAAATTATACAAATTCAGTTGTTTAAAGGAACAGGAACTTACACCTTTGTGAAGTAGTTAAGACTATAGCAGCAGACAATGGTTTTATAGGGTAGATACAGTTTTGATTAAGTTTCAATTTTATTTTACAGAGCAAAGTATTATTATACAATTAAGAAAATATTCCTGCGTTATCTCACACGGGTCGATACAGTAAGGCCGCGTTAGAAAGAGTGCGGCAGTGCCGGGCGCACCCTCGTTTGCCCCACGCACTGTTCTGATCACATACCGCTTGATACTCTATTTAAATTGCTTGCAAATGCAAGCCGTGTATGCAAAGCGTTAGGCGAAGCGTTAGGCCCGTGCAACCCATTTTACTGTATAGGCGCTTAATACAGCGCCTATACAGTATCCTGGGTGCGCTGGTACCTGTCATTTCAAATGACATTTGAAATGACAGGCACCAGGAAGTGGATCCCAACATTAACCCAGGAAAACCTAAAAACCGAAAATCCCCTCTTCCCGAAGCGGCTCGACATGTGCCAACTTACCTTTTGTTGCTTTTCAGTCCCTTCCCTTCTCTGCCGCCCTCCGGAGGGGGCAGCCGGCGGCGAAAGCGGCTCGCAGCGGTCCCCCCCACGCAGGTCCCGGTTCTCCTGGCTCGGCAACAGCAGTACAACAGCTAGGGCTCCATCCACCCCAATCCTTCCTTCCTTCCTGGCTCGGACAAATTGTGAAGCGGCTTGCAGCGTTCCTCCCCCCCGCACAGGTCCCGGTTCTCCTGGCTCGGCGTGAGGTGAGAGCCCACTGTTCTGTGCCCTCTCCGGCACGAGCGGAGCGAAGCGTTCTTTCGTTGGCCAGAGCACCCATCGATTTGGGCGCTCCGGCCAATGAAAGCACATAGACGGGCGCTCCGGCCAATGAAAGCACGCCCATCTATGTGCTTTCATTGGCCGGAGCGCCCAAATCGACAGGGCCCAAATCGTGCGGGGGAGAGGTAGGGAGGCCCGATCGCATGCGATTGCGATCGGGCCTCACAACACAATGTTGTTCTCACAGTCAACATCGACAGAAGTGCTGCACCAGACTGCTCCAGGAAAACCTTAGTCAGGCCTCCAACCTTAGAGGTTGCTTTTAAAATGAGCACATGTGCATCCATATAAACACGTATCGGTGCATGAGTGAGAATTCACTGGAAATTTAATTGCTCACACACTTGCATGCATATGTTTTAAAATGCACCAACCACACGTAAGTATGCAAATTTATCTTCCATAGGACCTTGTCAGCTTTTACGTGCGTATGTCAGCATATTTTAAAGTATGCTCACAAGAGGTACATTCCCAGTTTTGCAATTAGTCCACCAGTTTGTCCATTTATCCTGCATATTCCCCAGTTGGTCCGGACCCCTTACCCTGTTCTATAAACTCTTTTCAGACTTGCTCCTCAGCAGGAGCAGCAGTAAAGTTATGCAGATATCTAGCTTATGCACATTGCCATTTTTTGTTTTAAAATTCTGAGTTACATGCTTAAGTATTGGCCCTTCCCTGGAACGCCCATGCTCTCCCCTTTTCCATCCCCTTATTCCCTATGCATGCTCAGGTACATACACGTGTGTTTTGCAGCTTTTTAAAATATGCATGCATTTTTACGCAAGCAACGCTTTTAAAATTGTCCTGTTAGTGAATATGCAAAACCTTAAGGCTCACGACAAATTCAACAGCCTCATCAGTATACTGTTACATGCAGTCTACACCGAGAATGAAATTAACTCCAAAATTGCCAAGGTGAATGTGGCCTTTGACAGCCATTGTGCAAATATGTGAATGCACAGAGGTATCATGGTCTACAAAGCTGTTTTGTTGTCAGTCCTGCTGTATGCATGTGAAACCTGGATTGTGTTTAGGCCCTATGTCATGAAGTTGAACCACTTTCATGTGGGTTGTCTGAGGAAACTGATGGGGATAATATGGCAAGACAAGATGCCAGATGTTCAGATTTCTATAAGGCTTTCATTCAGTTTTATCAGGATGTTAGATGAGTGATTACCAAAGAACATCTTCTATAGTGAGCTCAAGGAGGGAAAGTGCTCTCAGGTTGGGCAAAAGAAGAGTTTCAAGGACTCCCTCAAGTCTTCTCTGAAATTCTTCAGCATTGACCTGGAGGCTTGGGATAATCTTTCTCATGATCTCTCTGTCTAGCAAAGTGTTATCTATACTGGAGCTACAATATACGAGCAAAAGAGAACTGTTGAAGCAGAGCAGAAGCACAAACAGTGGAAATTTTGTAACTGCTGTGGAGCAAGCAAACCAAGGAAGCATTTGCTGCTCAATATGCCACAGATGCTACAAAGTGTAGCTTGGTCTAATCAACTCACAAAAAAATAAATTTGTGATGTCATGGACATAGTCATACTTGAAAGATGAACAATGTACAAGGAGAAATTACTAGGGATGAGGGGGGGGGGAGAAATCTGATCGTCTTAGTTTTTTTGGTTAAAAAATCGTTTTATCGGGGGAGGGGGGAGGGCGGGAAAACCAGCACACCAAAACAACCTTAAAACCCACCCCGACCCTTTAAAATAAATCCTCCACCCTCCCGAACCCCCCCAAAATGTTTTAAATTACCTGGAGTCCAGTGGGGGGGTCCCGGCGCGATCTCCCGCACTCTGGCCACGGCTGCGTTAATAGAAATGGCACCGGTGGCCCTTTGCCCTTATCATATGACAGGGCAAAGGTAGCGCCGGCGCCATTTTGGTTCCTGGCTCCCGACGTCACAAGTGCAGGAGATCGCTCCCGGACCCCCGCTGGACCCCCAGGGACTTTTGGCCAGCTTGGGGGGGCCTCCTGACCCCCACAAGACTTGCCAAAAGTCCAGCGGAGGTCCGGGAGCAACCTCCTGCACGCGGGCCGTATTGCCAATATTCAAAATGGCGCCGGCGCTACCTTTGCCCTCACTATGTCATACGGGCGACATCGGCAAACTCCGTGTGGCAAATGTGCCCTCTGTTCCCAAGCTCATCAAGGCACCACATGGGTTCATCCAGTTACAGGATTTTGAGTTAAAATCAACAGTAATGTGAATTGCAATACAGATTTTGTGATTTATGCCCTCCACTGTCCGTGCCCTAAAGTTTATATAAGCCGGACTAAACGGAAAATCAGGATACGCCTTATAGAGCACAAATGCAGGATCAATAATCAGGATCAGAGGGCACCAATTGTACAACATTGTATTGATTGTGGCCACACTTTCAGTGACTTCAAATGGTCCATAATAGAGCATGTACCCTCATCATGGAGAGGAGGGGACCGGGTCAGCACTTTGAATAGAAAAGAGAATGCATGGATTTATCATCTCAATACACTGGAACCCTTTGGACTGAATGATAAAATTGAATGGCTATCACTCATTTGAACACCGTGCCCCTTCACCAGAATTAAAGGGACCTCGCTCCTTTAATTGTCCTCAGCTGATTCCTATCCTCAGGGCCAGAGGAAGTATAAAAGGAGACTTCCTCTGACCATTCCTTGACTTGGCAACGTCTCCTGTGAGTGTTGTTTGAGTCTGCTTGCTTCTGATGATTGATGTAAGCCACCATCGTTACATTGTCGGACATTATCCGAACTGCCTGAGCCTCTACCTGCTCGGTGAACCGCAGACACGCCGACCAAACTGCTCATGCTTCCAGTCTGTTGATTTTCCACTGCTGCTTTGCTGCATTCTATTGCCCTTGCACCACCAACATCTGACAATGAGCCCTCCAGCCCTGGAGGCTCGAATCTGTTGTGAGTTCCAACTAATCCAGCATTGTCGGGGAAATTCCCTTCCTGAGATGATCCACGTGTAACCACCAGTCCAACTGGAATCTTGCCTCTAATGAAAGGAGAAGCCTCACCACATAGTTCTATGACTGCAGATTCCATCAGAAGAGCAATGTGCACAGAAGAGGGCACATATCTGCCTTTGCCCAAGGAACTACTTCTAAAGCGGCAGCCATCAACCCCAGGACTTGTAGATAAGATCACACAGTTGGACAAACATAGTTCCGCAGGGTCAAACTCGCAGCATCATATATGGATCCGAGACTCCGGCAGAAATACTCTGCTCTGCCTTGTATTGAATCAAACCCCGATATACTCCAGGGTCTGAGATGGCTACAAATTGCTCTTGGCCAAATTTACCACCTAGCCTAATTCCTATAGCCTCTTCTGTGCTGCTGCGATCGGGGAAGGCCTGCGCGATCGGCGCCGAGCCCCGCCGGGGGAAGGTTAGTACCACTCTCTCCCCACCCAGGAGGCCTCAGCGCCGATAGCGCAGCAGAAACCAAGAAAGAAAAAACCTAAATAATCTAAAGCAGAAAGAAACCGCGCCGCGCTGAAAACGTGAGCCCCGCCCACCGAACCAGTGCCTCCAATAGGAGCCAGCCCTGAGGGGCTTTAAATCGGTCATCAGCTTGGCGCCATCTCCTCTTCTGCACTGCTGCAATCGGGGAAGGCCTGCGCGATCAGCGCCGAGCCCCGCCGGGGGAAGGTCAGTACCACTCTCTCCCCACCCAGGAGGCCTCAGTGCCGATAGCGCGGCAGAAACCAAGAAAGAAAAAACCTAAATAATCTAAAGCAGAAAGAAACCGCGCCGCGCCGAAAACATGAGCCCCGCCCACCGAACCAGCACCTCCAATAGGAGCCAGCCCTGAGGGGCTTTAAATTGGTCATCAGCTCGGAGCGCGCCAAAGGCGCGCGACAAAGGGGCAGGCCCCTTTGTTCGCCCCTTCGTGCA
Source organism: Rhinatrema bivittatum (assembly GCF_901001135.1). Classification (NCBI taxonomy): domain Eukaryota; kingdom Metazoa; phylum Chordata; class Amphibia; order Gymnophiona; family Rhinatrematidae; genus Rhinatrema; species Rhinatrema bivittatum. The sequence continues at coordinate 213,846,467 of NC_042620.1, forward strand.
GCCCCGAGGAAGCCCCGAGCCATACCCGCGGAAGTAACTAAAGCCATAATAACTGTAGCTGCCAGCAAAGGTCTTTGGCCAAACGGATTTTGCTGCCTGGAGTAAAGCCAGCACCCACCTAGCCCCTCCAGCATTCAACCAACCTCGCCAGCATCCATCAAGACTCTCCAGCATCCTTCCAGCCTCTCCAACATTCATCCAGCATCCATTCCAGCCTCTCCAACATCCATCAAGACTCTCCAGCATCCTTCCAGCCTCTCCAACATCCATCCAGCATCCATTCCAGCCTCTCCAACATCCATCAAGACTCTCCAGCATCCATTCCAGCCTCTCCAACATCCATCAAGACTCTCCAGCATCCTTCCAGCCTCTCCAACATCCATCCAGCATCCATTCCAGCCTCTCCAGCTTCCATCAAGACACGCCAGCATCCATCCAGCCTCACCAGTAACCCTGTGCAACCCTGTCCAGCCAGACCAGCTTCTACCACCACCCTCCACACCACCCTCTCCTCACCATCCGAGTAGGCAGCATGCAATCCTACCCCATTCCTATCATCTATTATCGCCACTCACACATCTCCAAACTTTCACAATGGACCTTGAATCAGTCAACGAGATCACTCATCCCAATCATGCTCACACCCTTGACCCAACTACTAGGACTCACGATTTTCTCTCTAACCCTCTTCAATGCTCAGTCCCTCACTAAGAAAATGCACATTCTTCATGATTACCTGCTTGAATCCAACCCAGATGTATGTGCTATCACGGAAACCTGGTTAAAAAGCACCGACACTGTACTGATAAACCAATTACCTATTTATCTTTATGACGTCTTCTCAATTATCAGACCCAAAAAAAGAGGGGGAAGTCTGCTTCTAGCATCCAAGAAGGAACTGAATCTTAGACAGCAACCTGTCAAGACCTCTTCCAAAAAATTAGAACTCGGATTGTTTAAATCAAAGCATATTCAAATTATCCTTGTCTACGCTTCACCGGGATCTATAGACTCGGATGCCTCACCCCTTATAGAAACCATTGCTAAATACATTAACATGGACTCACCTGCCATGATTTTGGGGGACTTCAATCTACATGTCGACGCCTCCCCGATCTCCTCCAACTGCGAAACATTCTTATCCACACTCCAGGCAATGGGCTTTGAACAAATAGTCAACAAACCCACCCATAAAGCTGGACACACACTAGACCTCATCTTCCTAAACTCACACCTATCATACACTAACACTCCAGACTGCACCCCAGTCCCCTGGTCCGACCATTCACTCATATCAGCTACTCTCAAGACTCGAGGAAACCCCTCTCAACCACAACCTCACTCCACCATCCATCCCAGAAGAAAATGTACCTCCGATATTCTCAGTGAACATCTCTCCAAAGAACTCCCCAATCTAGACACCTCTAACCCCAACTCAGCCCTTCTATCCTGGCGCAATTTCACGGAGTCTATAGCTAACAAACTCTGCCCCAAAGAGACGAAAACCATCAACTGGACTCAAAAAAGGAAGCAACCTTGGTACTCACCGGAACTTAAACGAATGAAGCAAGACCTCCGACACAAGGAAGGCTCTTGGCGGAAGTCCCCTAACTCTACAACGTTGTCCGATTACAAACGAAACATGCATCTTTACAGGATTTCTCTCCTACAAGCAAAAAAAGACTATTACGCCAGCAGAATCTATGATATTTAATATGACGCTAGGGCCCTGTTTTCCTATGTATCTCAACTCACTAAACCCTCTGCTCCTACCATTCCTGACGATCAGGCTCAATCCAAAGCCAATGAACTCGCACTCTTCTTTCAGGATAAAATTGCAAACACTCTAGTGCTTCTCCCTACTAACCCAACACCACTAGCTCTAAACCTCACCATCACAGGCTCCCCCAGTGCTACCCTAGAGTCCTTCGAGCCAACCACCCCGCTGGAGATAGAATCAACACTCAAGAAGCTGAAACCATCCAGCCACCCGTTGGACCACATCCCAACAAAACTTCTGCTCCTTATTCCAGGCACCATCTCCAGATCTTTGGCCGACATCATTAACTGCTCCCTTGCCCAAGGAATTTACCCAGATGACCTTAAAACAGCATCAATTAAACCTCTCTTGAAGAAACCCAACCTGGACACTAATGAGCTCTCCAACTTCCGACCCATATCCAACCTCCTGCTGCTAGCAAAACTCACCGAGAAGGTGGTGAACACACAGCTTTCGGACTACCTAGAGGAACACAAAATCTTATACCCCTCCCAGTATGGCTTCCGCAAGTCTTCCAGTACTGAAACCCTCCTCATCTCGCTAACAGACCACATCCTCATGGGCCTAGACAAAGGGATTTCATTCCTGCTAGTTCTCTTAGACATCTCCGCGGCATTTGATACTGTGAACCATAGCATCCTCCTCAATCGTCTCTCAGACATTGGTTTATCTGGATACGCCCTCCAATGGTTCAGCTCATTCCTCAATAATAGAAGCTCCAAGATCACTATCAACAATAAAGAATCTCCTAACTTCAAATCTACTCTAGGTGTTCCCCAAGGCTCCTCTCTATCCCCCACTCTCTTTAATATCTACCTACTGCCTCTCTGCCAGCTCCTCACAAACCTTAACCTAACTCACTATATGCTGACGACGTTCAGATCCTGATCCCTATAAAAGAATCCCTTCCAAAGACGCTCTCCTTCTGGGAAAACTGCCTCAAGTCCATCAACCACCTACTCACCAGCCTGAACCTTGTCCTCAATGCAGCCAAAACAGAAATTCCTCTCATCTCCTCTGACCATTCTACCAGCCATGATCAGACAACCTCTATTCCTCAGACCACTCAAGTTAGAGATTGAGGAGTCACCATTGATAACCATTTAAACCTAAAAAAATCAATCAACAATATTACGAAGGATTGTTTCTTTAAGCTGCAAGTTATGAAAAGACTCAAACCCCTCCTCCATCTCCAGGACTTCAGAACGGTCCTTCAGTCAACAATATTCTCCAAAACCGACTACTGTAATACTCTCCTCTTAGGACTCCCGATCTCTGCCACTAGACCACTACAGATGCTCCAGAACTCAGCAGCCAGGATATTAACCAACACTAACCGGAGAACTCATATCACCCCTATACTTAGAAACCTACACTGGTTACCTATTAAATACAGAATTTTGCTCAAAGCACTCACCATTATCCACAAATCCATACACAACCAACTTCCTTTAGACCTTCAGTTCCCACACAAACTATACACATCTGCAAGACCCATCAGAGCGGCACACAAAGAAACCCTTCAAGTTCCCCCAACTAAATCCGCTCGACTAACCTCCACGAAAGAACGGGCATTCTCCACAGCTGGCCCCATCATCTGGAACAACCTGCCGACTGATCTAAGACTGGAACCCTGCCTGACTACCTTCCGAAAAAAACTCAAGACTTGGCTTTTCGTCCAAGCCTTCCCTTAAGCTTAACATTGCAACAGTTGTTTCATTTAGCTCAATAGACTAAATGTCCAACCCAGCCATTGTATATTCATTCATGTTCATTCTCCAGTTTTTTCTGTCCTTTATTTCCTGGCTACTCTAGCCCCCAAGTTCATTCTCCCTGTTATTTGTATCTGCGCTTCGGCCCTCTTGTTATATGGTTTTTGTTAAGTTAACCCCTACGTTTGATGTAAACCGGCCTGATATGAAGCTTGTCATGAAGTTCGGTATAGAAAAATGTTAAATAAATAAAATAAATAAAAAGAAAACCACCCTGTGGGAAGTGCAAAGACTCTCTTCCTCTGTCTTGGCTCAAATAAACCTGTCATCCAGATAGGGGGTGAACTAGAATGCCCTCCTTGTGAAGGGCTGCTGTTACCACCACCATGACCTTGTAAAAGGTCCTGGGTGCTCTGGTTAGTCGAAAAGACTATGCCTGGCAGTGATGATTCAGGATAGCAAATTGGAGGAGCCACTGATGCTCCTGCCAGATGGGAATATGCCGATACACCTGTCAGATCCATAGATGTGAGGTACTCCCCTGCTTGAACAGTCATTATGAGAGAATGCACTGTTTCCATCCTGAAATGTGTGACTTGTAGATGTTGGTTGATGCCCTTGAGATCCAATATGGGCCAAAAATGACCCTTCCTTCTTAGGCATGACAAAATAAATGAAATAATGCCCCGTATTTCACTGCGATTTGGGAATGGGAATTGCCGCTTTCAGATTTAACAGCCACTTTAATGTCACTTCCACTTTTATCCTCTTCTGAGGGGGGTTGCATGGAGAGACCATGAAGGCATCCGAAGGAATGCGAAGAAATTCTAGAGCATACCCATCCTGAATCATTCGAAAACCCGTTGATCCAAAGTAATCTGGCCCACCTGTGTTAAAAACGGGATAGGCAACCACCTCTCTCCTGCACCACTAGATGAGCCTCCAAACCTTCATTGGGAAGACTGAGGGGCTCCATATCTGGAGCCCACATCCTTTCAAGGTCCTCAGGGGCAAAAGGACTGAGACCTATGGAAAGGATGAAATCTTTGGGAAGAACCTGCCCTATAATGCTGAAAACGCTGGTAGTCTTGAGAGCAGCCAGTCACAAAAAGAGTGGGCAACATGCTTCTTGTCCTCTGGTAATCGTGGGACCTGGGTCTCTCCCCATTTACTTGCCAGTTTTTCCAATTCACTGCCAAACAAAAGTGAGCCTTTGAAGGGCAGCTTAGTAAGATTGGACTTTGAAATAGTATCTGTGGAACAGTTGCGCAACGATAGCTGCCGCCTGTCCGCAATAAATGAAGCAGCTCCAGTTGCGCAACGATAGCTGCCGCCTGTCTGCAATAAATGAAGCAGTTCCAGTGGGCAACGATAGCTGCCGTCTGGCCGCAATAAATGAAGCAACTCCTCTGGTGACTGTGCGTACCAAGTTTAAGCCTGCATCAGCCAAGAAGGTGGCCCTGGTTCTATCATAGGTCCAAGATTAGACCCAGCACTACCAAATTCGTGACAAAGATGCAAGGTAGCCCAAGCTACCAAGGTGCATCAAGAAGCAATTTGCAAGTTCATTGTCACTGCCTCAAAGGCTTGCTTTAGGATAGCCTCGATCCTCCTATCCTGAGCATCCTTCAGTGCTGCACCTCCCTCTAATGGGATGGTGGTATGTTTTGTAATAGAGCACACCAAGGCATCCAACCTAGGGAAACACAACTGCTCTCTGGCCTGCAGATCCAAGGGGTATGAACCTGCCAAGATGTGCCCTCCTTTAAAAGATGCCTCTGGCGTACTACATTCCAGATCAATCAACTCCTGGTTTACATTCAGGAGAGGAAAGAAACAGGCCATGCGCAGGGTGACTAAAATAGGATTATTCTTCTGCGTTCACAAGGAGTTAGGCACAGCCACTCCAAGGGTCTTCAAGGTCTGAGAGATCAAACCCGGAAATCGATCTCTCTGAAAGAAATGGAGAAGAGTTCTATATGGCTCCAAATCTGGTGGAATGTCCCCTTCTTCACCAAGAGAGCCAGTCCCATCATCATTGGTATTGTCATGATCCACCTGCATTCAAGCTCTGTTAGACCGCACTGCGCCATGCTGCTTGACTGTGAAGACAGGCAGAGGAGCAGTCAAAGTGCATGGAACTACCTTAGTAAGATCTACCAATTCAGAAGACCGGCCCTGTAGAAATGTCTGCAATTCCTGGAAGAATTCTACCCAGGAAAAGGAGGATGGGTCCATTCCAGGACCCATAGGCCTGAACCTGACATCCTGATGTCCAGACCGAGGAGATGGACCATCGCCGGCAAAATCAGAAGGAGGTAAATCTCTCCGAGCATCCAGGCAGCAGTGACACAGGCTTAAAGAAAGCTCCAGCTGAATGGCCCTGATGTGGCATACAGCACAAATAGATAGGTGCTTAGGATTCTGAGGCACTCCACTGTCCACTCTCTTCCCCTGAGAAAATTGTCCATTTAATCCTACTCTCTGTTTCCTGTCTTTTAGCCAGTTTGCAATCCACGGTTCACTGGTAGATGTAGTATACTTGGATTTCCAGAAGGCGTTTGACAAAGTTCCTCATGAGAGGCTTCTAGGAAAAGTAAAAAGTCATCGGATAGGTGGCGATGTCCTTTCGTGGATTGCAAACTGGCTAAAAGACAGGAAACAGAGAGTAGGATTAAATGGACAATTTTCTCAGTGGAAGAGAGTGGACAGTGGAGTGCCTCAGGGATCTGTATTGGGACCCTTACTTTTCAATATATTTATAAATGATCTGGAAAGAAATATGACGAGTGAGATAATCAAATTTGCAGATGACACAAAATTGTTCAGAGTAGTTAAATCACAAGCAGATTGTGATAAATTGCAGGAAGACCTTGTGAGACTGGAAAATTGGGCATCCAAATGGCAGATGAAATTTAATGTGGATAAGTGCAAGGTGATGCATATATGGAAAAATAGCCCATGCTATAATTACACAATGTTGGGTTCCATATTAGGTGCTACAACCCAAGAAAGAGATCTAGGCGTCATAGTGGATAACACATTGAAATCGTCGGTTCAGTGTGCTGTGGCAGTCAAAAAAGCAAACAGAATGTTGGGAATTATTGAAAGGGAATGGTGAATAAAACGGAAAATGTCATAATGCCTCTGTATCGCTCCATGGTGAGACAGCACCTTGAATACTGTGTACAATTCTGGTCGCCGCATCTCAAAAAAGATATAATTGCGATGGAGAAGGTACAGAGAAGGGCGACCAAAATGATAAAGGGAATGGAACAGCTCCCCTATGAGGAAAGACTAAAGAGGTTAGGACTTTTCAGCTTGGAGAAGAGACGGCTGAGGGGGGGATATGATAGAGATGTTTAAAATTATGAGAGGTCTAGAATGGGTAGATGTGAATCGGTTATTTACTCTTTCGGATAGTAGAAAGACTAGGGGGCACTCCATGAAGTTAGCATGGGGCACATTTAAAACTAATCAGAGAAAGTTCGGTACGCCGCCGAACAGGACAGGAACTAGGCCAGTGAAAGTGGGAACAGGTCCAGAAACACGGAGGTAAGGGTCTGGTCGCGGCCCTCATGGCCAGAACCGCAACAGTACCTCCCCTCTTACGCCCCCTCTTAGCCAATCCGGGTTTACTCGGGTGGTCCAGATGGAACTGCCATAATAAGTCCTTGTCAAGGATGTTACTGGCCGGTTCCCAAGAATTATCCTCCGGTCCGCAACCCTCCCAGGCAAGCAGGTACTCCCATCAGCGTGGGTGAAACCGGACATCCAAGACCTCATGTACTTGATATGTAACCTCGTCCGGTACTGAAGGGTCCGAAGGTTCAGGAACCCGGGAGTGGTACCTTGATAAAACAAGAGGCTTCAGCAATGACACATGGAACACATCATGTATGCGCATGGAGGAGTGTAGGCGTAGTCGGTACGAGACTGCTCTCACTCGTTCGGCGACTCGAAAAGGCCCACAGAATCTTGGAGCTAGTCTTCGAGACGGAATACGTAGCTGTAGATTTTTGGTACTTAGCCAGACATGGTCTCCTGGGAGGAAGATAGGTGCTGGCTGACGATGCCTATCTGCCCATTTCTTGGTGGACTGGGCGGCTTTATGGATCTTTCCCTAGATAGATGTCCACAAGGAAAGAAGCTGCGGGCTGAAAGTTGCTTCCCGATGAGCGGCTTCTGCACGGCGCAGGTTGGGCACGAGCTCACAAATGCTTGGACGTCCTGTCTCACCGTCGGCCACCAGTAGAATCTGTTCAACAAGTCTAAGATCCCTTTACAGCCAGCATGACCCCCCATGAGGGAGTCATGGGCTCAAGTGAGAACTGTTCTCTGGGAGTGACGTGGAACGACGGTCTTCCCTTGGGAGGACACCAAGGTTGTTGCTAGACTGACTTTCACAGGATCCAAAATAAACTGAGGCATGTCAGGGGTCTCTTCGACCTCAGAAGAGAGCGAGAGCGCATCGGCTCGAACATTCTTAGAGCTGGGTCGATAGCGTAAGGTAAAGTCGAACCGGTCAAAAAACAGCGACCACCGGGCTTGTCTTGGGTTCAAGCGTTGGGCTTGCTTCAAGAATGCTAGGTTTTTGTGATCGGTGTAAATCGTAACCGGATGGTTGGCTCCTTCCAACCACTGTCTCCATTCCTCCAGGGCAAGTCTTACGGCTAGCAACTCTTTATCTCCAACACAGTAGTTGCTCTCTGCCGGAGAGAATTTCTTCGAAAAATATGAACAGGGTAGCAATTGTCCAGAATCTGAGTACTGGCTCAGCACAGCCCCCACGGCCACATTGGAGGCATCCACTTCCACCACAAAGGGCCGATTGGGATCCAGATGACAAAGGCAGGTGTCTAACAAGAAGGCTTCCTTAAGGGCCTCAAAGGCTTGGCAGGCGGAAACAGGCCAATCCACCACGTAGGCCCCCTTTCGGGTGAGGGCAGTCAATGGGGCCACAATACGAGAGTAGTTAGGAATAAAGTGACGGTAGAAATTGGAAAAACCAAGGAAGCGTTGCAACGCTTTAAGGCCCTTAGGCCAGGGCCAATTCTTAATTGCCACCACTTTCTCAGGATCCTTTCGAAAGCCGGTTACAGAGACTATGTAGCCCAGAACGGCAGGGATGTCTTCTCAAAGCCACATTTTTCCAGTTTCGCGTACAGGCCATGCTCCCTAAGTATTTGGAGCACCTGACAGACATGCTGATGGTGGGAAGGAAGGTCCTGGGAGTACATTAACACATCATCGAGGTAAATGATTACGCAAGTATTCAGAAGATCCCGAAACACCTCACTCACAAGGTGCTGGGACTCCGCCGGAACATTACGTAAGTCCAACCTTGTGAAAATCTTCGCTCCCTGGAGCCTATCGAGGAGCTCCGGGATTAATAAGAGCGGGTATCGGTCTCGCTTAGCAAAGAAATTTAGGCCTCGTTAGTCTAAGCATGGTCTCAGTGAGCCGTCCTGCTCACTAACATAGAAGGAGCCTGCCCCTGCAGGCGACTTGGACAGGCGAGACTGCGGAAGGGTCTCCGCCTGGGTATTGGAAAATATGTCCGAAAAGTCCTCATAAGGTGCAGGAGGACCCAAGGCAGAGTGCATCAATGGAAGTGCAGGAATCTTAGGCACTTTCATACAATTAGCTAAGCAAAAAGGACTCCACTCGACAATCTGTAACGTATCCCACTGAATCGTGGGTGAGTGTTTCTGTAACCACGGCAACCCTAGCACCACAGGGTGGACAGCCTTATCCAACCCTAGGAAGGCTATCTCCTCTGAATGGATCACCCCGGTGCAGACAGTAACGGGTGCCATGGACATCAGGACAGGGCCTGGAAGGAGCGTCCCCTGGATAGAGGTAATTCATAACGGGACCTCCCGTCTTTGCGTAGGGATACGCAACTGAGAGACTAGGTCCTGCAGGATGAAATTACCTCCGGCTCCCAAATCCAGGAACGCATTCGTCTCAAACGATCCTCCAGGATATTCCAGGGTAACAGGGTCGGTACATTGAGGAGCTGTAGCACAGCCTAGGAGGAGCTCCTCCCGACCTCCTAGGCTTTGGCGTTTTCCGCACGCTCCTGGCAGCATGCCCAGAAGTGGCCCTTCTGACCACAATATAAACACAACTTCAACGAACGGCGACGTTGCCTTTCTTCAGCAGAAAGCGGGGCCCGTCCCAGCTGCATAGGTTCGCAAATGGGAGCATCTGGACGAGAAATCTTGGGAGAGGATACAGGTCTCGCTGGCCCACGGGCAGGACTATGGCGAGAAGAGTGCTGCTCCTTGGCCCGTTGTTGTAGGCGGTGGTCAATGCGAGCAGCCATCTCTATCAAGGTGTTGAGGTCCTCCGGCAGATCTCGAGTGTCAATCTCATCCTTTATGCGTCCGGACAGACCTTCCAAGAAGATGGCCTTAAGACTACCATCCTGCCAACCTACTTCTTGGGCTAAAGTCCAAAACTCCATAGCATAATCTGCCAAGGAGCGAGCCCCCTGTCAGATTTGCAGCAGATCAGACATAGCCGTGGCTACTCGGGCGGGTTCATCAAAGACCTGACGAAAGTTCGAGATGAACTGTTGTAAGTTAGTTAGTGAAGGATCATTGTTTTCCCAAAGGGAAGAAGCCCATATTAAGGCTTTCCCATCAAGCAGGGACAGGATGTATGCCACTTTCACCGCATCTGAGGGGAACTGCCAAGGCGGCAGAGAGAACTGTACAAAACATTGGTTCAGAAAGCCGCGGCAGGTCCTTAAATCTCCAGCTTAGCGGGATGGTGCCGGTAGCTGAGTCACAGAAGAGCTGTGTCCCTTGGGGATCCTGCCAGCAGGAGGCAGGTACTCCAGGCGCGAGGATAGCCATTCCACCGTGGCTGCCAGTGAATCAATGCAGCTCTGGTGCTGTAGCATCTACCTGGTCATCCCGGACAGGTCTGAGGGAGCGGACACATCTGCCGAGTCCATGGCCTTGCAATCTGTTAGGGAATGTCAGTTTAGTGGACCCTTGGACCAACCTGCAGGAGACTGGGAAAGGTATTCAAAAGTCTCTAGTATACCACAGGCTGGGAGGCAGATGTTCAGGCTGGACGTGGAGGTGCTCTTCACCCTGGAAGCTGGTACTCTCCCGGGAGGAGCCCGTAGGAGCCCAACCGCTGGGACTTAGGTGGCTTCACCCTTGGAAGCCGAAGCCCCCCCGGGAGGAGCCCGTAGGGGCCCGGTCGCTGGAACTTAGGCGGTAGTGGATCAGGACTGGGAACTGTATCCAGACTAGGACAGTAGGTCAGTACTGTAACGGAGCTCGGGTTCTGGAACCAGGCAGGAATTGTAGCAGGACTCGGGTACTGGGACCAGGCAGGAACTGTAGCAAGACTCGGGTACTGGAACCAGGCAGGTACTGTAGCAGGCAGGCAGGAACCAAGCAGGCAGGAACCAAGCAGGCACTGTAGCTGGCAAGCAGGAACCAACCAGGTACTGTAGCAGGCAAGCAGGAATGGAGCGATTGGCAAAGCAGGACGCTCCGGGGCACAGCGCAACAGGGATCCGGTAGGTAAGCCCATTGCAAGGCACAGACTGGGTGGCCGCGGCCGGCTTATCAAGGTCGCGGAGTCTGACGTCAGGAATTGGGCGGAGTCACCACTGGCGGGAAACGGCCTAGAAAAGCGCCCAAGTAGCGCGCGTGCGCTCCTAGAGACAGGGCGTCCACGGAAGGCTTCCCGGCGGCACGGCCCTCGCCGGTACGCTGCCGAACAGGATAGGAACTAGGCCAGTGAAAGCGGGAACAGGTCCAGAAACATGGAGGTAAGGGTCTGGTCGCGGCGCTCGCGGCCAGAACCGCAACATGCACACCTAATTGAAATGAGTATCTAAAATAGCATATACGTGAGTACAGGCTACTTAACGTGCATATGCTAATTTTATGCATATAACTGTTTTGAAAATTAACTCAATACTTTGGCTAAAGCTTCCATAAAGAAAATATAGGAAAAAAGCTGGCATATAAATTCTTTCTGATGCACATTTAGAAAGAATTGCTGACTTCCACAAAAGGAAGTTACCATGGGCTACAGTACCTGAATGTAATCTGCTTTGAAGTGCTGAAAAAAGTACGAAAAGCAGAATATACAAATCTAAATAAATAAAATAAATAAATAAGACGCAGAAAAAGGGACCTATTTACTAAGCAGCATTAATGTCAAATTTGGCACTTAACGTTCCCATCAAGAGCATTGGCATGCTAACATCTCCCGATGCCCCTGGAACCACTCCTCACCCATCCCCTTGCGATCCCTAAAGAGGCAGCTAGCTCCAAATGATACTTTACTCTCTTGAGCTTCTTCCCACAATCAAGTGCCTCCAAAAGCAGATTCCCACTTCCCCACAGCATATCGCCCATCCTATCTACAGTAATAGTCCTTCTCCTGTCTCCAAACTCCACAATATTCCACCCCCTTGTTGGCCTTCCCATACCCACTGGAGCCCCCAGGTCCTGGACCTGGAAGGTGCAACCATAATTCAAAATGTTGCCAACTGACCCGAGGCTCCCTTTTTCCCCCCCCATGGATGTGGAATTTCATTGCCAGTGGGGCAGGAGGTACTGGAGATTGATAATTCCTGCCTGATCTGGGCCCCAGGCACTCCAATGGGTTAAGGGGTGGAAAGTAAGAGGGAAGCCAGTGCAGGGAGGATGGTGGCGTTTTTGGGAAAGAAGGGGGAGTGATGCACTGTGGAGTGGGATGGGGATTTGCTTTTGGGGTCAGGATTCGATTAAGGGGGGAAAGAATGTCACTTAAAGCTAACTTCCCCTTAAAAGATCACAGCCCAGGTGGGAGGATAATGCGAGTGTGCATTGCCATAACTAGTAACACAAGCATACGTTTCTGGCATGAACATGAGATGTATGAAGGGTTTAATTCCCTTTAGTAAATCCTGTGTTCACCAAGAGAAGACAAAAGCATGTTAAAAAGGCATCTAATAGCAATTGTCTAGTGCTTTTTAGTAAAGAGTCCCCAAAGATTGAGGTGCATTTGGCAGAATTGTGTTGGACTTGCACAGGACAGCAGCTGAAACCTTTGTAAGATGTGACACCTTTTATTGGGCCAACAAAAAATGGTATATGCTACATCTTCTTTTAATTGATCAAATAACATATCATACACAATCTGCAAGCAAAGATTTCATTTTTCTCTAGGACTTATATGATTATTAGAACTCTGCACTAAATCTGTATATACTATGTCTGATTCTGCCCAGAGATAGCAATCCCTCATTTTCAAACCCCTCTTCACCCCACCCAATATGAAAATCCATCTTTGCATAATAAAGATGAAAAATCCTTTAAATATTGCATTTAAGTATATAAGTGGCAATCAACTAAGACATCTTGAGTCCAATATTTAAATACTACTTAACCAGATGAGTAGGACTTATCTGGCTAAGTGGTAGCCGCTGAATATCTGGCTACGTTCAGAGGTCGCCACATAACCAGATAAATTGCTTATCCAGCTAAATAGATAGCCAGATAAGTTGTGGATGTGCCATGGGCAGATTGGAATGGTGCTACTTATCTGGTTAACAGCCAGAAAAGTAACAATATTTGTACTTATTCTGTTAAGTTAACCGGACTTTACTCTCTTGAGCTCCTTCCCACAACCAAGTGCCTCCAAAAGCATTAGTTAGACCTACTAACTACTCAAATAACAGGTCTAAACGTACCTGAATATCACTAGCTATGCTGCTGAATATCCCATGTAAGTTAGCCGGATAAATCTTATCCGGCTAACTTATACAGGATGTTTTAGCTTTGAATATTAGCTTCAGTATATTCATCATGTGCTATGTCTTTATGAACACCTGTTAGGAAGCATAAAAGATTAGTGCTATCTGCATACTGCACTTTTAGCATGCAGGTGTCTTTTTCTGGTTAGCTATTTTTAAACCTGGTATTTAAAAATAGAAAAGTCACAACACCTGTGACTGTAACATTGAAAATGTAGCAAATACTATATATTGATACAATTTTGTATAGCAAATTGGAGAACTCTTTCAGGCATTTTTTTACGTGGTACTTTAATTAATACTTAAGAAGGTGACTATATCTAGTACGGCAGTATTTTATAATATACAGCATAGAATGAGAATACATTATGGCTGTCAAATGATTGCCCATTAGATGAAGGTTTTGTTGTCACTAATCATGAGTAAGGGGAAGGTGTTTCTAATAGAGCAAGACCCATAAAGAATTAGTGATCTGAGGATGGTGAGCCACAATTCTTTGTTTTTCAATTCATAAGAAACATAAGAAATGCTATACTGGATCAGACCATAGATCCATCAAGCCCAGTATCCTGTCTACTGGCCAATCCAGATCACAAGTACCCAGAAAGATCCCTAAGAATAGATCCAATCCTTCTTACTTATAACCAGGGATAAGCAGTGACTTTCCCAAGTCTATATGGCTAATAATGGTTTATGGACTTTTCCTCCAGGAACTTGTCTAAACTTTTTTTAACCCCAACTAAGCTAACTGCTCTCACCCCATCCTCTGGCATTAAAATTCCACAGTTTAATTGTGCGCAGAATGAAAGCTACTTTATTCCATTTGTTTTAAATGTGCTACCTATTGGCTTCATGCAGTGTCCCCTAGTCCTAGTAATATTTGAAAGGCTAAATAAACCATTCCTTGTTTACCCGTTCCACCTATTCAAGATTTTATAAGCTGCTATCAAATCTCCTCTTGGCTATCTTTTCTCCAGGCTGAAGAACCCTAACCTGTTTGGTCTTTCCTCATAGTGAGCCATTCCTTCCTCTTTATTATTTTGGTTGCAATTTGTGGTACATTTTCTAGTTCCGCTATATCTTTTTTGAGAACTTAGTGTAGCTTGCTTTTTTTTTCAATTATTTATAGTAGATATATAAAGGGAAGAAGATGGGGGGGGGGGGAGTGAAGAGTAGAGGATGAAGTTGCACTACCCATCTTCTGACATTTTCTGGATAATATTTCCATCAATCAGTTCATGCAAAACAAATTCTACACTCCATGGATCATGATCCCATTTAAAAAAAGCCTAACTTGTCCCCTATGGACCCAGCTAACTTCCGCCCAATAGCCAACCTTCCAATGATTGCTAAAATCATGGAAAAAATAGTTAACAGTTATCGGAATACTTTGAGGAACACCACATACTTTCCCCCTCCCAATGTGGATTTCGGAAGACTTTAAGCACAGAAACCCTTCTGATATCCCTTGCGGACAACATCCTAATAAACATGGGAAAAGGTCAAACTTACCTACTCGTGCAACTCGATCTATCTGCTGCTTTCGATACGGTGAACCATGCAATTCTCTTAGATCGATTAACAGACATAGGCATCAAGGGATCTGCTCTCAGCTGGTTCAGATCCTTCTTGTCCAACAGGTGCTTTAAAGTCAGGATTAACAATAAAGAATCCGCCGCTGTCCGCTCCAACATGGGTGTTCCCCAGGGATCCTCCCTCTCACCTACTCTCTTCAACATCTACCTTCTTCCGCTCTGCCACCTCCTTACAAAGCTAAATCTATCCCATTATCTTTACGCAGATGACGTCCAAATACTCATTCCTATCACAGAATCCCTACAAAAAACCCTAAACCACTGGAACAATTGCCTTCAAGCAATTAACCACCTGCTCTCCACTCTCAACCTGGTTTTGAACACCAACAAGTCGGAGATTCTTATCATCTCTCAAGACAACCTCCCCACCCACCCTACTTTACCGCCCGCCTCACAACCAGCCAATTCAACTTTTAAACACTCTCCTTTTGTCAGAGACTTAGGAGTCACTCTGGATAACCAGCTTAACCTCAAGAAGTTCGTGAACACCACCACTACGGATTGCTTCTTCAAACTCCAAGTCCTCAGAAACCTAAAACCACTCCTTCACTTCCAAGATTTCAGACTGGTACTTCAATCAGTCATATTGTCGAAACTGGACTATTGCAATTCCTTTCTACTCGGTCTCCCAGCCAACTCCCTAAAACCCCTTCAGATGGTTCAGAACTCCGCAGCCAGGCTACTCACCAATACCAAAAAAAGGGAACACATCACCCCTACTCTTCAGAACCTACATTGGCTCCCCATTAAATTCAGGATCCTCTTCAAGGTACTCACGATTATCCATAAAGCTATACACAACCTCACCGCCTTCCACACATCCACTCAACTAAAACCACATACCTCATCTAGACCAATCAGGAGTGCCTACAAAGACACCTTGTATGCTCCCCAAGCCAAAACATCCCTTAGAAAATGCGCCATATCGACAGCTGGACCACATCAATGGAATGCGTTACCCCCTGCCTCAGATGAGAATCTTGCCTTTCTGTCTTCAAAAAGAGACTGAAAACATGGCTATTTAGCCAAGCCTTTCAGGACACCTAATCTCCCTTTGCCTTTAACCTCTCTCTCCCAAGCGAACAATCCAGCTGGACACCTTAGTCCACTTCTCAGTTCTTCTGTTTGCTCTAGCTACCATCTCTTCTGTTTCCGAGATGATTTGAGAAGATTTGATTTTATGACATGTTAAGATGAGTTATATTATTTTTATGATATGTTAAGACGAGTTTTTGACCTGTTTCCACTGTTAACTGGCACCAATTTTCCTTGTACCGCCCCTGAGCGAATGCTGAAGTTTCATTGTAAACCGATATGATTTGTATATTTTTACAGGAATGTCGGTATAGAAAAAAAATAAAAATAAATAAATGATCTTTGAGCCTCCTCATGAGTGATCTGTGATTTATTTTGAACTTTGTGATCTAACCAGATGATTTGAAGATCCCATTTTGTTTAATAACATGTGAACCCTGGTTTCTGAAGCTCAGACAACAATTATATTTAATTGGCCAGGGGTGGTCTTTTGCAATATTCCTTTACACTTCCCAAGAAGTTATGAATGTTTGAACATCAAGGTTTCCAGTTCTTCCTATTGAGGAGGGAAACTCCCTTTGACTTGGTCAAAATTATCACCATTATTTCATAGTCTTCCACCTAAAGATACCCTAGCTTCAATGTATTTTACTGGACAAGTAAGACACATCTTTCTTTATCTTACCAAATCTCTCTTTGAGAAATTTCCTGTTGTTAGATTGTAGGTAAAGATCATTTATATAGTGCTTCTTCAAAGTTAGTGCATTGGTTGCTTAGATAAAGTTGTTTTACTGATGGCTATTGCAGCCATGCATTTTTAGAGACTGCTCTGAATAATTACCTTATTATATTTGCTCTTGTGAAAGAATTTAAAACACCAGTTTTTACAACACAGATTATTGTATTGTATTGTAAAATCTGGTGCCTTCATTTAAATTAATTTTATTCATATGAATAGATAAAAATTACACAAACCCATCAGTATTATACACCTACTTTTGTTCAAGTTTCATGGTCCTTCATCTTCATTTATGAGCCCTTATATGGCAATTAAATACAGTTAATGAAAGGCATAGTCAAGTATTTGTTGCGCACCCCGTTTGTGCCCAGCCCACGCACAGGCCTGCTCACCTCGCTAGCTCCTCTGCAGGTCACGGGTCGGCTTCCCCAGCAGCAGCCGCAAACTCCTTCAGGCCTTGGTGTCCCACGGCAACGGTCGCCGGGCCTTCCACTGCACACCAGATGTCACGCCAGAGTTTGGTGTCCTCGGTGGCGTTGGCCATGCTCCTACACTCGTGTGCGGAACGCCCGGCCTCTTGTAGGGCCAGGGGCGGGGTCCTAACTCCGCGGCTGCCCTGATTGAACGTGCTACATAAGGAAGTTCCTGCCTGCACTTCCTTGCCTTGGCAATCGGGTCGGCACTGTATGTGTACTAGTTTGCCTCTGCGTTCATAGTCTTGTTCCAGCATTCTTCGGTTCCAGCATCCTTCTGTTCCAGCCTATCCAGCATCCTTCTGTTCCAGCGTCTGTCTGTCCTGTCTCCCCAGGTAGTACCTTTGGACTGTCTCTCTGGTACTGATCTCGGCCTGCTCCATTGACCATTCTGCTCGTTGCCTGGATCTTGATCTCTGCCTGCCTTGTGACCTCGTCTGACCTCTAGAACCTGACCCCTGCTTCATTGACTACTCTCAGACTGACTCCTGGTATCTGACCTCTGCCTTGGCTGACACTCCTCGGACTGATCCTCGGAACCTGACCCCGGCTGCCATTGACCGCGTCTCTTGATTCTGGCTTTGTCCCTTGCCTTGTCATCGCCTATGCTGTACTGGCCTTCCCAGATCCTCCAGGCCTACAACCTAAGGACTGACTGCACTCCCTTGCTGCTCGTGGGCACGCCTCTCCACTACCTCTCCAGAAGACCCTGTGAGGCCCACCTAAGTCCAAGTGGCTTGGGTCTCTACGTGCTCCACCCGGGGGGACTGCGAGCTTCCAGTGGTGAAGCTCATCCTAGCCTCTGTCTCCTCCTGTGCTTTGCCCCCTGGGGGCAGGTACTTCCTGATCTCTACCAGGGAGCCGTTCCACACTGCTCCAGGACAAGGGTCCATCTCCAAGCGCAACAGTATTTGTCATACAGAGCCCTATTTACTAAGGCTTCCCATTCTACGTCTACGGGAAAAATAAAACCAGCTTAGTGAATCAGGCCCATAATTTGCGAGGTGCCGTTTTTGCATACATTTCTAGCATGCATCTTGTGCAGCCAGTTATGATTTTGCAACTTTTGTGGTGTTATTGTTGTGCCTACCTTAAGCTTTAAAGCTATAGGAGGGGGTCTGCTGTTACTTGTCATTACTCCTGATTAAGGAGGGTGGTTAAAAGTGACTAATTATTGTTCAGGATTTTGCTATTCTTCTGGGGTGTGCCGTTTTCACCCAGAATATCTGAATCGAATCACTTTTACAGGAGAGGCAACACCCAAATGCAAATCTTGTACTTAGTGTACAGGGAATGCCCTGCTCACTTACTGAGATGGGAACCAATAAACTTTGCCGTTGAACACAGAGTAGGGGAAGCCTTTTTGGAAGCTGAGCCTAATGAGTGCCCTCGCTTTATCAAAACAAGGAATCTTTAATACTTTCAATGTTGTGATTGATTTGTTAATATGAGAATTTGTTTTAACCTTTTGATGCTGGATAGTCTGAGATCACTTAGTAATCCTGGAATGAGAAGATGAGCAAGCAAGAATGAAAGTGGAACCTAAATATCTTGCATGCAGCACCATTTCGGACCTTTAGTACAGTTTTCGTCAAATGCATTTCATTGAGTAAATATGCCTAAAACTCAAATGGAGTGTATTTAAAATAAATTTGTGAGGAAGCTAAATAAATATTGCATTGTTGAACAAAGCATGCGGTATAGTAAGCATATTCGGTTCTCTTTTATGTTTTGTTTTGACAACACCTGTGTGTGTATGGTTAGACAGTTCAGGAAGCAAAAAAAAAAAACAACTTTTGTGAACAAGGCAGCCTAACAGTATAAGAAATATATGTTAGCTAAACCTTCTTTTTGTGTTTGTCACCTGGAAATATCGGAAGTGGTGCAGCTTATCTAGAAACAAAGCACAGATTCTTAACAGATGACACCAAACATATCACAACCTTTTGTCTGCAACACAGAGCTCATCTAAAACGTAGAATTTTCAAATTAAAGATTCAGTTTTCTGACTTTTTCAGACAGTGGAACTGTAACTATGTAAATCCCCGAATGTCTGGTTCCACCTGTGATGCTCCTTCTCTTGCCGTCAGTGTTACAAGGAGACGCTATTCTTAGAATAACTAGTGTGATCTTTATTTTGATCTTCTAAGTTATTGCTAATACAGTATGCACTAGGGATATGTAGGGGGAAAAATTGTTGTTGTTGTTCAGTTCATTTTCACGAAGTATTTTCCCACAAATTTAGAATTGCTTGATTTGTTTCATTTGTGTGAAAAAAAAAAATCAAGCAATAAAAAAAAAAAAGGCCAAAAAACAAAAGGGAAACCTCCTTCCCATCCTCCCGGAAAAATATTGGGGCCAGGATCTCCCTGGCCCCCACTTACCCAGGCCAGTGGGGATCCATCAGCAAGGACTAGACTGGAGCCTTAGACTTACATAGGTCGAGGCCGCGGTAGGTTGTCTCAGCCTAGTCAAGGCCGTCACCTTGGCCTAGGTTGGAGCCCAGATCCAGGTCTGACAACATGGCCCAGATGCCAGGTCCCAATGTGGGACTTTGGCTGGACCCAGGCCCAAAGCCGTGACCTGACCTGGAGGCCGGGACCCGATGCCAGGGCCTTGGCTTGGATCCAGGCTGATGGTGCATCCTGACCTGGAGGCTGAGTCCTGACACCTGGGACCCAGCAAAAGCTGGAGCCTGAGCCCAAGTCTGACACCATGTCTCAGCTGGGAGGCTGGGTCCTGATGCCAGGGCCTCAACCCAGACCCAGGCCCAATGCCACGACCCGACCCAGAGGCTGGGTCCTGACACTGGGGCCTAGTCTCAGACCCAGACCCAATGCCAGGGCATCAGCCAGGAGGCCAGGTCCCGGAAGCCATCTGGAGTTGTATTGTAGTTAGTTGCCATATGTCAAAATGACGCCGTCTGCTGGGGTGAATGTGCTGGAGTTAACTAACTCCAGTTTGACCCCAGCGGATGCCGTCATTTGGCATTGAAGAGCCAAAGAAAGAAGACAACTGACAAGATGGGTAGCTATTTTAGATCTAGTCCACAGTGGAAAGGATGACCTGGAGCAAAGTTTTACTGTGGTGGGGCCACTAAGCAATAGCGATCATAATACAATTAGATTTGACATAATCACTGGATTAAGATATTAAGTAAAACTACTACAGTAGCATGTAATTTTAAAAAAGGAGACAATGATAGAATAATAAAAAATAAAAGGAGAGTTTGAAAGGTTAAAAGTTTGCAAGAAGTGTGAATATTGTTTAAAAATACCATCTTGGAAGCCCAGATAAAATGTATTCTATACATTAAAAAAGGTTGAAAGAAGACCAAATGACAGCTAGCATGGTTCAATAGTGATGTGAAAGAGGTAATTAAAGCCAAAAGAGCATTGTTCAAAAAAATGGAAAGCAAATCCAAATGAAGAAAATAGGCACAAGTATAAGCACTGGCAATTTAGATATAAAACAGCAGTGAGACGAGCTAGGAAAGTATCTGAGAAAGCAAAAATTAATAATAAAACCTTTTTCAAGTACATCTGAAGCAAAAATACTTTGAGGGAGTCATTTGGACTGCTAGATGACTGAGGGGGGAAAAGGAATGCTCAGGAAGGTAAAGGAAATGGCAGTGAAACTGAATAATTTCTTTGCCTTGGTTACTGAGGAGTATGTTGGGAACATACCCACACTTGAAACATTTTTAAATCATGATGATTTTGAGTAAGTAAAACAAATATCTGTGATAATGGAGAATGAAATGGATCAAACTGACAAACTAAAGGATCAGATGGCATCCATCCCAGTATCCTAAAAGTACTCAAACATAAAATTGAAACCTGTTGTTAGTAATCTGTCATTTAAAACAGACTGGAGGGTGGCCAATGTTACACCTTTTATTAAAAAGGGCTCCAAGTGGCTAATAGAGTCTTACTGTACATAAACTGAAGATTAGACTGACCAGTGCAGTCTGGATCACAGCAATAAGGACAGGTAAAATGAAAATAATTATCTATTGTTGGCCAGGTTACCTGCTGATTCACAAAGATTTGACCAGTACTGACCGACCATAGAAGAATGGAAAAAAAGCAATGAGGCAAGAAACTCTCATGCACTTCTGCTGCAGTCAGAAGTTAACCCTTTAGAGTCATTTGCACTGAATACAGAAGAAGCTGTGAAATTGCATGCAGATCACCAATGGCACTATAATGCAAAGTAAAGCAGTAACTACAGCATTTGTAATAGAAACAGAAAAACTGCTATTGAAGAAGGACACTGTGAAAGCAGGACAACAGGGAAAGCACCTGTGGAGATATAAGCACATAAGACATGCCATA
Organism: Rhinatrema bivittatum; assembly: GCF_901001135.1. Taxonomy (NCBI): domain Eukaryota; kingdom Metazoa; phylum Chordata; class Amphibia; order Gymnophiona; family Rhinatrematidae; genus Rhinatrema; species Rhinatrema bivittatum. Next base: position 213,867,916 of record NC_042620.1, read on the forward strand.
CTAGGTTAGATCAATGGTCCATCAAGCCCAGTATCCTGTTTTCAACAATAGCTGAGCCCAGTATCCTGTTTTCAACAATAGCTGAGCCAGCTGCCCCCTTTGGCAGGATCCCAAGGGGTAGATAGATTTCAAACTGCTTATCCCAAGAATAAGCAGCGGATTTCTGCAATTATCCCTTAATAATTGTTAATGGACTTTTCCTCCAGGAACTTGTCCAAACCTTTTTTAAACACAGCTACCCTAATAGCATTCACCACATCCTCTGGCAATCAATTCCAGAGCTTAATTATGCATTGAGTAAAAACATGTTTTTTCTTATTAGTTTTAAATGGATTACCTAGTAACTTCATTGTGTGTCCCCTGGTCTTTGTACTTTTTTAAAAGAGTAAACAACTGATTGACATTTACTTGTTACATTCCACTCATTATTTTATAGACCTCTATTAGGGATGTGAGGGGGACGCCATACGTTGCATTCGGGATTCGTATTTGTTGGGGGGCAGATACGTTGCATTCGGCAAGGGGGGCCCCCGATACGTTTATATGTTAATTCTTATTCGTCCTGGCTAAAATTAAATTAACTACAACCCCCCCCCCACCCTCCTGACCCCCCCAAGACTTACCAAAACTCCCTGGTGGTCCAGCGGGGGGTCCGGGAGCCATCTCCTGCACTCACACCCTCGGCTGCTGGTATTCAAAATGGTGCCGATAGCCTTTGGCCTACTATGTCACAGGGGCTACCGGTGCCATTGGTCAGCCCCTGTCACATGGTAGGAGCAATGGATGGCTGGCGCCATCTTGTGCTCCTGTGATATAGTGAGGACAAAGGCTATCGGCGCCATTTTGAGTACTGGCAGCCCAGGGTGTGAGGGCAGGAGATGGCTCCCCCTGCTGGACCACCAGGGAGTTTTGGTAAGTCTTGGGGGATCAGGAGGGTGGGGGGGGGGTTTGTTTATTGGCTCCTTTAGATGGCCGAATAATTCGGCAAAGATTCGTTGTATTTGTGGGGAATCTCGATACGTTTTGCTTCCCCACGAATACAACAAATATGTCCCTATATGTTGCGGATTGCCAATTCGTAGGGAAAGAATGCACACCCCTAACCTCTATCATATCTCCCCTCAGCTGTCTCTTCTCCAAGCTGAAGAGTCCTAACCTCTTTAGCCTTTCTTCACAGGGGAATTGTTCCATCCCCTTTATCATTTTTGTGGCCCTTCTCTGTACCTTTTCTAATTCTTCTATATATTTTTTGAGATTTGGAGATCAGAACTGCACACAATATTCAAGATGAGGTCACACTATGGAGCGAAAAAGAGGCATTAATATATTCTATGTTTTATTCTCCATTCCTTTCCTAATAATCCCTAGCATTCTATTCACTTTCTTGTCTGCTGCTGCACACTGAGAAGAAGATTTCAATGTATTTTCAATGATGACACCTAGATCCTTTTCCAGAGTGGTGACTCCTAATGTGGAATCTTGCATTATGTAGCTATAATTTGGGTTACTCTTCCATAAGTGCATCACTTTGCACTTGTCCACATTAAATTTCATTTGTCATTTGCATGCCCAGTCTCCCAGTTTTGCAATGTCCTCTTGCAATTTCTCACAATACTTTTGTGATTGAACAACTTTGAATAGTTTTTAGGGCTATGCGTTAGTTGAAATTTTTGTGTCCATTTGTTTCATTTGTTTTGTGGCTAAGTGCATATATAATGAATGGATGAATGTATGCACAACAACATTTGTTCCTAACAATCAGGTTTAACTTACACACCTAGTTTATTATTTTAAATTGTTACCGTACTATGTTGGCACACGAGTAATTTGTAATCTATACCACCCATATTTCTCTTTATCGTGCCCTTCTGTAAACCGTTGTGATGGTATTTAACTTAATGATGGTATAGAAAAATTTTTAAATAAATAAATAAACATTCATCCATTTGTTATATACATGCTTAGCCGTGAAACAAATGAAATGAATGAATGCACAAATATCAATGAATATACATCCCTAATAATTTTTTATCATCACAAATTTGATCACCTCACTTGTTTCCATTTCCAGGTAGTTTATAAATATATTAAAAATCAGTGGTCCCAGAACAGATTCCTGGGGCACTCCACTATTAATCTTTCTCCATTGGAAAGATTACTTTAGACCTACTGTCTGTTTTCTATCTTTTAATCAGTTGGCAATGCACAATAGGACACTGCATTCTATCCCATGACTTTTTAATTCCCTAAGAAGTCTCTTGTGAGGGACTTTGTCAAATGGTTTCTGGAAATCCTGATATACTATATCAACTATCTCACCTTTATCCATATGTTTATTTATACCCTCGAAAAAGTTAGCTAATTTGTGAGGCAAGACTTCCCTTGGCTAAATCCATATTGGCTTTATCCAATTCAACTATGCTTATCTATATGTTCAGCAATTTTGTTCTATATGATAGTTTCTACCATTTTGCCTGGCACAGACATCAGATTTTCTGGTCTGTAGTTTCCTGGATCACCCCTTGATCCCTATTTAAAAATTGACATTATATAGGCAACCCTCCAGTCTTCAGATACCATAGATGATGTTACTGATAGTTTACAAATTTCCAATAGCAGGTCCACAATTTCATTTCTCATTTTTTTTCAGCACTCTGGGATGTATACCATCTGGTCCAGGTGATTTACTATTCTTTAATATGTCCAATTTCCTTAGTATATCTTCCAGGTTCACCGAGATTTGTTTCATTTCTTCTGAATCATCACCTTTGTAAATCATTTCTGGCATGGTTATATCTCTCAATGCTAAAGGGCAACTAGTGTGTTATATATAATCCCAAAGAGAAAACCACACTTAGAAATCTAAATGCACATCATGTAAACTAACTAAAAAAATGTATTTTGATAATTTATTCCAATTTTTAATTTTTTATATGTTTTTCAAGGAGGAAAAGACTTCAGATGCAAGAATGACTATTTAATAAGTCATTCTGGTAAAGGGCAAAATCATTAGTCTGGAAAATCCTCTTTATTAAATTTAATTTTGCAATACTAACTTTTATTATCTTGAAGTTTTTCTTTAAAAAGGAATGCTGTATCCACTATTATTCCAATATGCTTATACCTATTAACATTCTAGAAGGTTTAGCTGAGATCCTCACTTTTCATAACATAGGCCTGGATTAATCACAATGCTATAATTTTCGCATGCAATAGGAAAAGGGGGTGTTTTATACTAACCTAGCTTGATGGACTCTCTACCTGGGTAACATCAAGCTAGGTTGAGAGAACATTGCACAAATCTCATCTTTGAATGAGTTTCCTCACTCCGAAGGTAATCAAATCTTCACAAGAGAGCACTGTTCTGTTCGTATGTCTCACTTTGAATGTCAAAGTGGCCCCTAACCCCCTACACTAATACCTAAACCTCACCTCGAGTTACTAGGTGGGCCTCCCATAGAGATATAAATACCTCTATATGGTTATATCTCTTACATTTTCCTCAGTGAATACCAAAGCAAAGAATTCATTTAGTCTCTTTGATATGGCTTTCTAATCGCTAAGTGCTCCTTTTACCCCTTGATCATCTAATGGTCCATCTGCCTCCTTCGCAGGCTTTTCCCCTCAAATGTACCTGAAAAAGTTTTTATTATGAGTTTTTGCTTCCATGGCAAGCTTCTTTTCAAATTCTCTCTTTGCCTTCCTTATCAATGCTTTATATCTGACTTGCCAGTTGCTTATGCTGTTTCCTATTTTCTTCATTTGGATCACTTTTCCATTTCTTGAAAGATGTTCTTTTAGATAATATAGCCTCTCTCACCTCACCTTTTAACCATGCTGGTAGTTGTTTAGCCTTCCTTCCACATTTTGTAATGGATGGAATACATCTCATCTGAGCTTCCAAGATGGTATTTTTAAACAATATCTATCCCTGAGCTAAACTCTTAAACTTTGCAGTTGCTCCTTTCACTTTTTCCCTAACCATTTTCCTCATTTCATCATAGTCACCTGTTTGAAAGTTAAATGCTGTCACAGTAGATTTCTTTTTTGCCCACCCTCCAGTTATTAAATTGAATTTGATAATGTTGTGATCACTATTGCAAAGTGGCTCCAACACTGTTTCCTCTCACACCAAATCCTAGGTCTAGGTCTAAAATAGTTTCCCCTCTTGTTGGTTCTTGTATCAGCTGCTCCATGAAGCAGTCATTTTTTTCATCTGGGAATTTTACTTCTCTAGAATGTCCTAATGTAACATTCACCCACTCAGTACTGGGGTAATTGAAATCACCCATTATTACTGTGCTGCTTTTGAGCCAGCAGCACTACTGTAGTCATAGTACCATATCTGGGAACTTTTGATTTCCACACATCCTGAGATTATTGCAGATTGGGGCAAGGTGGAGTGTCAGCATGGGCACAAACTTCCTCTCACACACTCACATGTTCACTCTCATATGCTCTTTCACACATATACAAGTTCATTCTCACACACACTCATTCCTCTCATTTTCACAAAGATGCCCACACATATACACTTCAATCCCTCTTCCACATACTCATGTTGACCCACACAGTTGCTCACATTCACAGACACAGATGTCTACCCACACACTAATACGCATACATGCCCACACATACTTTTTTATCTGTCACTTCCATGCTCACTCACACTTTCTCTTCTCTCTCCCACCTACACACGCACACTCTTTGTTTCTCTTTTTTACACACACACACACACACACACACACACACACATACACTCTCCCTTAGTCACACACATGCTCACTCATTCTCTCTCCTTACTCCAACCCACCAGCTTCAACAGCCTCCTCTTCAAGGCCTGTTAGATCTCCTCTTTCTTCTGCTGCTCTGGGACATAGGTCTTTTCCTGCTGCCCCATGGGGCTGACCAATTGCCTCCTGCTCCTGCTGTGGCACTGGGCCGACTGATTTCCTCCTGCTGCCTCATGGGCCTGACTGATCACCTCTCTTTTCCTTCCTTATGTGGGGCCTACACAGCCCCTGTCTCTTCTTCTGCCGGGAATCAGCAGTTAATCTGGACAACCCAGCATAATTATTTTCATTTTACCTATCCTTGCTGTGACCCAGACTATGCTGGTCACTGTAATCTTCAGTATATGCACAGTTAAGACTCTATTAGCAGGTAAAACAATTAACAGTTTAAGAACATGCCATACTTGGTCAGGCCAAGGGTCCATCAAGCCCAGCATCCTGTTTCCAACAGTGGCCAATCCACCCATAAGAACTTGGCAAGTACCCAAAAACTAAGTCTATTCCATGTTACCATTTCTAGTAATAGCAGTGGCTATTTTCTAAGTCAACTTAATTAATAGAAGGTAATGGACTTCTCCTCCAAGAACTTATCTAATCCTTTTTTAAACACAGCTACACTAAGGGGTAGATTTTATAAATCTATGTGCGCGCGTATTTTTGTTCATGCACCAGGAGCGAACAAAAGTACGCTGGATTTTATAAGATACGCGCGTAGCCGCGCGTATCTTATAAAATCCGGGGTCGGCGTGCGCAAGGGGGTGCACATTTGTGCAACTTGCGTGCGCCGAGCCCTGCTCGTGCTGTCCGTTCCCTCCGAGGCCGCTCCGAAATCAGAGTGGCCTCGGAGGGAACTTTCCTTCTACCCCCCTGCACCTTCCCCTCCCCTCCCTTCCCCTACCTAACCCACCCCCTCGGCTCTATCTAAACCTTCCCCCTACCTTTGTTGTTAAAGTAATGCCTGCCGCGCCAGCGGGCTGCTGGCTCACCATCACCTGATCCGGGGGCTGGTCCGGAGACCTCGACCACGCCCCTGGGCCGACACCATGCGCCGACACGCCCCCGGAATGCCTCCAAATTTGTGCTGCCCACCCGACACGCCCCCGACACGCTCCCCTTGCGAAGCCCCGGAACTTACGCGCGTCCTGGGGCTTGTGCGCGCCGAGCCTATGCAAAATAGGCTCGGCACGCGCAGGGGGGTTTTAAAAGGGTTACACGCGTATCTTATGTGCGTAACCCTTTTAAAATCCGGCCCTAACTGCACTAACCACATCCTCTGGCTACAAATTCCAGAGTTTAATTGTGCATTGATTGAAAAAGAACTTTCTCTGATTAGTTTTAAATGTGCCACACGCTAACTTCATGGAGTGCCCCCTAGTCTTTCTATTATCTGAAAGAGTAAATAACTGATTCACATTAACCCATTCTAGACCTCTCATGATTTTAAACACATCTATCATATTCCCCCTCAGCCATCTCTTCTTCAAGCTGAAAAGTCCTAACCTCTTTAGTCTTTCCTCATAGGGGAGCTGTTCCATTCCCTTTATCATTTTGATCGCCCTTCTCTGTACCTTCTCCATTGCAACTATATCTTTTTTGAGATGTGGCGACCAGAATTGTACACAGTATTCAAGGTGCGGTCTCACCATGGAGCGATACAGAGGCATTATGACATTTTTCGTTTTATTCACCATTCCCTTTCTAATAATTCCCAACATTCTGTTTGCTTTTTTGACTGCCGCAGCACACTGAACTGACGATTTCAATGTGTTATCCACTATGACGCCTAGATCTCTTTCTTGGGTGGTAGCTCCTAATATGGAACCTAACATTGTGTAACTATAGCATGGGTTATTTTTCCCTATATGCATCACCTTGCACTTATCCACATTATGTTTCATCTGCCATTTGGATGTCCAATTTTCCAGTCTCAGAAGGTCTTCCTGCAATTTATCACAATCAACTTGTGATTTAACTACTTTGAACAATTTTGTATCATCTACAAATTTGATTACCTCACTTGTCATATTTCTTTCCAGATCATTTATAAATATATTGAAAAGTACGGGTCCCAATACAGATCCCTGAGGCACTCCACTACCCACTCCCTTTCACTGAGAAAATTGTCCATTTAATCCTACTCTTTGTTTCCTGTCTTTTAGCCAGTTTGTAATCCACAAAAGAACATCGCCACTTATCCCATGACCTTTTACTTTTCCTAGAAGCCTCTCATGAGGAACTTCTGAAAATCCAAACATACTACATCTACAGGTTCACCTTTATCTACATGTTTATTAACTCCTTCAAAAAAGTGAAGCAGATTTGTGAGGCAAGTCTTGCCTTGGGTAAAGCCATGCTGACTTTGTTCCATTAAACCATGTCTTTTTATATGTTTGGAGTTGAAAAAGCGGCCTTCTCTCTCTGCGAGCAAGGACCACGTTATGCTATCTATTGAAGCTGTGGTTAGGAAATGCATAGTGGAGACAGAATACTTACTGCTAAAGATTGGTATGGCGAGACATTCCTTTACTTAAACCATGCTAACACTTCCCCTTTTAGCCTTGTTTTTTTATATGGCCAGTGATTTTAAGAATGACGTCTACCATTTTACCTGGCACTGAAAATAGCTTACTGGTCTATCGTTTCCCAGATCACACTGGAGCCCTTTTTAATGTGTCACATTGGCCACCCTCTGGTCGTCACGTATTGTGGCTGGTTTACAACAGGTTGGCAATTTCATGTTTGAGTTATTTTAGGATTCTGGGTTGGATGCCATCCGGTCCTTTAGTTTGCCAGTTTGATCCATTATATCCTTCATTATCACTGGTATTTGTTTTATTAACTCAAAATCATCACCATTAAAGAATGCGGCAGGTATAGGTATTTCCCAACACAGTCCTCAGTAGCCAAGACAAAGAATTCATTCAGTTTCTCTGCTATTTCCTTGACCTCCCTGAGCATCCCTTTTGCCCCTCAGTCATCTAGTGGCCCAACTGAATCCATCAGTCTTTGTGCTTCAAATGTACTTGAAAACGTTTTTTCTGCCTCTCTGGCAAGCTTCTTCTCAAATTCTCTCTTGGCTCGTCTTGCTATTGTTTTACATCTAACTTGCCAGTGCCTATGCTTGCACCTATTATCTTCATTTGGATCTTCTCTCCATTTTTTGAACAATGCTCTTTGGCTTTAATTGCCTCTTTCACCTCACCTGTTGCGAGCGCAGAGGCATGGTCCCTTCTGACAGGAGATGTGAGCCCTTGGATCGCCATGCCACTCAGGGAGGAGCCTCAAGAGCGCAGCGAGAGGTGAGCCAATGCAAGCAAGGGAAAACAAGAAACAAAAGAAGACTGGAGCAAAGACAAGAAGCTAGAAGGTCTGACCCTCTACCGGACTTGCACGCCTCAAGAAGACCAGCAACGTAATGTTGGTCAATGAACAGTCCTCCAACCGTTCCAAGCCCTTTGGACCTGCTGCTGGGTAACGGCAATAGGCGGCAGGCCGGACAAAGGACGAGGGCAGACGGAGGCCTTAGACAAAGACATGGGCAAAGACTCTTGGATGAAGATTCAGGAGAAAGGTGCTATAGACAACAAGTCAAGAGCAAGAGCTGAGTTGAGACTGCGATGCAGCGCTCTCTACACAGCCCACCTGCGGGGCTGGTCGCGGACCATGCTGGAACCGATGTAGTCAGGAGCAAGGTTCTGGAGACAAAGCATCAAGAACAAGGTTCTGTAGACAACAAGTCAAGAGCAAGAGCTGAGTTGAGTTGAGACTGCAATACAGCACGCCCTACACAGCCCACCCGCGGGGCTGGTCGCGGACCACGCTGGAACTGACTTAGACTCTAGACGGAGGACAAGACCAGGACATCAGGAACATTGAGGCAAAGGAGGACCAAGACATCAGGAACAAGAAGACATCTGAAGGTACGGATGAAGGAACATTGGACATCAGGAACGTGAAGACATCTGGAGGTACAGACGAAGAGACAGCGGACATCAGGAACATGAAGACGGAGCTGTCAAAGCATAAGAAGACCAAGGAGGACCTGGACCAAAGATGAAGACACAGACGACTGTGAAACTCAATCCGAAGGCAACAAGGAACTGAAGTGAAGACCTTTTTATAAGGCTGAACCAGGAAATGAGCTGAAGAGGATTTCCTGTCGGGCCTCAGGCTTTTCCCGCCGCTGACCCTTTAAATGGGCTGAAGAGATACACGCTGGCGCCTAGAGGAGGGCCCTGGAGAGAAGCAGGACCACGGACAGCGGCACTCCTCCTGCGCAGGAGCAGAGGAAGCAGGCAGGCTTCAAAAGCGGCCTCCAGGCCGCAGGATGACGTCGGGGTGGCAGCAGCTTTCCCCTGCTGCTCAGGGAGACTGGCTCACGGCTCCCTGCCGCGAGAAGGGGTTCTGGTGCGGCGGTCCGGGCCGCAATGGCGTGGTCTCCAGGCTGCATAGGGGTGTCATCGGCGGCGGCTCTCCTGCTGCATGAGATGTCTCTGAGGCGGCACTAGGCCGTGCAAACGAAGGCAGCAATGGCGGCTCCCAAGCCGCGGTGAGTGGAGTCCAGCGGCGTTGGGGAAGGCAAGGCCCAGCAGCGTCTGCTGGATAAGTTAGGTGGAGAGGCCTGCTCGCAGGGAGTAGCTCCGTGGGCAGGAATCGTAACATCACTATTGAACCATGCTGGCTGTCATTTGGTTTTTTTTTTTTTTTTTTTTTAACCTTTTTAATCTATGGAATACATTTTATCTGACCTCCTCCTTCCCCTCCTCTCCCCACTCTTCAGCACCTGACAGATAACTTTTGTTTTCCAGGGCCTACTTTTGCAGCAGTACCTGGAGTTTTCAGATGTTGGCCTGAAGACCCAGCAAATCTTTTAGAATTCCAGAATCTTCTCTCTGGGCTAAATCTGGAGAGTTACCAGCTCTGTCTTTTTTGACACCAGGGGAAGAGAGAGGCAGCCCAAGTCATGAGAGCAAAGGGAACTCATGTATACCAATCGAGTCTGTGGCACTTGTAGATATGAGCTTTCTCTTAAATAAAATCTAAGACTTTGCTGGTGAAACCCAGACAGTTCCCAGCTATTTGCATATTTATGACAATTAACGAAACCCCAGAATTTTTACATTTTTAAGCTGAGCTAAAATCTGATCTGTAACTGGTGAGGGCATTCTAGAGTCTGAAATCTGATTCTGTACATCAGCTACACTTAGTATCAACAACTATAAAAATCAACAAGTCTCTTAATATATTTTAAGCATCTGTTTTCTCTTTTATTTCTCAACTAATTAAAAGTGCTTTGTCAATGATTTTTACTCTCTGGTAGCTGATGCCTGTGGGTCTCAGGACCCAGGCCTTATGCCTGACATTCAACCAGAGACCTGCTGTTGCTCATAAAAACATACTGAGTGTTTGACTATAGAATCAGCAAGCTGGGGGGGGCGGGCGTCAGCCCCGGAAGAGGAGGAGTCGGGGTGGCACCGGGGCTGTCACCACGAAGACTTCGCTGACAGCGAAAGGTACGCTTCTTTATCGCTGCCAGTTTTGCGCCGAATAACTACACCTTTTATGGTGTAGTTATTCTGCATGACGCCAGCAGCGATTGCATCGTGGAGGTGTGATCGCTGCCGGCTATCACAAGATCGCCCTCCGTTAACGCGGGGGGCGGTAAACGGGGGGCGATTCTGTGTTTTCTGTAAATCTAGGCTGGATTTGGCCCATCACTGTGCACTGTTATACAGAAGGTCCCTGGTTTACAGGAGCGGGGGGAAGATTTAAAATAGGGGGAAATTCCTTGGCTGGTTGTGAATGGAGGCTCATGGTGCTAGGATCCCAATCCTGGATTTGACTGAGCAGGAGAAGCTGCTGGGACAAAAAAAATTAGTGAACAAATTGTACTTGTGCACAACTCATACCATACTCATAACAGAAATGAAAGTGGCAAAAAAACCCACATGCTTGGCAAACCTTTTTGCACATATAAAATATGAAATTCTGAGCTCTTGTTTAAGCTGGAAGCGCCATCATGTGGCAAAACATGAGAAATTCACCTTAAAAGACATTTCTGTTCAGGAAGAATTTGCTGCTTGGAGTTAACTGGAATACGCAGTGCCTTTGTGCAAAATTAATGATAGTTAGAACTTGATTCCTCTAAACCATTCTTTATTCTAATTTCATAGAACCTTTTCAGATAAGTTTTCCCATAAAAACTTGTAAATAGTTAAATGCATACACTTTCTGCCTGCCGGATAGAATATAATGATTTTACTGATCATATCAATCATAAACTTTTCATTCTAGGCAAAGGAACAAAATAGAACCAAGAATACATGATTTTTTAAAAGGGCGCACAAAACATATATATAGTTACTAGATGATGGCCTAGTTAGCCAATTAAGTTATTTTATTTTAAATTATTTCTTTATTAATTATTTCATTACAATCAATGAAAATAAGAACTTAATGGAAAAACCAAAGGAAATATAAATACAAAAAACAAAAATATATGTATGTACCAGTTTACATTAAAAGTTAAAAAGGGAGAATAAGAAAAGCAATACTCAAAATACAGAAATAACAAAGTAGAGTACTTGAGGATACCAGCTATAAACCTCTAAACCAGCACCTTAAACTTTAAAAAAAAAAGGTTGCTAATCCCTCTCATCAGAGCCTATGGTCTTATTAATTAGGAATCGATCCAAATAAAGTGGATCTGAAAAAATTAATTTATTATTCTGATACATGACCAAGCACTTACATGGGAACCTAAGGAAGAAAGAAGCTCCAATAGCCAAAACTCATTGTTTTAAAGAGAGAAAATGTTTCCTACGAGCTTGTGTTGCCCGTGAGACATCAGGGAAGATCTGAATCTTTTGGCCACAAAAGGCAAAATCTTTGCATTGAAAATACTTATAACAGAATCAGATCCTTATCCTATTGCAAAGAAAAAGAAACTAGCAAGGTGACTGTAGTAGGGATATTATCAGTTGAGGCCTCTAAAAAAGGTAGAGAGCCCGGGACTCTCTAGGATATCTCTCTCCCCTTCCCTAGTAGGAAGAATTTTTCCCTGAGATAATAAAGGTAATTTTCCCTGAGGTAATAAATCTTAGAAAGCACTGGCACTTTATCTGCAGAGAGAGGTAACACTTCATATACATATATTCATTCTGAGCAGACTGTAGGTCCAACCCATCTAGAGAATCACATGTAATCATTAATTATGAGGATTCTCCTGTTAATCCAGTGTGGTCCCCTTTTCCAATTATACCCCCTATGAGTGGAATGATGAAAGAGACTGAGGAGCCTATTGAGGTAGATGTATGGTGACTGGTTGCAAATCATGAGAAAATTTTAGCGCTCTCTCTCAGGCCGATTCAATAAACATCGCGGGAGAACACTGAGCGCCCACTCTCCCGATGTGTGCCCAGCCACCTCTCCTGGGTGTGCAATCCTTTATTTAAATGACGGCTCAGACTAAAAAGAAGCGCTAGGGAGGATTACGTGCCCCTAGTGCCTTCTTGGCCCAGGAGAGGTGGCTCTGTCAGCAGGTTCAGGAAACCGACCCTCAATTTTACGAGCTTCGGTGTTCTGAACCCGCTGACAGTGATCGGTTAGGAAAATGGACGCCGGGAAAATTGAGCGTCCATTCTCCTAATTGGACCGGCCGGCACATTTATTTTTTATTTTCAAATTTTTATATTTTTTTTTTTACATTTTTGGTTCCTTCAACTTAATATTGCTAGGATAGAAAAGCAGATTGGCTGCTCATTTTACTTGCAGAATGCTGTGTGAATGACTAATAGGCTCATCAACATGCATTTGCATGTGATGAAGCGCTATTAGTTTTCAGGGGGTTTGGCTGCGTGTTTTTGAGGCACTAAACCCCTTACAGTATAAGGGGTAATAGACGCTCCTCGAAAACACGCGGCCAAACACGTGTTGAACAGTGTGCATGGCCGAGCGCACTTTACAGAATCGGCCCGTCTGTTTCTCAAACGCATACATTTTCATCAGAAGTGAGATCCAAGATGGAAGAGCGGGAAACCAGAATTCATGCAATGGAAGGAACTGTTCATGCCCTTACATCTCAAGTAACGTTAATTCAAGGTTCTTGCTCCTTTTCTTTTTTTTTTAATGAAAGATAACCTTAGTATTCATAATCAGCTTGAAAATTTAGAAAATATTCAGAGATCTTGCAAGTTGCGGGGGTTTTTTTTTTCTGTTTCAAGGTTGCTGTCTCCATGAGAATTATAAAGTTATTTTATAGTTAACAGGAAGCATATGTAATTTAGTTCTAAACTATTCACTTATGAATATTTCAAGATTAGGAAATTAATGTAATAGAAGCAACTGTATTACATAAGGATGTATTTGTATGATAATTCATTTAATTTCACTCCAAATGCATGTTCTCTTGTTCATTGCTGACTGCTTTTAGTCCTAACACACCCTCTGTCCAAATCAATAACACTATATATAATTGCAGAAAAGATTTCTTATATACAAAAAGAGACTTATTTGCATAAAGGACTTCAGTTTTTTGGAGATGGCAATTCTGTACAGTTGATGTTTGTAAGAGGGACTAATAGAGCTGTAAGTATATTCAGCAGTTCTGTTGACACAACTATGGGGTTTATGTTGTAAAATTGTTACACTTAACACACGTATTAGCCATCATTAGTGTCTCTTAATTAAAGCTCTATGTACCATGTCCATAACATGAGGCAGTAAAATGTGCATTACTTAGTGGACATGTGGTGATTTTAAATTTTAATGTGCCCGCATATGCTAAACTTTTATATAGTATGCAAATATACATTAGCATGTGAAATTTAGATCCTGTCTGGGGCTATAGTGAACTGCTAGCATGCCAGTTCAGTACCTTATCAGTTTACAAATAGAGAGAGGCCATATCTTGGGACTTACCTCCCACAACATACCACCCCAGACCCTTCGCCATCTTCTTTCCTGGGTTCATCCCTCGGCACAGAAAACAAATAATCCTTCATCTTTGTCTCCCCAGTACAAAAACAATGCCCTCAGATCACGAACTTCCTCCCTGGACCCCTCCCAAACAGCTGACAGTTCCATACCTCTTCAAGCCAGTTGAACAGGAGATTATCTTAGCTCCTTCCTGTTTGGTTTCCAGTGACAATTTGGTGCTACCTAGAGGCACCATGAAGTTTAAACTGTATGCAATATGTTTGGCTCAGTTTTTGCAGAACTGATAAGTGGTAGGGATGCACACTTTTTTTTAAAAAAACAAATGTATAAAATACAACAAATGAGGCTATTTTCGGTTCCTTCAAAAATACCTGAAAATATTGGGGTATTTTCACATTCATGCATTTAAACCGAAAAGAAAAAAGTGCCTCCAGCGGTACCAAGCCTTTGCTGATCTCATCGCTGAGGCCTGGCTCGGAGGCTGGTCCCTTCACCGAGGCATAAAGCTAGGCTTATGCCCAGCCTGAGGCCTGGTCCCATTACCTAGGCCTAGGCTTAGATCTTATGTCGGGTTCCGGCCTGGAGGCCTAGTTCCATCATTAAGGCCTAGGCCTAGGACTGGCCTGAGGCCTGGTCCTGTCAGCTAGGTCTAGGCCCAAAGACTGGCTCAGAGGCCTGTATCTGTCACTGAGGCCTATGCCAGAGCCCAACATGAGGTCTGATTCTGTTGCCGAGACCTAGGTGCTTGGGCTCAGTTTGAGGTCTGGTCCTGTTGCTGAGGCCTAGGACCAGGCCTCCTGACATATTTCTTCCACGATCTTCCAAAAATGATTCCGTTCATTCAAAGGATGCATCAGAATGACTTTGCTACATCACTGGAGCAGACTGTACCATTTTGATGTATGGATGTATATTTTAACAGCCATACATCAAAATGGTGCTGTCTGCTCTGGAGGAAGGCGCCACACTGACATCACTCTGGCACGTCCTTCAAGCAAACGGCATCATTTTTGGAAGATCGTGAAAGAAAGAAAACTTCAGGAGGCCTGGTTCTAGGTTGCTGGGCAAGGTCTAGACATCTGGCAGGGCCTGGGCACCAGGGCTAGACCTCGGCGATGGGATCATGCTGAGTGCCAGGCCTAGGCCTTGGTGCAGACACCAGGTCTTGGGCAGGGCCCCTGCAACAGGACCGGGCCTCAGGTTTAGCCTCGGCACCATGACAAGCATACCTGGGAAGTTTTGATTTCCGGTCACCCTGAGATTGTCGCAGATTAGTGGGGTAGCAGGTAGGGGAGTGGGGCCGGCAACAGCATACACACAAGCTTTCTCTTTCTCTTTCACACTCACACTCACACTAACACTCACATGTTCATTTACATGCTCTCACATATATACATGCTCATTCTCACACACACATACATGTGCTCTCACACACTCATTGCTTTCCCACACACACACATGTACACTCACTTCTCTCCCTCTTCCACACACACACATGCCCTTTCTCATGCACACTCACTTCTCTCCCTCTTCCAAACACACATATGCACACTCAGGGGTGGCTCAAGGCAATGTGCTGCCTGAGGCGGGGACCACATGCCACCGCCCCTCCAAATTTAAATAAAATAACCTCCCCACCCTCCTGAACTCCCAAGACTCTCGAAAACTCTTGGGGGTCCAGCGGGGGGCCCGGGAGCGATCTGCTGCTCCCGGGCCATCGGCTGCCACTAACCAAAATGGCGCCGTGACCTTTAGCCCCTACCCTGTCGGCGCCATTTTGGTTAGTGGCAGCCGATGGCCTGGAAGCGGCAGATCGCTCCCGGGCCCCCCCCCGCTGGACCACCAGTGTTTTTTGTGAGTCTTGGCGGGGTCGGGAAGGTGGCACAACAAGGGGGGGGGGGAGGCAGGGTGAGGCCAGGGCTGGGCAGGATTTTGAAGAGGCCCTTTTTGCCACTTCAAAATTCTGCTGCTTGAAGCGGCTGCCTCACCCTGCCTTATTATAGAACCGCCCCTGTGCACACTCACTTCTGTCCCTCTTCCACACACACACACACACACATGCATTCTCTTAAATTCATGCACACTTATTCTCTCTTCTCACCTCTATTCCCATTAGCCACTGCAGTCTCCATCTGCAGCATCAGGCCCATGCCGCCCTTGTTTCATTTTCCCTGCGCAGGTCTGATGCTACTGCATTTCCTGCATCTGCTCAGGGGAGCCAATGCTGTTTGCTGTTCCCCACTAGGGGGACTGATGCTCCTGCTTGTCTTCCTTCTGCTGCATGGCCCCAATATTCCTTCTGCAACACGGAGGCTTACGTGCCTTCTTCTTCAGTCCCAGACCAAGCTACTCCAGCCCCTTGGGCCTTCTGCAGCAGTTGCATCCAGAATTTTCTGATGTAGTCCTGGAAACCCAGCAATTTGTTCAGAATTCTGGAGTTTCCAGGGCAAATCCAGAGAGTTCCCAGATATGATGACAAGGCATCATGCTGGGACCAGGTGCCAGGCCTCAGTAATAGGTCCAGACCTTGGCACAGGGACTGGGCCTCGGTGATGGGACAAGGCTTCAGGATGGGCCCTGTGCTGGGGCTAGGCCTCGGTGATGGGACTAGATCTGGTATTTGACCCCAGCCCTGGGTCTAGGCCTTGGCATTGGGATCAGGATTCGGGGCAGGCATTGTCATTGGACCTAGGCCATGATGCTTGGAACAGGTGTCCAGCTGAGACTAGGTCTTGAGCCTGGCCCTGATGTATGGACTAGATCTTTGACTGATACCAGGTCTTGTGCCAGGCACCAGTGACAGGACATGGTCAGAATAGGCCACAGCAATGGGACCAGGCTTCTGACTGTGCTGTGGAGATGGTGCCTGGCCTCGAACCGGGTCCCAGCAATGGGACCAGACATCTGGCTTGCTCTGGCACTGGACCTTTGCCTTGGTTATGGTCCTCAACAATGAGAAAAGGCTTTGGCATCTGGCAGACACCAAACCAGGCATTTGGCCAGGCCCTGGCAGTGGGACCAGGTCTCAGGCCAGACCTATGCCTTGGCCTTGGCAAAGGAGCCTGCCCTTGGTAAAAGGTCTAACGCTAAGGCCTAGGCCTTAGCGATGGGACCAGGTCTCGAGCCAGGACCCGATGCTTGGCCTAGGTCTCAGCGCCAGGTCCTAACAATGGAACCAGGCCTCAGGCTAGGCTTTAGTGCTGACCTAGGCCTTGCAATGGGACAAGGTTGGCCTCTGGCACAGAGCCTAGGCTTCAGCAATGGGTACAGGATTTGGCCTTGGCACCAGGATCAAGTGTTAGGTCAGGACTAAGCTTTGGGCCAGTCCCCAGCACCAGGACTAGGCCTCATGTCCAACTCCAATGCTGGGCCTGTGCCTAGATAATGGAACTAGGCCTTGGGCCAGGCCTCAGTTTAGATGTTGGTGATGGGATCAGTCTTTGTACTGGGCTCCAGCACTGGGTGGAGCTTTGATCCTCAGCAACAGGACTAGGCCTCATGCTGGGCCTTGACACCAAAGTCTGATTTTGCTGGAGGCTAAATGTTTTTTGTTTTGGGTGGTTATTTTGCAGTTCATTTTGTTTTGTTTTATGTTTCTTTTTTTTTTGGTTTGGCAAATGATGTGAACCGAAAAAAATGAAACTAACTGAATCTTGATGAAAATAAAACCCTTGAAATGAAAAAAACACGCTGAACCAAACATTTTGGGAGCTGCACATGCTAGATCATCATTGGAAGCTCAAATAATAGGAGGTAAGAGACTCCTCTCCTGCCAGCTTAGCTGGGGGGAGGGGGAGGGGGTAGGTAATTTTGTTGTGGTCTGGATGGATATTCCAGGGATAAGGTCCATGACTGGCTGTATCTAGGGACTGGGGGATTGTTTCAGTATTTCTCCACTGGCTCTCCTGAGGGTGTCTGGTGGGGTTTGCTGTCTGAGTGTTTATGTGAAGATACCTGTGCAGTGCTTGCTTCTTGCCAAAAGAGGTCCTCAGTGGGCCATGTTACCTGCTTCTCAGTCCTTCACGCCCTATGACTTGGAGGTCCTGCTGGCAGCCAATTTCTCAGCATTGCCTCTGCATAAAAGCCTGCCCCTCCTTGAGTATGGTGGCTCAGTGTGGAGGTTTTTGCACTCTGTGTTGCAGTCTATGTTATTGATATTCTAGTGTCATAGTTCTTGCCTTGCTCCAGTTTTGTATGTTTGTGTCTAGGATCTTGTTTGAATCTTGTTTGGCCCAAGTTTTGTGGCCTTCTACTTTGTTTAGTCATCTCCTATTTGCTTGTTCATGGCCCTAGTTTTGTGGCCTTCTGGCCTACTCTTTGCCAGTCTATTCTGTGTCTTGCAGTGTACTTACTGTTCTGTGTTTGTCTGTGGGCACACTTTTGTGCCTATCTCTGTTTCCTGCAGCCAGCTGTGCCTCAGTGGGTGCCCTTCCATACCTGCCCTTGCTGTGCACTTCCTGCTGGCCACCAGAACCTGAGGGGCTCACCCCAAGGGGGATGTGGTCAGTCCAGGCAAAATACCCTGGTGCCAGTCCAGTCCTGTCTTAAGCTTGCTCTGACTGGGTCCAGCCCTGCTCCTGCTCTGGGGGTTACCAGACATCTGCAGCCATGCCATCACAGTTCCCCTGGGCCAGCTGGTTCTTTGACTTTAGTCCAGTTAGACCAAGGAATAGAACATAGACCCCTGTGTTATCTTAAAGTGGATAGTGCAATTAATGAAGTTGGGTTCAAAAAACGTTTGGATAAGTTCTTGCAGGAGAAGTCCATTAACTGCTATAATCAAGTTTACTTAGCTAATAGCCACTGCTATTAATCGCATCAGTAGCATGGGATCTTCTTAGTGTTTGGGTAATTGCCAGGTTCTTGTGGCCTGGATTTGGCCTCTGTTGGAAACAGGATGCTGGGCTTGATGGACCCTTGGTCTAACCCAGCATGGCAATTTCTTAGTACTTATGTTCTGTTTTGCTGAGCACAGACATTTGCTGCATTAATGCACTTTGGATAGTGTAAGTGCACTATGCATGTCATTAAGGGTCCTATTTATGAAGCAGTATTAAAATGGCTCTATAAGCATCGTTTTAACACAAGTAAAAACTCCACAAGGTTTACTAAACCATGGTACCTGAGATTTGCAGTCTAATAAATCATGCGTAGGCATAATTTTCATTGCTGTGACCAGGAAACTTGTCACATTCCCAGTGATGGATCCCACTATCCTAAGCCATTGTTTTAAAGATGCTGCAATTCCTTCATGAAGATCACTCCTTGTGAAGAACCCCCCCCCCCCCCCCCTTTGCCATAGTCAAAGTCCCTTCTGTTCCCCTCCTACCACCTGGTACATCTCTATCAGTCCCCTCCCATTCTCGAAGAAGCCCTGCCCTTAGTGATTAACCCCACCCCCACCCCATCATCTTCCATCTCCATATCACTCCCAGGCTCCTCTCCCAACTTATCTGATGAAGCCACGAGTGCAAAGGGGGCAAGAGTGATCCTCAGTTGCCCCTGTCCTGTCAATGGTATTCGCAAGTGGTCAGAGTGGGTTGACCAAATAGTCCTTATCTGTTGGCATATTCTATATTTCTCTCATTTACATCAAGAACTCATATATAAGTGCATCAACTCTATAGCTATTCTGTAATTACAAAAAATTTCAAGGATGACAGACTTTATAAATATGAGAAGAAGTAACCTATTTTTGCATATCAGGGAAAGGAATAAAGGAACTTTTCTTTCATCAGCTTGGGAAACAAACTTTTCAAATAGAGCATTTCTCCCATGTTATCCGCATTATTAAATTGCAAGTTCACGCACCATGCTTTGGTGCTTGCTTTAATATTTTTTAGTGCTTTTTTTCCTTCTATTAGTTGCAATCTAAATTACTTCCATATGAAATATATTTATTTTGAGTATTTGATTTACATATATTAAATGGTCAAAACAGCAAAACATATGCTGTTCTTTATGGTTTTTGAGTTCTCACTTTGATAAAAATCTGAACTCTGCAGCAAATTTCAAACCTTATCAAACGGTTCCATTTGCTAGCAGGAAGTATAAGTGGTTATAAAGCAGTTTTGGGTGTCAGGAAGGCTTTAGCAATCCTTGGGTTCTAGTCCTAGCTCTGCTACTGATTCTCTTTATGCCATGAAGAGATTAAATATGCTTTCTTCTGTGCCTGTAGTCTTTGGTCTTAGTTGGTAATAATTGCCTCATTCTCTTTTGAAATTGATATAGTAGTTATCAACACTGTACATAGACTTCTAACATCAACTCCTTAAAAAACCCTTTGTTTCCTAAAGGAAGCTCCGATGAAGTGGTGGAACTGGTAATCACCAAGCCAGCCCCTCTGCTGGTTGTGGGTCCTGAGAAAAACCACTCACCTGGGCTGAACATGCTGATGTGCAGGCCCGTTCCATTGTTTTGTAACTTTGCAATTGGTTTCACCATTCGCTATGTTCTCATATTGCCATGTTCTCATATTGTTATTTTATTGCATTTACCCTTTCTCTTGAAATTCCTTAAATTCCTTAACTCTTTTGTTACCATTGCTCCAGTTTTATGTAACTCTTTCTCCTGTTAACACTGTTCTATGTAAACTGGCATGATGTACATACGAATGTCGGTAGATAAAAACCATAAATAAATAGATAACTCTGGGCACCAGAGATGCCTGCCAAGAAGATGATACCCATGGGTCGTGGACAAGGTTTACTGCTAAAGGCCTTGTCGGCTGCGAGGCCTATTGGAGCCTCGAGGAGCTTTTTAGTGGAGTCCACCCATCCTGCTGACCCAGGGAAACCCCTAGGCCAGGGAAGTTCCTCAGATGAATGCTCCACAGCTCTAGATCCTTGGAGAGACACCCTCTACCTATTAGTAGGAGCAGCAGTGCCAGAAGAGAAAGTAGTTTGACAATACGCCCTACACAGTCCATGGAGTACTTCACGGTGGTCACCCCAAAATGTAATTTGCTCATGAAGGAACCCAGGACCTATAGACAGTTTTGCTGGATGACCATGGGAATAGCAGAACCCATATCCAGCTCAGGAGTATCTTCTGTTGGGGAGTCAATACCCCTCAGCGAATTTCTTTCTCCTTTACCAGCTATATTGGAGAAGAGCACTCATATGCTGGCAGCAATTTATTCGGCATTCCTGAATCCTTGATGGAAAAGGAATTGTTGGATTAGAGTATTCCACCTGAAATAAGAAACCAGTTTTGGGTGGAGCCCAGCTGAGCACCTGACCCTAACAAACTGTCTCAGAGGACAAGCAGGTTGGTAATCCTCACATATGGATGACATCATCAGATGGAGCCCAGCACAGAACTAGAATCTAGAACTTTCAAACATGCCCTACTGAGCATGTACAACTGTAATCATCACCTTGCCCCCTAGGCAGAGTCCCTCAGTCTCTTTTTTTTTTTCCGCAGAGCCATGTGGTTGTGGGAGCCATGTGTCTTCTGGTATTCAGCTTTGCTATCTCTTCACAGTTTTTGTAAAGGATTTTTTTCTAGAGCTGCAGCTGTTTTCTTTCCTTTACCTTACGGTAGTTTTATTTTTTTAATTTTTCCTTTTTCTTCTTCTTTCCTCTGTTGGCCAGCTGCATGGCAGACCTTAGTTGTGTTCAGTCTGGCAGATTCTATTTCTGTCCCTTATATAAATAAATAAATACTGCACCTGCAGTTTAGTATCTGTGTTCTCTCCTTGCTCTGTCTGTTTTTGTACCTTTGTCAGATGCTGCCAGGACTGACTGAATGCAGTCCGTGGGTGATTAGTGTAGGCTGCTGATCCTGGGGACTTGCCTGAGTTCTACCCGGGCAGGAGTTCCATGTTGTTTCATCAATCGATCTGCATTAATGGAGGTTCAGACAGTGAAGAGCGAGGACCACATGGTTCCTGTGGGGGAGAGAGCTTATCCTCCCTGCATTCAAAGGAATTAGTCTCCACAGGCAGGAGCCCTGAATGATGTAGCCTCCCCTCCTGCTTGCCGATGATGGAAGTGCAGTCTCCTGGTGAGAGAGGGTGAGCAGGAGCCTGGGCAAGCAGCGTGCTACCGCACCTTTGGTGCCATGCCCAGTAAAGGTTGCCCGTGCAAATCTGAGACCAGTGCACCGTTGATCTGACACATTGATGTGAGGACCACATTGGGGACCAGGACTGCTATTGAGCGCCATGGTCACCTGTGACTGCCCTCGATGCCATAAGGGCCTTCTGTGCCATAGGCATCTGTGAATGTAGAGCCTTGATGCAGCGGAGTCACTGAGTGCCTTGGGCCTCAGTGTAGCAGAGTAGCGGCATCGACCTCTAGTACTGGGGCCCAGGTCTGCCATCAAGCGCTTTGGTCTCCCTCAATGCTATTGGAGCCACCCTTGATGTTGATACTCTCAATGCCATTGATGCCCTTGATCTCATCGAGGTACATGAGTGGCCACCCTTGATGCTGTCAAGGTTCGTGGCCTCAATGTCACGGCATCCCTCAATGCCATAGAGGTGCATGGCTTTGATGCTGTGGCTGCCTTCGGGGCCATCACGGTGCATGCCCCTATACTATCAATGCCATTGAGATGCAGGGCTGCCATGGAGGCTATTGGGTGTGTTTGCCACCGATGGTTTCGTTGCCACTCTAGACAATGTCGAGCACTACCAGCAGGGCACTGGGATCACCATTGAGTGCCCTGGTCGTCCCCGAGGCTGTTGATTGCTGGGGCTCTTAAGAGCTCTCAAGTGCCACTGAAGCCCTCGAGCAACAGGGATTTTGGCCTTGAATGGATTGAGCGCTGGGATTGCCATTTACTCAAGGCACCCTGGTATGCTGAAGCATCCAGGCACAGTGGTCTGGTGCCCTTGAGGCTCCTTGGTAATGTCCCAATGGGGCACTCAGGGGCATTGTGCTGTCCCATCATTGGCCTATGGCTATTGGGCAACATGGATGCCGATGATCTCAGGGGCCCTGAATCGCTGGGTTAGGGGGGCAAGGGAGGCCCTGCCTGGATTTGTGCACCATCGGTGTTAATGAGCACTAGCGAGGCCATCGTCAGCCACAGCCACTGGCGAGGGATGCCATCGAGCTCGCAGCATCAAAGTCCTCGGATGAATAGGTGAGCTGAGGAGAACAGTCAATGACACTGGCAGTCATCAATTTCTCTGGGCACCAATGGGGCGTGTTGGGGCTGCACAGCCTCTGCCTGCAGGTGCCCCTGGCATCCTTGGTACTGCCGGTCCATCAATGCCTTCGGGCACTGGGGTCTCTATTGGTGCTGCCAGGCTGTTGAGGTCTGCGGGCACCTGTGGCGCTAGGGTTGGCACTATATACCATCATACTGATTAAGATTCAGTCAAGCGCCATCAAAGCCCTCAGTGCAGCGTTGTTTGGTGCCCTTGATGTGATCCATTGTTGGTGAGCATGAAAGCACTATGGTCACTATGGGCACCATCACCACTGTGGGCACCAGTGGACACAGTGGGATGCTGCAGGATATGACCGCAGAGCACCATGAATATCTTCGGTCGCCATAGATTTTGCTGCTGTCGTTCCATGAGGGAAGTGGCAGTGAGCCATTCCTGACTCAGTACAAAGGCTGTGTCTAGCCTCTTGGAGTGTTATCAGGTACTGGAGGGGGCGATGCCATAGAACGCCACCCACCACCATGCCATAGCCAGAGCCCCAGTGGTACTGGGGAAGCAGTCGTTACACTGTTCCTATGCACTCCTCTGGGATTTACTGTGACAGTGGGGAGCAGCATGTGCGGTCTGGTATGGCAAGGCATCTACTCCAGGCACCTCAGGTGATGGCAGGCAGCATTCTACCTACTTGTGCAGTTCTCAGACATGCCAGGGTTCTGCCATCATCGCATCAAGGTCTCTGCCTCCTTGTCAGTTCTGCACCACAACGTGATGGGAAGCAATGGCGAGGAAGGCGTCATCATACACTGTGATTTGCCTTTTAGCAGCACGCAGCCACCAACTCTAGTAAATGGTGCTCGGTCCTTGCTGTTCTGTGGGATTCTAACCACAAGCACGGCAAGTGAGGTCATAAGTGAGCCGCCATCCATAGGATAGGATACCTCTGTATGAGTACTGCTCAGTGTGCTTTTACAGCAGAGGGCTCTATTCTCAGTTGCCCTCTACTTGTACGGGTGTGTGTGTGTGTGTTTCCCTTATGGTGAGCACAACAGGTTGTGCGACACAGCCACAGGACTGACCTAGGACTGCATTCCTAGTCGAACCCTAAAGGGAGTAGACCCCAGGAGGGTAGTGTCAGGAGTCTTCTCCTTCCTTAGAAGAGGAATATGTCTTTCAACCCCTACCATGTCACAAATCCCCTTTGTGGGGAAGCCCCTGTGGCTCCATTCCTAGCAGGTTTATCACTGAACCGGAGCCTCTATTCTTTCAATCGGTGCATCTCCTTGTAGGCCAGGGCTGGAGGATGGCAGCAGCAGTCATCTGACCATTTTTGCTAGGGCCCCTTTGTTGATTACTGTGG